>NW_026516218.1:600000-904126 GCF_025602895.1 Polychytrium aggregatum
TCAAGAGCCTAACCACGAGGGGTGGGGGAGGCAAACAGCGTGTCAGAAAGTGGATGAGGCAGCGCAACATAATCACGTATGACATTGATGGAAGTTCAAGGAACACAAGGCGCATCCTATCCACTGCCTTGCCGATAATTGTGTCGCCGACAGTCAGTACATCACACATCTCTTTAGGAGCGCTGCACTAAACGAACCTTCATCAAGCGGCGAGACATGTAGCCAGTCTCGGCAGTCTTGACAGCGGTATCAACGAGACCCTCACGGCCAGACACGGCGTGGAAAATGAACTCGGGCGGAGTCAGGCCACTGTAAAAACTGTTGCGGACGAAGCCCTTGGCGGCGGGGGCGACGGCTGGGAGATTGGACACACGATGAGCCGCGTGCGCAATAATGTGCCATATCAACATCTGCGATGGCTCGGGCAAGGCAGGCGCGCGCAATATCGCAGCTGCGCAATATCGTTTGCCACCACAGGACTGGAGTCTTACATTGCTTGGGGAAGTGTGGCAAGGAGCGGTCTCCAAAGCCGTTTGGGATACGGTTGCCGCTGATGATCTGCTGGCCGACACAAGCGACCATCTGCGAGACGTTGATCTTGGAGCCTGGGCACCAACGAGCGTTGTTATCAGCATCACCAAGTTGCCCTCCGCGAGCACACGTCGCGGCACATTGCAGCACATGGTCAAAGTAGCGAGGTTCAGACCGTGTGTGAATGGCTCCTCGACTGGGATCCCATGGTTACCTTTGGAGCCGCAGAGGGACATGATGAGCGGCGCATTGTACTTGCTGAGTTCCTTGAGACAGATTTCGGCGGCTTGGTCACGGACCTTGCTGAGTACACCAGAGATCTCGGACTGGGGCGCCAGAGAGAAGTCAGTTTCGAAATAGAGCTGGCAATCATCAAGCCACAGTGCTCGAGTCGGACAGAGCCACGACTGTCACTCGTCTCGAAGAATGCAGCGGGAAGCCCGAGACGAACCTCCAGTGTCTGGGCCTCGTTACAGCCCGCCATAAGCTTCAGCTTGCCGGCCTTGGCCTGGCCGATGAGCTCATCGCAGCGGGCATATGCTTCCACGACCTTGATATCCTTTTGCTTGGCCAGGATCTCGCCAGGCTGGACATCGTCAATGCCGATCGAGAAGCCCTTGTTTGCTGGTGTTGGATCAAAGATGAGGCAAGGATATGAGAAAACGAGCCTGACAACCACATCGCCACTCTACAATACTCGTGAGCAAAGTGAGCCCCGCACACCATCAAGGTGTACAGGTGGCCCATGGCGAGCAAAGAATGTGGCTGACTCGATGGCTTCTCCCCACAAGCAGCTTCTTGAGTGCGGCAAGCCCACCGTGCGGCCGGGTCGAGACAGGAACTTACCAAGCCAACGAGCAGAGAGCTTGGCAACGCGGTTCATGCAAGCTGCGGCCTCGATTGGCCCGTAGTCTCTCAAGACGGTGTAGAACATGGACTTTTTGCTGCCGTCGCCGATGATGGCCTTGTCGACGACACCGCACATGAGCTCGCTGTTGTAGATAAAGAGATAGCCGTCGCTGGGACACATGGTACTCTCCACGCACTTGTCCTTCTCGAAGGTGCGACACTTGGTCTCGAGGTTCAGGATGACCTTGGACTTTTTGTTGGGCCGCAGCAGCACGCTAAAGATTTGCTTTCCAGTCCAGAGCTTGACCGGCTGATGGCGTAGCGAGGAGGCGGAGCAAATCAGCGAGAGAGAAACACATGTCAGCGGCCCTTGGATGGCGTGGGGGTTGTTGACCAAGACAGAGTCACCAGTGCATCGACGGCAGCCAAATGACGAACCTTCCAGATGGCTGGGGGAGGAATGTCGATGTCAAAGGTAGCGTCGCTGAGATACGAGCAGACTTGGGTGAACTGCGAGCGGTCGTAGAAGGTGTCCTTGCTTGAGATCAAATACGACGCGGTGATGAAATCCTGGGTGGCGGCAATCAGGGGCTCGCCGTTTCTGGGGGTGACTAGGTTGTTTTTGACCTGCCAGTTCAAGGGCGCCACCGAGGAAATTGGAGCAGCGTTGCGTGGAGGGTTGGCCGAGCGAATGTGTCAGCAACGGCCACGAACGAGCTACGATGTGCACGATCGTCACCTCCAAAGAAGGCTGCTCACCCGGCGCTCAGCAACACAAATCCCATCTCCGACTTACGCCCATCAGGGTGATGGCTTCCGCACGGGCTTCTTCGGTCTGTGGGACGTGGATGTTCATCTCATCGCCATCGAAATCGGCGTTGTAAGGCGTGCACACACACTCGTTGAAGCGTAGTGTCCTCCACGGCCGAACCTTGACCTGGTTGTTATTTTTGGGAGGGGCGATGGTCAGCGGCAGATTGGCTGCAACAGGATGTTGACGACAATGACAGCTGCACAGCGCGGATGCGTTCAAGCGAGGGAGAAGAGTCAGGGGAGAGGCTGAACGTACCATGTGCGACATAATACTGAGCTTGTGGAGCGACGGCTGGCGGTTGAACAACACAATGTCGTCATCTTGCAGATGGCGATCGACAATGTCGCCGATCTGCAGGCTCTGGGCCACCTTGGCTCGATCGCCAAACTTGAGGAATCTGGTCGATGGTTGGGCCAAGCGGAATGAGTGCGAGAGTGAGTCGAGGGAGGGGTCCGATGTGATGCAACTGACGATACAGCTCCGCAAGCACAGTGCGGCAGTCATCCCGCGCCCACCTCTTGTATCCCTCGGACGACGTGACGTAGGTAGCGCCCGGATGCACATCGACGCCGTTCATGACGTTCTTGCGCAGGCGCTCGATATTGAAGGCCGTGACGCGCTCGGGATAGGTCAGGATGCGGCAGATTCGCTCTGGGACAGCGACCTGGTCGATGCGGAGGTTGGGGTCGGGGGAGATGACCGTTCTGCCGGAAAAATCGACACGCTTGCCAGAGAGATTGCCTCGGAAGCGGCCGTGCTTGCCCTTGAGTCGCTGACAGAAACCCTTCTTGATTTTGCGGACGTTCTGTGAAGAGGCACGGCCGAGACGACACACGGCGTGGTGAGAAGCGCGATATATGTGTGTACTTGACGATGTGTGATCGGCCCTTGGGTGTCAAGAGAGCTGTCGTGCCGGCAAATATAGGACCACCCCCAGCGAGACCAGTGGGGATTCGGACGGTCGACTTACATAGAGACTCTGGAGATGATGCGGCACACCAGGAAGATCGCTCGTGACATACATTGCGCACTGCAGCTGCAGGTAGTCCCAGTGCTCCTGTTTCGGCAATGGAGGCGTTGCACGGTGGTGAGATGGCTGGAAGATGGCGCGAACTGGATGCTTGCCACCGCTGCCGCCCGCGTTGCCGTACTGCAGCGACTCTCGTGACGTTGGTCCGCCGGTATTACCATCAAACTTGCCGTCGGCAGACCCTGGGCAATAACGGCCCGAATCTTGCTGTTGATATCGATGATATCAGAGAGCAGGACAGTGAGATCGTCCTCGGAGCTGATGGAGGAGGGGAAAGCAAGCTGGATGGTGAGACTCTGGCTGGCTGACAGGATACACCCAGGCACGCCAGCGGACGCCGACAAGCCATCTCAGTAGACTGGGAGGCAGACAAGCGGGCAGACGGGGATCACACAATACCTCGAGGCGTCCACGCCGACAGAGGGGCGGATACAGACAGGTGGAACCGGAAGCGCTGTCCAAAGGAAGAGTTCTGGGCGACCGGTGCTGGGATCGAGTCCCATCAGCTCACAGTCCTGCAGAGAGGTGCAGTTAGAACACGGAGTGCAGCAACCGGTTTCGCCCAGGCAGTGTCGATGGGTCCTCTGAGGCAGCGGACCGTGACTGAGCCTGCTGGTCATTTCCACTCGACCGAAACATCGATGTACACTGATACCTCGTTGCTAATGCGCTCAAGCAGTCGCAGGATCGTGAGAGGCGTCATGTCTTCCATAGCCTTCGAAATGTGGGGCTTGAGGGCGGGGTCGAGCTGGGAGATATTGGTGAATCTCTCACGGAACTCGCGCTCCTCGACGACGTTGTTGGCGGTTCGCTTGCGGAACTTTTCGTGCACGATCTTCATGGCGCCGACCTTCTTTACGGTTCCTGGAGACCCGTTAGACACATAGTTCGATGGTGAGTTCCTGGGCGCTCCACTGGGTTGATTTGCGAGCCTAGGGCAGCTCTCGAACAAGAGCCTGACGATGCAAAGGCTGTAGGAACTGCATGCTCCGACACCCACCGTTGAGGCTGTTGCAGTGCGGGCATCGGGTCGCTTTCTTGCACGTCGTGTTGAGCGACTTGAGAATGTCGTTCCGCCTGTTGCCGTCGGTGGTCGATCGAATCCGCTTGAGGAAGACTCTGCGGACCTGCTCCTCCAGCAGCACCCTGCTGCAGGTCTGCGTGAAGACGAAGGGCGACTCAGCTTCAGCAACGACCATGGAGAAATGACACCGACGCGATTCGGGATATCTCGAGACCTGCCCAGGCATTCAACGAGAGGGCGATCATCCGGTCTGAAGTTTTACCTTGCAGATGTTTTGCAAAACCTTGATCATTTGCTTGAAGTATCCGATGTGGAACACAGGCAAGACGAGCCGGATGACGCCAAAGTGGCCGACGCAGTCCTGTAGATTCTCGCCACAGGTTTCGCAGCGGCTTTGCTTGTCGGAAGTTCCCTGCAAGGATCGAGCCACGGTGGTTAGGGCAGATCAGCGCAGCTCGGAGCTGTGTTGAGCGTCGTCGGCGTTCAGAAAGCAAAATCGCAGACTTGGAATGCAGCCGCAGGGCAGCAGGGTGTTTCGATGTTCCTTTCGTATTCGTCTCAGATCCGCGGATGACACATTGATGCAATGCCGATAATCGCGACGGATTGCATCGATCGCGGCAGATTGCATCGAATGCCACCGAAACTGCCGGATCGCGCCGGTCCTTGTCCAGATCGGACCGGGGCCGCATCTTACCAGCCGCTTATCCAAAACACCATATGGGGCGGGGGCGCGAACGGGACCTTGGACATTGACGTCATACAGATTCCGCTCATAGAGCTCGAGCACGGACATGTTCATGGCGGCTTGGCTCGAGAAGACGCCAAACTCGAGCTGTTTGCTGTTGATGCAAGGCAAGACAGACCGGTGCATGCGGGCATGGTTAGTCTGGACTCCTGTATCGGGAGGGTGTGACGCCACGCCGGGATGAAGCAAGCCATTGGGTGATTGCGCTCGGAGCGACATGACTGCTGATGCGGGAGAGGGCGGATATCGTTACATTCGCTTTGGGGTATTGTCCACGACGGGCTTCTTCATGGTGACGGATAGATGGGGTTAAATCGGCCGAGCGAGGGGAAGTGGCAGCGGAGATCGATCCAAGAGAGGCCACAGATCGATTGGGCAGGCGGCCTGGATATGATGCAGCCTGGTGCAAGAGCGGCAATGGGCGGGTTGCTTGGGGGTCGGACTCGATAGTGGCTTTGGGGTCGGACTCGGTTCTGGCTATGGGACTGGACGGGATGCGACGAGATGCGACGAGATGCGACGGAGACCAGGCGGGCTCGATCCGCTTGGACGGGGCAGAGGCGGCGTGGTTGGGCTGGAAAGGACCCGCTGCCTGGGCCAAAAAAGAATGCGAATTAATTAGACGAAACCGGGGCCGATAGCACTGCCACACATGCAACCCCAGCCCTTGCCCTTGCCCTTGCCCTTGCCCTGGGCAAGAATGGAATGCGGGATGCATCGGTGTATCGGCCGGCGCACAGCGCGACTTGCAAATGCGGGACGGTGGAGATGAACCGCGGCGGCTGTGCGGGTCCAGACGGTACAGCGACAGCAACGCAGCGCCAGAGGCCGACGGGCGGGACAAATGACCCCCACGGCAATGGGTCGGTGGATGTTGCTGGCGGGGATCGCAGCGTCGATGCCTTCTGCCCAGTTCTGCCAGTTCAGTCCAGTTCTGCCGGCTCTGCTCGATGGGTCCTGATTGGCGGGCTGCGCAGCGCCACCCAGCAGCCAATCCGCGGGCGCTTACCTCAGCCGGCGTCACCTGCGTGGTGGGACTCATCGCAGCCGCTCCCGCGTGGCGGGCAGCCACAAGGCAGCCACAAGACAGCCACAAGGCAGCCACAAGACAGCCACAAGGCAGCCACAAGACGGCCGCACGGCAGCCAGAGCGTGGCCGGCCGCGCGCCGAGGCAAGGCAGGCACCCGATCACATGCGAGACAGATAGCGCTCCCATTCGTCCTTGGCCTGTGTTCCCCTCGATGGCCGATAAGAGTCTGTCGCGGAGGGGGCTCGCAGGTCTCCATCGCCCTCATCGCCGTCCCCGCTCTCTGGCCTCTTATATCCGCCGTCTCGCCCTCGAGATCGATCCGTCGCTCTCCTTCCCTTCCCTTCCGCCTGGCGATCTGTATCCAAGCCTCTGCTCGCGGCCGCATCCCGTGCATCCACCGGCCGAATCGCTCCCTGTTGGTGCTGTCCGTCCGCTCCCCCCCGTATTCCCACCAGGCTGGACATCTTCACTCATCGCCAACGAGCCGCCCTTGTATCCATCGCTGCAGTCCCGGATCTGACTCGCTGCCATTCGGATACCTGTGTCCGTCATCTCGCACTGTGAAGGCCTCAACCTCCTCCTTCTGCTCCTTCTCCGCCAAGAGTGCCTGAATCTCGGCGCTGTCCAGTCCCCTCAGATCGCTCCGGACATTCCCCGTCGTCGCTTCTGAGACACTGCCTCGTGTCTCCCTGGTCTCTGCTGCGTTCCTCTCCGCCATTCCTGCATCGCCAGCCATGTTTCTGTCAAGAACGTGCTCAAGACCCCGATCGTGCTCGTGTCCTCGGCAATGTCTCTCCCCGGCGGCGGCAAGCCATCGTCTCCAGATCGCTCGTCCAAGTTACGCCCTCGCATCTCCTCCATCGCCATCGCCGCGGAGTCCCGTCGTCCCTGTGTCGCCAAGAGCCCTGTCGACCTCATCCGCTGCCCGGAGCAACCTGATGCACTACCATCTCGAGAGCGCGCCGCAGCCCATGTCGTCACAGCTGTCGTCGCCAAATTTCTACGAGAACCGCATCCTTGAAAAGTATGCTGCCTACGAGACCAAGCGCGTGACTCTGCGGCAGCTCGCCGTCTTTGGCAAGACCCTCACCGACGAAAAGCTCGTCCGCTCCGCAAACTACGTCAAGCACGAGCTCTCCGTCCGCCTGGCCCACCGCATCCGCGACTTCCAGTCCCTGCCCTACATTGTCGGCACCAACCCGCACATCGAGCTCATCTACAACATGTACTGGAACGCCTTTGAGCGCTTCCGCACCTACCCGGAGATCCAGACCATCGAAGACAATCACCGGTTCTGTGAGATGCTGCAGTTCATGCTGGACGCCCATCTGGTCGTCATCCCGCAGCTGGCCCTGGGCATCGTCGAGAGCGCTGGCCACATGTCCCGCACCGAAGCCGACCGCTTCATGAATGAGATGCTGCGGAGTCGCATCGGCCGACGGGTTCTCGCGGAGCAGCACATTGCCCTGAGCTCGGCCTTTGAAGAGCATGGCGCCACCATCGAGCCGCATCAGATCGGCATCATCAACTCCAACTGCAATGCCAAGGAGACGGTCGAGCGCTGCTCGGCGCTGGCTGCTCGCATTTTCCGCGACGGCTACGGCATCGAGCCGCCCAAGGTTGTCATGGATGGGCATGTCGATGCCACCTTCACGTACATCCCGGACCACATCGAGTACGTCATCTACGAGCTCATCAAGAACTCGATGCAGTTCACCATCGCCAAGCACGCCCCCGGCGGCCTCCCCGAGCCTGTCTCGCGCGGAAGCATCCCAAAGCCCACCCCAGGCATCCCCGCCGAGGAGGTCATGACCCGCGCCCGTGAGTTGGCCATCCCCTCGGGCTTCCAGGAGGCCCTGGCCGACGGCGACGCCTCGCAACGGCCGCTGCAGACACCCGCCCTGCCCGATATCCGCGTCACTGTTGGCCAGAGCTACCACGACATTGTCTTCCGCATCTCGGACGAGGGCGGCGGCTTTGACAAGGACGTGTACGAGAACCTGTGGTCCTACAGCCATGCCTCGAAGCGCAAGTTTCTGAACTTTGACATGATGCCCAAGCTGGCTGCCAAGATGGACGAGCCCGTGCCGGTGACGCTGCATCTGGGGCTGGGTCTGCCCATGTCCAGGGTCTACGCCAATTACTGGGGCGGCAGCATCAACCTGCAGACCATGTACGGATACGGCACCGACGCCTACTTCAGAATCGGTGTTGGCAACCAGATGGAGCATCTCAAGTTTGAGGAAGACAGCAACGTGATGAGCATTGGCAAGTGAACGACATTGGGTCTTTTGAGCAAGCGGAGCCCGACGGTGGCTCGTTTGCGTGAACTTGGATGAACAGGCAACAGCAGAAAAACCTACCCATTTTCTTCACTTTTGCAGCATGGCCTACCCTTTGTCTCGCCCGGCCGGTGCGGCTGCTCGCGCTTGGTTATTTGCCTCTCCTGTAATCTTGGCTGTCCAACTTGGCTGGCCTCGCACCTGCCCCTCTCCCTCGCCGCTGCCCCCCTCCCTCGCCGCTGCCGTCCTCTTGCCTTTTAATGTGGCTTTGTTGCCTATAACGTGCCCGTTGTGTACTGCCTCGCTTTGGTTTGCTTATGACCAGTTTTTTTGGAACTCCCCTCCCCTCCTCGCTCCGGTACAACCAATACTCCCGCTCAATACAATCCCTTTCTCCACGATGGTGGAGCCCGCCCTCCCAACAACAAAAACAGATTCTCTCCAGATGCTGTCGATGAGACGCGACCCTGGCTGTGCCTATATTCCTCGCTGTTGCAGCACAGTCCGACTTGAGCAATCCGGCAGGTGACTACGGCCTGGATGAGCCCCGAACAGCGATGTGGCGGCCAAGGTCCCGCAGCGAACGCGTGAGCGACTCTGGATCGACCGAGGGACAGCCCACCACTGCGAGGGTTTGCAGATATCGCCAATACCGGTCCCAGTGCACATCGAGCAGGTGTGTTGTTTCCAGCCACGGGGTCGAGCTTAGGCCCAGGAACCGAAGGTTGATCAGATGGATCGACAGCATCTGCAATGCGCGCGGGCCCTCGGCAAATCCCAGGACGCCCGAAAGATCGAGCGCGGTGAGCAGCGGGCACGAGAGGCACAGGATGTGCGCAAGCTGGATGCCGGGCAGGTTGGTCGAGTACGACAGGTCCAGCGACACCAGTCGGATGTAGCCCGTCCAGGGTCCAGGCGCGGCCGGCAGAGTCGGGCTTGGGAGTCGAGGCTCGGCTTCGGGTGACAGCGGCTGTGAGGTGCTGCTGTTGCCAATGGCTTCGTCATCGCTCTCACAGAGATCCTCCCAGTCGTCGACCGGATCGTCGTCACAGCGCAGTGCCTCGTGCTCATCGGTGCTGGGGCTCAAGTGCTCGCTGTCGCTTCCTGCGGCGATGGCCCGGAGCACGGTCTCTTGGCAATGGTCGGCCACGGATGCTCGGCCTAAGAAGAGGGTGTGGATGTTCTCGTCGTCGGCGAGCCCGGAGCTGTCGCTGCTCCAGATGCGCCTCCGCACATGCGGCGCCAGGAGCTCGCACAGGTCCTTGAGACCGATCTTGGAGGACCCGGTGAGGCTGCAGGACCGCATGAGCGGGTCCTTGAAGAGTTCCAGTTGCGTGACGGTCAGGTCGCGGCAATGCTTCATGATTTGCTCCTTCTCGAAAAACAGCAGCGATGAGAAGAGCAGCTTCTGGGCGGGGCGGGCGTAGTGGCGGATGTGCTTGCCGATGACGGCCACACAGAGCGACTGCAGCGACGGAGCCACATGCAGCTCGCTGTCGGACGGTGGCGTGGCGTCGACATGCAGTGCTGCCGTCGGCGAACGTTGATGGGCATCCACATGTATGCACACGGAGGAAGATTCATGGAATTGCATCGTCGATGGAGACATTGTTGTCGATACGAAATGCAAGCACGGAGAGACTTGGCGTGAGCGAATGCGCAGAGAGCTGGCTATCTTCTCTGGACACCCTGGCAGATGCCGCATCCAGTGCCAATGTCCCTTCCTGAGCGACTTCGATTCGGGATCGTCGCGAAAACAAGATCCGTGCGACAGCCCGACTTACCCATCCAGTTTTGCTGCACCTGCCTGGTCTGGGCATGGCCGCCTTGGACCCATCCGAGCGGTGGAGCGGGGCCGGCGACATTCAGCCGCGACATGTGCCGCACCAGGTTTCGCTCCATATTTTGAAGATGCTCACTACGAGACAGTCAAACAGCGGTGAGAGGGTTGCTGTGGAGGGAGCCGCTGGACCAGAGAGCCGGGCCGCACAAGTCTGCCATTCGAGGATGCGCCAGTCGGACGCTTGCGTACGTACTTGTAGTGAACGAACGCAGAGGATAGACCAGTTTCTGCGGCCACAGCGCGAGGCTGGCTCCGGCGGGTGCGGTTCAGCAGATCATGAACGGAGGGTGTCGGGCCTGGTTCGTTGGACAGCGAGGATGCGGATGCACCAGCCAGTGGCGAGAGCAAAGATGCGGATGCCGACGACGACGACGATGATGAATACTGCGCTGAGACACGGTTCCAGTTGCTTTGGTGCTTGCGGCTGCGTTTGCCCATCGACCTCGACTGGCTTCGATGAGGCAGATGGAAAGCCAACCAGGAACGGGAGTGGGCGGCGGACTGGCGCGTGTGTGTGTGTGGGGTGGTGCCGACCGTAACCGGGATGTGTTGTCCCGTGCGTATCACGTGGCTTGAAGTGCTGCGGCGCCGGCAACGTGGGCCAATGGGAGGGCCGCCAGGCACAGGCGCAGCAAGGACGCACTGCCACGCTGATTGGTCTGTACGCGGAACCTCGCACCGGCCAGTTGCCAGGGCGTGGGCGGCCATTTGTCATCCCCGGCGTGACCAGCGAGCGCACACCGACAACTGCGGAGCGTGTGGGGTTGGCACGAGGGGACAAGGGCCAGGCCTTGTGCCGACCGCGTTGCGGCGTCCCAGCGCGCAGTGGCCTTGTGTGTGTGTCGCTGTCGTCATAATCTCGCTGCTGTCTCGCTGCACTCTCGCTGCACTCTCGCTGCAGCCCAACCCGCCTCGCCTCTTCTCGCTCTCTTGGCACACACACACACACGCGCTGTTCAGAGCCACACACACGCTGTGGCTATTATTAATCCGCTTGTTTGCGCGCTTTAGAATTGCCTAATCTGCGGCCTCAAAGCCCATCGCCGCCCGCTCTTTCGCCCTCCAATTCGCCGCAACCCCCTCTCTTCCCTCCATCGCACTCCCATCCCCATCGACCATCCCCATCGATCATCCCATCGATCATCCCATCGACTCCATCGACCATCGCAATCCGCATCCTCCGCGTCGCCCTCCGAATCGCCGTCCGAATCACCCGCATCCCCAACTCGCTGATCCCACCCCGACTGCCAATCGACTCGCTCCGTTCCCGCTCGTTCGTTCGCCTGACACATCAGCATCACTTGTCTTTCCGCAATCGACATTGTGCTCTCCATCTCTTCAACAACAATACCAGTCCAGTTCACATCGGCCCCCTGCACTCGCCTCTTGCTCGAGTAATAATAATAAGCACATCCTCCCAGCTCCAGCGCTCACCCGCCCCATCCCAATCACACCGCCGCCATGGACTCGTTCTCCGACTCTAGCTTCCTCAACGCCCAGCAGCAAATCTTCTATCCTGATCTCCTGACGATCGAGAACCTCACATCGATCTCCAAGAAGCGGCTCGCCGACTCGGACAACGTCGAGAGTCAGCCCAAGGCTCAGAACACCTCTCCTGCCTCGACCCCCGAGGCTGAGGACCCGTTCTTGGCACCGGCCCCAACCAAGAAAAAGCCTGGTCGCAAGCCGTCCTCGACCGAGCCCCCCAACAAGCGCACGGCCCAGAACCGGGCTGCCCAGCGCGCCTTCCGAGAGCGCAAGGAACGGTATGTCAAGGAGCTCGAGGCTCGAGTCCACCAGCTCGAGAACATGCAGACCACCACCGAGCCCACCAGCAACGTCACCCTCGAGTCTGAAAACAAGATCCTCAAGCAGAAGGTCGAGGAGCTCGAGCGCGAGAACTCGACCCTGCGCGAGATGACCTTCACCTTCAAGTATGCCCCGCCCACCACAACCATGCCGCTGAGCTCACCCTTCAAGACCGACTCGCCGCCGCCGCAGCTGCCCCAGGCCACGCCCTCCCCGCTCACCGCTCCGGTCTCGAACCCGGCGACACCCTCGTCGCTGTCGACCCCGCAGAACTGGGGCACCCCTGCACCCGGCGACGACATCTTCAGCCTCTCCGACATCGACTCGTCTCTGCTTCCCAACGGCGACATCTCGCCCATTGTCGGCCTGGATCCCAGCCTCTTTGCTATGCCCGCGCCCACCAACCAGTCGATCTTTTCGCTGCCCTCGGCCATCCCAAACCCTCTCTTCCGTCCCCAGATCCCGGCTGTCGGGGCCGTCGGGGCCTTCGCCGCGCCTGCCCCGGTGCTTCCCCAGACCCAGCCCTCTACCGACTTCAACCTCATGGCCCACGATATCATGAAGAACCTCCACCAGCTGCAGGAACAGCAGCAGCTCCTTAGCCAGCGCCAGCAGGCACTCAGCATGCTCTCGACCCAGCTGTTGCTCAACACCAACGCACCCGCCTTCCAGGTCATCCGCGAGCCCACCAACACCTTCAATCCCACTGTCGACACCGTTGCCGGCATCGACACCAGCCTTCCGCTCTTCGAGGACGACTACGACCACGACATTCTGTCGCTGATCACCGAGACCCCGGTGACCACCGCCCCCCTGGCTGCTGCCCCGCCCACTCCGACTACGCGGTTCCTGGAGACCATCACTCTGCCTTCCCCTGCCCCCACCACCGACGGCCATGTCCTGCCTGCTCCTCAGCCCAAACTCACAACCGACGACTACTTTGCCCTCAAGCAAGTCATCGACACCCCGGCGCTGTACACCAGCCTGTCCCCGAACCAGCAGCGCGAATGCATCGAGGCGCTGGGCAAGCTGAAGGAGGCCAAGACCCTGATCAACGACCAACAGGTCATGGACGATCTGTGTGATATTTTCAAGGTATCCATCGGCATGGCTTCTGCTGGGTGACTCTCGGCCCCATGGACACGGCGCTGTGTGTGTGTTGCCCATTTGACGCCGACCCATCTGCTCATCTGCTCATCTGCTCATCTGCTCATCTGCTCATCTGCTCGTCTGCTCATCTGCTCATCTGCTCATCCGTGAACCTTTTCCCCAGGCAAAGGCCAAGTGCTCGGACATGCGTGAGCTTCAAGACAAGATTGTCGAAGCGTGTAGCAACAGGGACGAGAAGACCGTCGTCAACCTCGTCAACATTGCCAAGCAGAAGAAGAAGCTCTATGCGGTAAGTCGGTCGCCACACATTTGCTTGTTCTTGTCCCCTTGCCTCACCGACATCATTCGTGCTACCCGAGCTCGCTCGCTCGATGGCACACCCCGATCCCAGTCACTAACAGTTCTGCTTGCGTCGATCACTTTTTCGGCCCTCCAGCTGCGACAAAAGGCCGGTGTGACTGTTCTCAACCCCACCCTGTCATCGTAGACTCGATACTGCTCCCTCGAGCCCGCTTGCTGGATCCTGGCACCCGTGCCATGGCGGCCACATTGCCTCTCGAACTCGCGCCGACCAGCACTGCCGCTGTTGGTCGCGGTCGTGGCCAGCGGTCCAAGCACGTCTTGACTGCAGCTCCCCGTGGCCGCTGAATCCACTGCATTCTCTGTCTGCGCCTTACTGTGATATCCCACACCATTTTCTTTTCATCTGCCTGTCTCGCCGAAGGGTTTGAAGCTGGTGCTCATCGCATAGAACGGGATGGGCCTGGCTCTCTCGGCGAACATTATCGACCCTTGCTCCGCCGGCTTGCACCCTCTCCCTCCTTGTGCCAGGACTCGCAGCTGGTCTGTAGCTGCATCCCTTCGTCGGACCTCGGCGTGCCAACGACTCTCCTTGCCAGCCTCGGGCTTCGGCAACCTCCGACGGCCATGTCGTCCCCAATACACTACTATTTTTCCGCACAGTGTCACTCGTCGTCTCCATCGGCAATCCGGTTCACATGGTCGGCGGATTGCTGGACGGCCAATCGCAGTCTCGGTCTCATCGCGCAGAATCCCCCTGCCGCCATCTCGCGTTGCGGCCAGCCCTCTTTGCATCCCGTCGATTGCTCGCCGGTCCCCACTTGAGCAAGATCTCGCCATCACCAGCCGCCGTCGTCGCCGTCATGTCGTACTCTGCGGCGCTCCCATCGACCCGAGCGCACGCCCGGAAGCTCGCTGATTTCATCTTGCGTGCCGAGGGCAAGTGCACCGTTCTAACGGGTAAGGCAGCGATGCTCCTCTTGTCATGCCTGTTGAGATGCTTGCTGAGATGCCTGTTGAGATGTCTCTTCTCTTAGCGCCGCTTCTGTGGCATGCTGGCTGCGGAACTCGCCATCGTGCTCACCAAGCCCTCACCATCTGCATCAGGTGCCGGGGTCAGCACCGACAGCGACATCCCTGACTACCGAGGACCGAACGGCGTCTATGTCCGGAACAAAGGTATGCGGCATCGCTCAAGCCTCCCTTCTCTCACTCACTCTCTCTCATCCACTCACCCCACTGATCTCACCTGTCGGTAGAATGCGGGCTCGGCTGAATCGCGGTGCCCGAGGCTAATCTTGGCGTGCGATCCTGGCTCACCTGCAGACTACAAGCCGATTCAGTATCAGGAAGTGAGTGGCAACAACCGCTGGTGATGGTCTCTCTTGTCGATGGTCGAGTGAGATCGTGGCTTCGTCTCGAGCGAATCGACCGGGATGGTCTCGAGCGCACGAGGAGCTTGGCCCAAAGTTTCGTTCTCCAAGACACAGGATCCGACAAATCGCCCAAGGCCACTCGCAACTCCGAGATGCCATTTTGCACCACCCCGGATCTCAGTCGGCTGTCATCTCACGACCTTTAATTCTCGCTGGCTTTATTTCATCTCCCAAACGCGCAATCACTCCGGCATAATATGGCATGGCACGGCATGGTATGGCTTTGAACCGGCGAACACCCTCTGCTCCCCTCCCACCTCAAGTTCATGGGCAGACACTATTCCCGTCAACGTTACTGGGCCCGATCGTATCTGGGCTGGCCCAAGATCGCAAGGGTTTCCCCCAACGAGACGCACCTGGCCATTGCCGAGATCGAGAAGCGCGGGCTCATGGACTCGGGGCTGATTACGCAGGCATGTTTGAGGGGCACTCTGGTGCGGGAGCAAAGTGGGCTGCAAGCACTTCTCGAAGTCGATAGCATCTGGTCAAAGTGATGCTCATGACAGAGTGGAGGGCCGGCACGGCGATGAGCGGTCAAGGTTCCGTTCCCTTACACTAGCGCTCCGATGGCTCCAGAATGTCGATGGCTTGCATCGAAACTTCAAAACACTCGAGCTCCATGGGACACTGGTAGGCCACACCAATGGCAGCGGGCTGCTCCGAGTCCGGGGCCCAGGATACAAGCGGATGAACCAGCAGGCCGGACGGATCAGCTGCCCGCATTGAGATATTGTCGAGCCCCCAGATCCACTCTCGCTCCCGCCGTCTCTGAGCCTGTTTCTGACTCTCATCTGCCAATATCACCCCGACAGCATCAGGTGCATTGCACCTCGTGCAAGCACACCGTTCCAAGAGAGGAGTTCCAGCAAGAACTGGCAAGACTGAACCCGATCGTGAGCATGTGGGCTGCCCACAATCCCGAGAAGCTCCAGGGTGATGTTGCTTCGTCGACACCCATGAATCCCGACGGAGACACCGAGGTAGATCCCAGAGGACATTGGCGCTTGCGCTGTCTCCCTGCCTTCTTGGAGTGGATGGCACCACCATGGAAGTAAAGAGGACGGCTGTTTCTTACACTGATCTCTGATACCGGATCGCTCTCTTTCAATGCCGATGCCGATGTCGATGCCGATGCTAATGCTAATGCTAATGCTGCTCGCCAGTATCAATGGGACTACAGCCAATTCGTGTACCCGTCGTGTGTCAAGTGTGGATCGGTTTACAAGCCCAGGTTGGTGTCGCAAGCAAGCCAGCATCAGAACTGTCCTCGGCTTGTTAGATTCGGGCTCCCGATTCATGTCCCTGGAAGCCGTCTTGTGAACGCTCGCTTAATCCTTGGGTTTTCGCACACCACCACGATGGCAGCGTCATCTTCTTTGGCGAAAACATCTCCGCACATGACCGCGACCGATCCTTCTCGATGGTCGATGACGGCAACGCTCTGCTGGCCATCGGCACCTCGCTCCAGGTCTACAGCTCCTTCCGGCTGGTCCAACGAGCCGCCAAGGACCACAAGCCCATCACCATCCTGAATCTCGGCGAGACCCGTGGCGACCCTCTCGCGACCCTCAAGATCGAGAGCAGATCGAGTCACGTCTTGGCAGAGACTTTGGATCTGCTTTGAGATTGCGGTTTGTGGAACGAGTGCGAACAACGGGGCTCCCCTGATGGCTCGGCGGGTTGAAAGTTTCGAGGAGAGCGGGGCGGAGAAACACTCCAGTACATCTGCCAAAGCAGCACTGGTTCATGTTGCCATTGGCGATTGCCTGGTTGTCGCTGCTGTTGGTCGAGTGTATGATATGATATGAGTATGATATGAGTATGATATGAGTATGATATGAGTATGGTATGAGTATGGTATGGATATGATACGGATATGTCCCTCTCCCCATGATGGCGTGCTCTGTCCGATAGAAATAGTGCATCACATTACTATCTCAACACGCAGTATGAGCAACGGCAGTGCTATAGACAGCCAAACGGGCAAACATCCAGAACGAAGGTGAGGCGCAAGCGAGGGGGAGAGGGATAACGAGGGCAAGCGGTAGACGGGCGGTAGTCGTGACTCCAGACAATCAAGAAACGGGACACCCCGGAGTTGGGCATTGATTGATTGTTGTCTCCCAACACATCGCGCTGGCCATGACCACTCAGTGATGTGTTTCTGGATCTGAATCAAGGACGCTCTCTCGCACAGATGGCTTCCCGCAAGCGAAAGGCACCACCCAGGTGTGTTCACAGTGCCGGGAAGTCATGGAGCAGCCCAGAGGGTCGAGTGAATGCACCACACTCACATCGAGTGAATGCACGCACTCCCGCATCGATACATGAATACCAGTCGATTGCCGCCACAGGGGATCGACCAAGTGTATTCAAGACTATGCTTCCAAAACCAACGAAAACAAAGAGGTTGCCAA
This sequence comes from Polychytrium aggregatum, assembly GCF_025602895.1. Classification (NCBI taxonomy): domain Eukaryota; kingdom Fungi; phylum Chytridiomycota; class Chytridiomycetes; order Polychytriales; genus Polychytrium; species Polychytrium aggregatum. The sequence goes on from NW_026516218.1 coordinate 617,225, forward strand.
CCAGGACGGGAAACAATCGCATGGCTTGCTCACTGGAGCCTACGGATCAGCAGACTTGAGTCGCCGATGCCAGAGAGTGAGTGACCCGTTTCCCTCTGGATAGACTGTAGGGAGCCATATTTGAACGAGCATTCAGGGAAAAGCAGAGATCGTTGGCACCATGGATTTGTGAGGGTGATGGTGGCTGTGAGGAGAGGCGAGAGGAAGAGCGAGCGAGAGAGCGAGCGAGGAGAATGTAGATGGCGGGAGAAAAAGCAAAGCGGGGCTGGAAGTCAAGTGGGAGGAGTTGTAGCAAAAGGAGACAGGATTCATAACGGCGACGAAGAACGGCGCGAGAGACGGGGAGCAGGGCAGGGGCACAGTCCGAGGGAACAGCCTGCGAGTTCGCTGCATCGCTTTGCCCATGCGCCAAGTCCGGCGTTGGAGATGTTGGTCGGATGCATAGACTGTCTGGATCGATCGGGAGAGGCTTAGGGTTCGACCTTGCCGTAGCCTCGGTTCGTATGTCGGTAGATGCTGGTTCCGCTCTATTTCACGATACAGAAGGAAGGGTGAGCAACTGGACCAGCTACCATTCCTGAGCGCGAGTGCTCCGGGAGCTCAACACATGCACTGCACATCGCCAAAAGCCGATCGGCTGGCCTTACCTGCTTGTCGCTCAGCGTGCTGGCTCCCTCGGGATCGATAATGGCCTTGAGATCGCTCGGAACCTGTCCGGTCCGATCCGGCTGGGTCAGCGATCTAAACAGCTTGACACGCCCTTTTGTGCACACCACTCAGGCTACTCCAGCCGAACTATAAACCAAAAAACAACCGAGCAGCCGAACGCTCGACTCACCACCCAGAGATGCTTCTGATGCTTGATCATCATCTTTAGGCACTGCACCGACGATATCGGGTCGTCGTCCAGGGGGTTGCCGCTGGATGACTTGAGCAGATTCGGGGCAATGATTGTCGCCAGGTTATTGATGTTCATGCGGTTGCCGCCAGTCTTTTCGACATAGACGCTCATGTCTTGGAGGGCAATGGCGTCCGGATTCTGAGGCTCGGCCACCTCGGAGTGAGAGGCCACGTGGCCCAGGAACCACACGAGAACCGAAAGGAGGTCCAGGTTGGGCTTGGGAAGGAGACAGCACACGTAATGCAGCGTCTTGTAGCGGTTGGTCTCGGACGGCAGCTCTGAGGAGAGACAGATGGACAGATGAGCACATGGACAGATGAGCAGATGGAGGCAGAGGCATGAGCAGGACGGCACGACGATCGGGCGGCTGGGCAGATGAGCACACAGGCAAGTGGAAACATGGACACAAGCACAGAGCGCGGGCGCCGCCGCTCTGCCCTGTGCCCGCTATGGCTGTGCCGACAAGACCTACTCTGTGTCGCGACAAACAGGTTGTGGAGCTTGTAGGTCAATAACGGCTCGGGCAACTCGCGCAGGAACTTCTTCATCAGCGCCGCGATCTGGATCTGATGGTCCTGGCTGAGATCAATGTTGCGCGGATCGCGATCGAGGTTCTCGTGGAGGGTTGTCAGCCGGCGGATGTTGCCGTTCTTTCTGAAGATGCCCTCGACATGCAGATCTGAACAAGACATGCGTGTATGTTTTGCCGAAGGTGGGGGGGGGGCAAGAGGAAGATGGCGGAAAGGGAGGTTGGGAGGAGGACGATGAGTAAAGCGGACGGCAATGAATCGTGGACAACATGTGGCTGCTTCACGAGTGTGCATAGGCTCGGCCATACCCATGTTCAGCAGGGTCCTGATGCAAGCATCCATGATGATAGGAATGCGAATAGAGGTGCGATCACCAAGGTCAGTGTCGACACCGTTGCGTTCGACCAGAATGTCGAGGGCGACTCCGAACGTGCCGTCGACTGGGGGGAGAGAAGGAGGAGGCAGGGATGGAACTGAGTCAGTACGACTGAGCAGTGTGACGGACGAGTCCAGCACAGCAGGGAGTCCAAGATCGTGGAATCCTCCTGGTGATAGCGAAATACATGCAAGCAAATGTGGCTTTCAGCCCAGAGCAGCCAGGTGAGTCTCCCAGACCTACCCTTGACTTCCTTCTGCTTTTGCTTGGGCTTGAGCGCCGAGGTCATCCGGGACCAGACGCCACCCCCCTTCTTGGAATCCAAAAACTGGCGGTAGGCAGCAACCTCGTCGGGCAGGAACTCCTTCAGCCTCTCAAGCGCGTGAGTCTCGAGCTGCAGGGCCTCGAGACCGGACAGCTCCGAAATGTAAATGTTGCCGTTGTTGATGTTGTGAGATCGTCGGTACTGCGACAGCGTGCGGCCGATTGCGGGCCGAACATCGGGGTAGTGATGGGTGCCGTTCTCGGCGGCCACCTGGAGCCCGCCGACTTGGGACGACGAGATTGCAGCACTATCATCGACCTCGCCGTTGGTAAGAGCCTTGGCCTTGGGGGTAGACACACCCATCATGTCGTTGGGAATGTACTCCTCGTCTTCATACTCGACGGGCGGCGCCGACGGCACGATCTGGATCTTTGGTGGCTCATCGTGAGATAGCTCACCAAGCGATGGCGATTTGTAGACTGCATCGATGCGGGGTATCGGTTGATCGCAAGAGAAAGCGTGGGTTGTGACAGTGTGGTGAGTGGGTGTGCGGGGTGGGTAGACGGTGTAAAATATGGCCACGAAAGTTGCGGTTATGGGTTCAGTCGCCGATATCGAAGGGTTGGAGCCCGTGTGCACCATGGAATAGGGAGACAGCGGATGAGTAAAAGGAGCGAAGCACAATGCGATCGGCACACCAGCACCAGCATCGACGAGGATAGAACAGTTTTGCACCGCTGCAACACACCGCACACCGACACGGATCATGCACACGCGCACTGCAGCTTTGCCACGACAAAGCAGGCAGGCAGGCAGGACTCACAGGATATGCTTTGGCTCTCGCACAGTCGCTGAAGCGCACAGCGCAGCGAAAAGTTGAACTGCTGGAGCTGGGTGATGGAAGTAATGTCCCGCACGACGTTCTTGGGAGCGTGGGTGAGGCAAAACAGGGCACCGGTCTCGGGCTGACAGGCTGCATCCCGAAGCTGCTCCGTTAGCGACACCCGACAGACGCTGCAGTGGAAGCAGATCGGATGCCATCGCATCGTGCCTTTCCGCTGCGGACAAGCCTCTTCGACGGTGCTGGAGCACAGCGTGCAGGTATCGACCATTCGAGGCTGCTGGCTCTGCTGGTACAGCCGTTGGGCCTCGGTTTCGTCCTGGATGTCGCCCAGGGCAATAAGGCGGTCCAAAAAGCGATCGACCGTGACGGGCTCGTTGTACTTTCGCTCCTGGGGGGACGGGTGAAGATGCATGAAGGGGAGGTTGGGTCAGGTACAATCGAATGGGATTAGACGACGCAACCTACACAGTCGGTATGTCGCAGTTGGTCCATGGCATGCTTGGACTTACCAGTCTGAGGGCGCCATCAAGGGCCGCGCGGATCAGGATCTTGAGCATCTGTGCCAGACTGGTGACGAGACGGACCATCTCCTGGGCAACCTGCTGCCGACGCTGCGACGGCGCGACGCTCAGGAGCGAGAGGAAAAAGGAAATGCGCTTGACAAGCTGCTTGGGCTCGGCATCGTGCGACAGGCCCGTCGAGTCGCTGTGGCCCTGCAGCTTGTTTTCGATCTCATCCAGGCCCTCGAAGAGGGCGTCGATGTGGGAAATGAACTTGCCGGCGTGGATCACACCGTTTCGGTAGTTTTCGTTGGTGACGTTCAGCAGGATCCCGGTAATGCACTCGGCTGCCGAGTCCTCAAAGGTCGAGAGCACCGTCAGAATCTTGCGAACCTTTTCGAAGATGGCCTCCTGCTGCACCGAGTCGACGACTGCGGGACAGGGTGTGTAACGTTAGTGGATTGGGCCTGTTGGATGAGCAGCGGGCCGCGGGGGGCCCGGATCGTCCTCCTGCCAGGGAGCACGAAAGCGAGGACGGACGGACGGACGGACGGATGTACCTTGGCTGTCGGGGTCAGCTTCCGAATCAGTGATGGACGCCAGCTTGACATTCCAAAGCTGAGAGGAGAGGGAGGCCGGATCAAGTTGGATCGAGTCAGGTCGAGTCGGGTCAGGTCCTGTCGGGTCAAAGGCGGCCAGGGACCGATGCATGGCAGAGGGCCTGCAGCAGCGCAGAGCTGGAGGAGGGAGGCAGGGAGGGAGCATTTACCTTGTAGATCATGTAACAGTCCGGGTGCCAGTGCTCGGTAATCTCGTTCTTGGTGATTTCGACAAAGTTCTTGAGAACAAAGGTCCGGCATCCGCCGCATCTCGCCGCAAAGCTCTTGGAGTAGTGTTCCTGGCAATAGATCTGGCCGTCCCGCTCGTAGTAGCAATCCCGCTGGCGGAAGATCTTTGGACACACGGAGCATGTAAAGTGCTCCATGTGGAACTTTTTGTTGAGGGCGCTGATATGGGGGCCACGCATCGCCTCGCCACACTTTGCGCAGAGCAGGTCCAGACGCCGAAAGTAGTCTCGTTCGCAGAATACATGCATCCGTCCGTCCGAGCCCTTCAGGCCAAAGAACTTTTCAGCCACGACCTGGGAGCAGTCCTGGGGAGCAAGAGGAATGGGTGAGGGAGCAGCGGAGAGACAATGTCAGCTTCTATATCGACAGTCCAAGAGCAGACGGCCAGGGGCGACGAGAGGGTTGGATTGGGAGGGGTGAGCCGACAGAAGGACAAGCGAGGTGGAAGCCGCAAAGGCCAAAGCGATCCAAGAACCAGCGACGCAGCCGGCCGGACGCTCCCAGGCCCCGATGACAAGACGATGCCACTGGGACGAGTAGATATTGACGGGCCGCACCGAGACGTGCAGCACCCCGATCCGGCGACAGGGACATGCCGGTTCAGCCAGCCGAGGCATGAGCGGAGCCCGAATGCAAGCACTGATCCGAGCCGGATTGAGGGCGAGCAACACCAAGAGATGCAGGTGGGAGGAGCCGAGGGAGAGCCGGGAGCGGGAGCCCAGCGCCACCACCAGCGGCGATCCAGACCGTACACCAGCAGAGACGAATGGGAGGTCGGCTGGGCAGAGAAGGCAGACGGAGGAAGAGGGTACCTCGCATTTGAAGCAGTCGATATGGTAGTTTTCGCTGGAGGCACGGACGAACTGGCCGTCGATGGGCTTGGCGCATATCTTGCAGTACTTTTGGTTCCGATGCCTCTTCTCTGAGGGAGCCGATGGGGCCGAGGGAGCCAGAGGAGCCGACGGGGCCGACATGGCGGATGGAAGAGGGACAGATGCGGCGCTCCGTTGCAAGCAGGACCGAGCAGAGCAGAGCAGAGCAGAGCAGAGCAGAGGCGAGCAGGACCGAGCAGGACCGAGCCGGAAGGAAAGGAAGGCAGTTTGGGATGATGAAAGGCCGGCGCCGAAAGGCCGAAGCGAGACGGAAGCGGCCGAGACGAGGGCGAGAGGGGCGAGGGAGGGGCGGGTGCGACAGTGGCGAGTCGCGGAGCGGGGGCGCCGTGCGACCGCCGCGGCGGGCGGGGGTGCGTGGAGCGCGTGAGGTGGGTGCCACTGCGGAGCGTTGAATTGTGCTGCGTTGTGCTATGGTCTACTGTGCAGTCCAGCAGTGGATTGCCGAGCCGAGCTGGCGGCTTGCTGGCGGCTGCGCTGATTCTGTGCCTTGTGTGCGGGGTGCGTCTTGGATGTGCGATTGCTGCACCCGCATCGGGAGCCGGACGAGCAGCAGGATCGGGGACAGGGCGGAGAACAACCAGGCGGGTTCCAGGACAGGCAGCGACCCGATGCTCCTGGATATCGCTGGAGTGCTTGTGGCGTGTGGAAAGCGCAAAGAGAAAGCGCCAGGCAACAGCAACACCGAATAACGCCGAACACCACCACCGAACAACATCGAATAACAGCGAATACCACCGCCGAACAATACCACCGAACAATACCACCGAACAACACCACCAAGACCAACAGCAGGAAACCCACCGCAGGGATCCACCCCGCAATACGGAACGGCGGGATCACCGGATCGATCGCCTTGGCCGAGGGAGTCCATCGCCGTCCCTCCTGCAGCCCGGCGACGCAGCGCATCCAGCACCAGCCCGGCGACATGTTCCCGAACTCCATGCCAAACAACAATTCGCTCCGTCCTTGTCGACATGATCCACTCGCATCGACCTTGGACCATTTCGCCACCACGGCCGCGATCGCGATCGGCCGAGCCACCGCGAGGGATCCTTCAGCCCGCCCAGCCAATCCGCTGTCGCCCTGTTCCTCGCGTGCACAGCCCCGATCATTCTGACGCTGCTCCTGGCTGCTCGCACGAATATAAATCTGCCCTCGCCCACCCAGCTCCCTCTGCGCCCATCCAACTTCCTCTGCAGTTCCCTCTCCCAATCGATCTTTGCTCTCCCCACCATGTCCCAGCCCTTGCCCGACATCCTCGCCCTCGGCCCCGCCCAGGTCTCGTCCGTCCTCCTGAACCACGTCGGGTTCAACACCAAGAGCCCCAAAAAGTTCCTCGTCGCTGCTCCTGCTGCTGCTGGCCTGACATCCTTTGAGCTCCTTGGCCCGGACGGCGCCAAGGTCTTCACCGGCCCGCTGGTCGCTGCCGGCACCACCGACGAGTGGTCTGTTGGCCACCACTGGCTTGGTGATCTGAGCGGCTTTGAGGCCGCTCCTGGCCTGAGCTACCGCATCCGTGTGCCCTCGGGCGACTCGACTCCTGAACTGCTCTCCGAGCGCTTCGACATTGGCGACGAGCTCCTGGCCGAGAGCATCGTCCCCGACCTGATCCACTACTTCCGATCCCAGCGTGTCGCTGGCAAGTTCGCCAAGGCCGACCACACCGTCCCCTTCGCACCTGCTGCCGACGGCACCCAGCGCTCCGGAACCGTCGATGTCCACGGCGGCTGGTACGATGCCTCGGGCGACGTTTCCAAGTACCTCAGCCACCTGTCGTATGGTGAGTGTCTCGCTCAGGACAGACAGCCACGGGCTGCAACCCCACATTCGTTTGCTGATAACCGCTCTTTGTCGTTATATCCAAAAGCCAACTTCATGAACCCCCAGCAGACTCCCTTGGTTGCCTGGAACCTGCTCGACGCCGCCGACGTCTTTGCCACCCTGCCCGACAACGACCGTCTGACCGCCCAGGTTGCGCACTTGCGCGAGGAGGCCATCTACGGCGCCGACTTTTTGGTCCGCATGCAGGACCCCGAGGGCTACTTTTACATGACCGTCTTTGACAAGTGGTCCAAGGACATTAAGCAGCGCGAGATCTGCTCGTGTAAGTGTTGTGTTGCTCTGTTGTTGTGTTGCTGTGTTGTTGTGTTGCAAGAAGATCGATCTGACCCGTCTGGCCCATATCTGCTCTCGCCCTTCTCGATCGTCACAGACGCCACGCAAAAGGGCCTCAAGTTTGATACTTGGCAGGCTGGCTATCGCCAGGGCGGTGGTCTCACCATCGCTGCCCTCGCTCGCACCAGCACCCTCAAGCCCGAGTTCATTGCCGCCTGTGGCGATTACGCCCCCGAAAAGTACCTCGCTGCCGCCGAGACTGGCTTCCAGCATCTCGAGCTCCACAACAAGGAGTACCTCGACAACGGCGAAGAAAACATCATCGATGACTACTGCGCGCTGCTGGCTGCCTCGGAGCTGTTCCTGGCCACGCGCAAGGAGGAGTATCTCGAAGCTGCCCGTCGCCGCGCCCAGTCGCTGCAAAGCCGCCAGGCCTCGAACGAGACCGTCAAGAACTTTTGGGTCGCCAACAACCAGCTCGATGGCGGCGAAGGCTTCCGTCCCTTCTTCCATGCCTCTGATGCTGGTCTGCCCGTGACCGCCCTCGACCGCTACATCGACGCCGAGACCGACGAGGCCGCCAAGGACGCTGCCCGTGCCACCATCCGCCGGGCGGTGGAGTTTGAGCTGGCCATCACCACCGAGGTCAACAACCCCTTCCACTACCCACGCCAGTACGTCAAGCCCGTCGATGCTGCTGCCCACACTGGTGAGTCTGAGCGCCTGCCTGTCCGGACGAGCAGGGAGGAGCGGGGACGAGCTTGCCGCCCTGGGCGTACCGGGATGCTCAGCCTGGTCGCGTGAGCCGCAGCCGCAGCCGCGCGAGCCCCGATCTGCCAGCAAGGGGCGCATCACACCATACAGGGCTGGCGTGGCGGATCACAGGGCCCTGTGTTCCTGTCCCATGGCCGCGCGTGGTTGCGCCACAGTTCCTGTCTGCCTGGCGGCATCGGGACCCACCCGGTTTGTCTCGGTGGCAACATGGCCTTGCCTGCGGGTCTGTGGTTGTGGTTGTGGGCGACATGACTAACCGGGCTTCGTGGCGCCTGTGCCGATCTGCTCCTGCATAGCCTTCTTCTTCCCCCACAACAACGAGTCGGGCTACTGGTGGCAGGGCGAGAACGCCCGCCTGGGCTCGCTCTCGGCCGCCCTCTCCAAGGCCCTGAAGCACCTCACCGACGCCGACAGCTCGCTGGCCCAGGAGCTGCGAGTCTCGGCCACCCGCCACATCGACTGGATCCTCGGCGCCAACCCCTTCGACATGTGCATGCTCCAGGGACGCGGCCGACGCAACCCCGAGTATCTGCGTCCGTTTGCCAACGCCCCCGGCGGTGTCTGCAACGGCATCACCTCGGGCTTCGACAACGAGCACGACATTACCTTCAAGCCCGAGCCCCATGGCGGAGACTGGGCCCAGAACTGGCGTTGGGGCGAGCAGTGGATCCCGCACGGTGCCAACCTGCTGCTTGCCGTGGCGTACCTGGGCCGTTACTGAACCGCGCAAGCGTGTTCCCCCTGAGCTCGCTGGGGCGGTCTGTCGATCCGTGAACCGACCTAAATAATGGCTCGGCCATCAATCCGACCTTTGATATGGAGTCTCGGGCGCTGTGTCCGAGATCGGTGTTGTCCATCGTGATTTTTTGATGTAGATATTCTGTTGTTACAGCGTGTCCCCGAACGAAACGGGGGGACACATCTTGTTTTGAGCCAGAGTTGTTTTTTTCATGGTCCTGAATTACACACACCCCCATCGCCCATCATGACCAAACAGTGTGCCCAAGGAGGACCGACATTGTGGAATGCCTCGTGGAAGCATGGGAGGAGGACCAATTGAATCCACAGACTCAGGTTCGCTTGGTATGTCGAGCAAGCACCACCATCGCCAGAGATATCTATCCAGAGAGTTGAGTAGCATGCACCGCACTCCCGCATCGCGCCGTCGATGCCAGCCGATCGTCGCCAATGGAAATCGACCAGATGTAATTCAAGGCGATGGTCCTGGATCAACAGGCATCGAGCCGCTGATGCCAGAAGAAATGGACACAGTTCCACGTGTATCTGCTCTGGCTGTGTCAAACAACCGTCATATTCGCGATTAGGACATGATATTGTCAGGGCGGTGAGAGACGGTGAATGGGGAAGTGAGGGAGGGACAAGCAGGGGAGGGACTATCAAAGGCCGGCAGCGACAGTGTTGGACCAGCCGCTGGTATCATGGGTGATCTGCCAGCCAAAGAAGCCAGCGTTCCATTTGCCAGTGGCTTTGGCCTGGCTGATGCACGAGGCCAGAGTCGAGGCAGACATGAAGCCGGTGTTGACGACATCGGCCTGGGTGATGGGCTTGCCGATGACGACCTTTTCGGAGGGGACGCCCTTTGCGATGATCTCAAAGACGGAGGTGCCGATAAAGGGGGCCTGGGACTTGTTGAGGAGCGAGGTGCAGTCCTGGTCTGTGAGAGAGAAGTAGGAAGGAGGGGAAGTATCAAACAAAGATGAACATCAGTAAAGTCAGCGGAACCACAAGAGTGATGGCTTGGGGAGCTGTCCCAATGTCGGGGCCGTTACTGGCTCACGGTGTTGTACTCTGGATGGAACTCGGGAGAACACTCACAGTTGGTGGATCCCTGGTTGTAGAACTGGATATTGTACCAGTCGATGGTGGAGCCGACCTTCTGATCAACAGTCAGGTAGCCGCCATTGGGATACTGAGTGGGCAGATCCTTGCCGACAAAGTCTGGATGGGAAGGTGTAAGGAAGGTGGGTAAGTGACCGGTGCGCCAGTATTTAACAAGTAAGGCCCTGAGGCGACACAGCCAAGAACCACGGGGGGGGGCACGAGCACTCACAGGGAGCCTGAGGAGCGTGGGTGATGATGTAGCGGGGGCTCGGCAGGTTGTTGCGGAGCTCGGTCTGGAATGAGATCAGCCAGGCCTCGCCCGTGCCAGCCTCGAGCGAGGGATTGTCCTCCCAGTCAATATCGGCGCCGTCGAGCTGATATTGCTTCACAAAGGCGGCGAGGTTCTGGGCGGTCTTGACAGGATCGAGCTTGCTGAGGGTGGGGAACTCGGCGGCACCAAAGGCTGATGCAACCAACAACAGTCACACGCAGAAGAGAGAGGAGACAGCAAAGACGCCGATGTGAGTCCATGGACAAAGTGCGATATTCCCGGACACATGAAACAGAGTGAGAGCGTCGGATCTGGCAAACTTGCTTGACTGCAGCAGAGATGCTCGACATACCCGCAACAAGCACAACTTTGCCGGCGGCATGCAGGCTGTCGAGGTAGCCCTGGCGAACAGAAGCATCCAGTCCCTGTGCATAGCCAAAACGTGCAGATCCAGGGAACAAAGCGCAGATGGGTCAGCTCGATGGCGATCAGGTGAGAGAGACTGAGGATTGCCTGCAAACTATGGGGCGTGGGAAACGAGATTGAAAGACAGTCCCCAAAATGGACTCCACGGCCCGATTCGACCAATTGAGGCCATAAATCAGGGCCATCGAATATGCGGCTACTTACGGTCCACGTGTAGGCTGAGTCGTAAGCACCGCTCGAGAGCCAGAAGCCAAGGATGAATGTGTTGTACCGGTACGAAGGAACAGATCCGGGGATGAAGAAAGCAGCAGGAGACGAGTTGCCGCTGGTATTGTCGTCGTCTGCAAATCGGCAGGCAAGGGGAAGGAAGGAGGGGGAATTGAGCAACGAAAGCGACGCAAACGCAGGCGCAGGAGGAAGAGCGGCAAGGGAAGCCGCAGACACGCAAGGCAGCGATGCCAGAGAGATGCTGGGATCGCCTCAAACTCACATCCAATGATTTTAGGGCCGCTGATGGTGGGGACAGGCACCTGACCGGTTGGGGTAGGAGGAGATGCTGTCGCAGTGGTGACGGCCGAGGTGATCTTCTTGGTGGAGCTCGACTTGGCGGGGACAGTGGTGGTGGTGGTAGTAGTGGTGGTAGAGGACTTGGCGGGCTTGGTGGTCTTGGTCTTTTTGGTCTTGGTGGTCTTGACGGGCTTGGTGGTCTTCTTGGCCTTGGTGGTCTTCTTGGCGGCCTCAACGGTGGCCTGGAGGTGGTCCTGGGAGGTGGCCACAACCTCGGCCGAGACCGAGTTGGGGTGGTGGTTGGCTCCGTTGCGGGCAACAACCGACTGGACGGCGGCGGCAGCAAGGATGAGGGTGGCAAGCGACAGCTTCATGGCAGGCAGGCAAGAGATGAGGGAAGGACGGAGCGGGCCGACGACGTTCAGGCAGAGAGCAAAGGTGTTTGCGGACCAGCGGAAACGACGCCGCCGCAACAGGGAGCGGGCCGGGCCGAGGCTTTTATCGTCCAGCAGACAGGATCGGGGCCATCCCCAAGGCAGCAGAGCAAAAGGAGGAAGGGTGGGTGAGGGTGGAAGGAACATTCCCGGGGGGGAGGGTCAGCCAAGGGCGGGGGGAGCGCACACGGAAGCACGCCCCAGCCAGCAAGGAAGGGACAAGCCGAGGAAGGTCTTGTGGGAACTGGTGGAGTGCGGCATGGAGGCAGGCGACGGCGATCGACGAACAGTGGCAAGGTAGAGAATGCAGCAGAATGCAATGGTGAGCAACAGAATGCAGCAGAATGCAATGGAGAGCAGCGGTGCCTCTTGCGAACAGCCAGGAAGGGGTGGATGGGGACATGCGACCTCGGCGCAAGGCGTGAGATCACAAGAGGGGATGCGCCGCTGGCATTCAGGCAGTTCTGGTGCAAGCACACTGCACAAGGGGGGAAGAGCAGCACGACGCAGGCGACACAGCAAGATGCAAGAGGGAAGAGATGGCAGATGGGGGAGCAAGGCAGACAGGGGACAAGAGGAGACAGGCGACGCGACGACAGGGGCATCAAGGACACGCGACTGCCACGAAGGGAGATGCGCCGTCGCACAGGGCAGCAGCAGACAGAGCTAGCAGAGCAAGCAGAGCAAGCAGAGCAAGCAGAGCAAGCAGATGAGCAAGATCTCGCACAGGCCTTGCACAGGCCTTGCACAGGTCTCGCACAGCAGGCACAGTGCTGTACAGGTGCGAGATGCGAGGCGGAGCGATGGCGATCTCAACCCACAACCCATGCGGATGGACAGCAGCAGACACACAAGCAATCAGCAGCAGACACACGAGCAATCAGCAGCAGATACACGAGCAATCAGCAGCAAATGCCCCCCAGAGCAATTCACAACAACCGCACACCAGAACAACGACCAACACTTGTGCTCGCACAGAGGGGGCTCGCGCGGGCCGGTGCGACCGGACCCTGCACGCCTTGCTTTTCCTTTCCTCTTCCGATCGCGCAATCGGTCACGCGCACGTGTGCATGCGTGACTGCCCGCAAGCCAGCAACAGGGACCCGGCCCCGGTGCCACAACAGCATACAGCCCATCCATAACGGGACACCGTGCATTCCGGTCATGCGGGTCTCATTATCCGGGTGATGAGTTACAGCCATTCACCATGCGGCGACCAGTACGACCGTAGTGTGCCGGGCATTTCGCTTGCTCCAACGTTGTCGAGGCGGTCATTTATTACAAATACGAACGCAAGCGGGATAGCGGCTTGTTGTTTTCCGAACACAGCGTGGCTATCAGTTGAGATTTATCAAGATAGTCATGGGCTGGAATGGGGACTCGTGTGTCCACAGGATAGACAGTCGGGGGGCAAAGTCGCGGCGACCGCTCGATGGGGGCAATTTGATCATGTGGACTCCGTGACGCACCCAGAGTGGCTGATTGTCAATATTTACCCATTCGGACGAAGTAAGTGGTGCAGGACGGGTGGATGCTGCTACAAAATTGGTTTGGGAGTCGGAGGAGCGAACAAAGCTCTCGCCAACACGGACCCAGGCAATTGGGATATTGAAAAATTCATTAGACAGAATTGTGTTGCCGTCCGATGAGAGTTTCACAGATTTCACATAGCTTGTATGTCCTGTGAGCGTGCCCCTCCGATCACAGGTGAAAGTGTCCCAAACCTTGATTCTGTTCAAGTCTCCATGATCGACAACTGCCACAATCTTGCCATCAGGCGATAGCACAGAGTAAAACTCGTATCTCTTATGAGTCGTGAATGTTTTCTTGATCTTCCCTGTGCTGGCATCCAGATGCTTGATTGTGCAGTTGGACTCGACAAGCACGATCGTTTTGCCGTCGGCCGATATTGTCGTGGCTGCAACATCTGCATGTCCCATGACAATGTGCTTCAGCTTGCTGGTCGCGGTATCCCACACTTTGATGCTGTCATTTGACCACGAGGCAAGCCAGTTGCCGCTTGGTGAAACAGCGACTGAGAGCACTTCCCCTATGTGTCCCACAGTTGATTTCACCAAGTTGCTCCAGTTCTTCCTGAATCCGATTGTCACCAGGAACAGGATCTTGTCTTCAAGATGTGAAGCGTATGTCTTGTAGATCGCCGTCTCCTTCGGTGTGAAGACATAGCCCGAGTTGTACACCTGCGGTGCACTCTTGATGATCGGATCGGCAAACTCGCGGATGAATTGATGAGTGTCCTTGGCCAGTTCCTTGGTGATGTCATCTGCGATTGTGCTTGGAGCCAGGGCGAGCGTTTCTTCCAACGAGCGGAGCTGGGTGGTCAGCTCCGGAATCACACCAATGAGGGAACCAGCCTCCAGCCAGAAGAATACATGGCTGGCGAGGAACCGGCTCAGCAGATTGTCCAGCCCGGAATCACGGTACTGCTTCCAGATTCGACGATCGAAAGAACCATCGTTGGTGTACCACACAAAGTGTGTGATCCAGTGGGCAACGCTGTATCGCAGAGCCGGTGTGATCTTGGCCCTGACTCGGCCCTCGAGGTAAGGGATCTTGTCGTGAAAGTCGTAAATGCCACAAATGTTGATCACAGGCTCGTATGAGAGGATCACAGAGAGACACCATGACGTGAGCGTGATATGGAAATTTTTGGGGACATGGAACGGCTCGCCGACAGACTCGTCTCCGAGCAGATATGCGACAATCGATTTGTGCTTGCGAACCTTGACCATCGAGCTGCCTTGATTGTCACGGTTCAGTTTGCCGGGATCGAGAACGGGTCCAAGTTCCTTGACGCATCGACGGACGACTCGGATGTCGATGCCAAAGAGCTCAGCAATCGCACGAACGGTCAGGGGAGACTGCGATGTGGCAATGGCCGAGATCAACAGAGGGAGCTGCTGCTGGTGGCGGGACTGGGCATAGACGTTGGCGAAGGCCCGCTGGTAGCTGGCACTGTCGTTTCCATTCATGACCGCGAACCAGAGATGGAACTCATCGTCGTAATCATCGTCCGAATCGAAATCGTCATTGGCATCGCAAGTCTCCAACTCAGGCGCGTCTGCCCGTTGCTCCACAGGCGCTGGATCGGGTGTTGGCACAGATGCAACGGTCGGATGAGCCTGCGGGTTAAAAGGTGCAAGGATGGAGGCTTCGGAGTGGAGAACTGGAGTGACGATAATGGGTCTCTGGTCTCCATTTTGAGCGGGATGGATCTCGGCAGGCTGGCGGAGGATGGCGAGAATCTCGGGAAACTTGGGTCGCATGGCGGGATCTTGGTGCCACCAGCGCTCAATGAGGGCACGGATGTCGTCGGGGATGCCGTCGAACTGCTTGGGTCGGTTGCCTCGGAGGACCTGAGACTCGAGGGGCGGTTAAGTTCTTGAAGTGGCTGAGGAAAGTGCCATTGGGCAAGACAGTGACGAGGGTGTTCAAGACCTTCGTCCGGCCCATGCTCGAGTATGGACTGACCCTCGAAGTGCTCACGAAACAGCAAGCCGTGGTACTCAGACGTGTAAGTGTATTGTTGGTGTCGCTGTGCTGGATCATAAGAAACTCATGCTATGGAGCGATGCACCTCGGATGCGGACTCATCACCCTGCCCAACCGCCTCAAGCAGCTGGCCCTCCAGAACCGAGCCGTCTGGGAAGACCGTCTGGACCACAACGACAAGATGGTCTCGATGGTGTTGAGATATTCCCGCATCCAGCCCAGCCTGATGGACGCATCCCTCGGCTCCCAGTTCTACCTCGACGAGTACTGGCGACAGCTGATCGTGCTGAAGGAGCAGTGCCAGCCGGACTACCCGATGAGGAAGCTGTTCAGGAACGGCTACTACCAGCTCCCAGGGCCACCAGTCAAGCTGCAGATTCACATCGAGGACGCGCAAGGCTTCGACAGGCAAAGGAGCTGACTTTGGCCCGCACCGTGACGAAGACCATGTCGGGACTGTGGGCCGAGCGAGGGCCCAAGAGAGATCGATACTATCACAACATGATGGTAAGATGGACCCTCGGTGCCTTTCCTGGACACCCGTATGGCCACTATCGGCTGTGTGTCTCCTGCACGAAGAGCCGAGGAGAGTTCGTCGCGATGTGCCGGACCCACACCCAGAGCTGCGTCGGAAGAGGCCGCTCGTGTCAACGGATATTGCCCCCATGAGTTCAGGCTGCACTGCAGTGGACTGGTTTCATCCTCGCATGGTCTGACCACATACGCTGGCGTGCTCCAGTGTCCCTGGGTCGGATCGAGGGAGGATGGTCTTGGTGCCGGGGAAGGCTGGTGGCTTGCTGCCTGCTTTCTCCGGTACCCTGTGGCGAGGGATGGTCTGGTTGTGCTGACTCTTTCCACCATCCATGGTTGCAGAATGAGTATCGATTGTCGTGGTCGAGTTGTCGTTGTCGGGTCATCGGATGTTTCTCTCGGTCAATCAACATCAGCGATTGTCATGGGACAACACAATTGTATATTGGATGTATTGGATGTATTGGATGTATAGAATGCCTAATACAACAACACTCGGCCACTGCCGTTTCATCGGAACCACATTACAAGTTCACTTTACTGTCGTGTTGTCTGGGATGTGCGGTTTGCTTGGTTGCTCTGATTGAATATTCAGTGTTGCGACATGGTTTGGGAGTGGGACTTGGGAATCAGGGCCATTTGCCGAGTTGCTCGAGGCTGTCGATGGAATCTTGGAAACCCTGTTCTGCAGCCTTGCGATACCAGAAAACGGCGGTGCCGACGTTCTTGGGGACACCTCGGCCTAGCCAGTAGCATTCACCGAGCCAATCTTGTCCGTATCGATTGTCCTGCCCGGCCGACTTGCGATACCACTCGACTGCCTTGGTGCGATCCTTGGTGACTCCCCATCCATTGTAGTAGCAAAAACCAACCATCCACTGCCCATACGAGTTGTCTTGGCCAGCCGACTTGCGAAACCACTCGAATGCCTTCGTGTAGTCTGTCGATACTCCCCCGCCATAGCAGTAGCAATCTCCGATCCAGAACTGGCTGTCGCTGTGGCCCTCGTCGGCGAGTTGTTCAAAGGTGCCAGCCGCCTTCTCCAGGTCCCGAGTGGTTCCGAATCCATGGAACACACACACAGCCTCGAGATGTCTGCAAATCCAGTCTCGGTCCGACCCTATCTGACAGAGATCGAAGAACTTCCGGGCTGCGGGTGAGTCGGAGTCGGACGAGTTCCAATTGGCCAGACATTCGTCCTCTCCGAAAGGGAACTCATCCGATCTGTTCTCCCGGATGATCTTGACACCCTTCTGTTCGTCGCGCATGGTACCCCGGCCAAGGTAGTGCATCCAGCCAACCATGTGGGTGGCGATGGGTTTGATGACTGGATCGGTGGATTGGGTGCTGACTTCCTGCCAGCGATTGAAGGCATCGACATCGCTCTGTTCGACACCATGGCCGATGAACGAGAACCATCCCCGGAGAAACAAGATGTGGAGTCGGCCGTCTTCGCTGCCTTGATCTGCTGCCTTGGAATACCACTCGATGGCTGTGTCGTAGTCTTGATCAACACCTTCACCACTCTCATAGCATCGACCGAGGGCAACTTGGGCTTGAGGTATTCCTCTGTCCGCAAGACTGCGATACAATTGGATGGCTTTGGTGTGATCTGGGTCGACCCCGAGTCCGTTGCGATAGCAGCCAGCCAGGTGGAACTGTGCCATTGGATGACTTGTGTTGGCTGCCTTCTCCAGAAGGCGGAAGATATGCTGGCGCTCGGCACTCCCCTCAAGCTCATCGTCGTTTTCTGATTCTTGGTCAACTTGGAGGATCCGTGCCAGGAAGTACGAGGCCGATGCATTGCCCTGCTCTGCCCGATCTTCCAGCCAGGATCGGTCGGCTGTGGCTTGATCCTCGCAGTGCAGCGAGAGGGCAATCTGGTCGCTCGGTGTGAGTGCGAACCGCAGCTGTCCGTCTGGATTGCACAAGCCTGCATTCTGACACCAGGTGTGGAAGCGAGGCACCTTGGAGCTCAGGAGAGGCCGGGCTTGTTTGCACACTCGGAGGAGGGTTGCGATGGTGGTCAGGTCGAGGGCGAGCTGGAAGCTGTCGTTGAAGCAGATGATGGTGAAGATGTCAGGGTTGTGGTCGTCAATGTCCAGTCGAGCCATGCTGGTCGAATGATGGACACTGGCAGCCATGATGCGGTGCAGCGGGTTGGGATGTGATGAGAGTTGCGATGGCGATATCCAGGCGACGAGACGAAACGAGGTGGGGCGAGACGAGATGGGTGGGATGGAACGAGAGTGGCACAGTCACCAAACCAAGAACATGGCTGGATCCACGGATCGAGTGCCAGTCAATCGATGCTTGTCATTCACATTCCCACACAGCTGTCACTCCATCGCTCCATCACTCCATCACTCCATCGCTCCATCGCTCCAGCCCAGTCGATCCGGATGGGAAACTCGCCTCAGTTTCTCAAGGCCGCTGCTGACCGCGGCAACCTCGAATTATTATGAGCGACGTCGCAGGCGAGTTGGATGGCATTCCTTCCTTTTGGAGTCAACATTTGCTCGTTGTCTGGAATCTCAGTATACGCACCGCTCTCCACCATCCTTATCGTTATCCAAGAGTACGCTGACAGGGCCCAAAATGGTTTGAACGAGTCTCAATTGCATGCAAGCGTTGTTGTCGAAGTGAATAGTTGGGATTCAACGGCTCCAGTCCACCACCATCAACCCTGGGTCGCTCTCTTCAAGGCCGTCCTGTCTGGATCGGCATTCGTCTGGTCAAATACCAATCGACTTCCCACAACGACGGCCCGAGTGGAAGTTCTCGTCTCGCCTTGGGGCTGTCGAGGCAGTGATGCCCATCTGGACTGGCATCGATGGATCCTACCCCTGGCACCAAACCCGCCAAGTCATTTCCCACCAACGTGGAAACGGTCTTTGCCAGAACACAATCTATATACAGAAAATGAGATCAAGTGACATGAGGAAAGCAGCAACAAAGGCGTGCACAGGAGCCGGAGAGGCACACATTGACGGCCATTCTGCTTTGCCGCTCGTGGTACTTGGGTCCCGAAGTGAGCCGATGGAAGCATTGTGGGAACACAGTCGTCACAGCGTTATCCCCAATGCGGAGCGAGAGAGGGAAGAAATAGCGTAGATAGATTAGTGTATTTGTTTTATTTCAGAGATATTAGAACGAAGGCAGAATCGACAGGTTGGATAAAGTGGAGGTGATCGAATAATAGGCGGATATCGCATCGTGTCCTTTGCATGATCGTATGCGCACGCTCGTGGTACTGGAGAAAAGCGGCCTTGCAAGCCAAACAAGCCAGGAGTCACTGCGACTTACTGTTTCGAATCCAATCCTTCGAGTTGATTGCATCAAAGAACTGAGAACGAGCAGTCGGAGCGGCAGACATAGAACAAAAACATCGACAACTGAACAAAACGGACAACGAGGCAACAATGCCGCCCAGGACGCGCAGTAGGGAGGACTGACATGTTGCGTGGAATTGGTGAGTCTCAATGAGGGACAAGGAGGAATGGACAGCAGCCAGAACTGTGTGCATGGCGAGACGCCACAAGAGCCGGAGCCGGAGCCAACAGGATGGTGAAAACGGGCGTGGCAAAGGTGCAGGAGGGAATGGCCACATCGGGTTGCTGCAGGGGGCACGCGCAAACGAATAAATATAAAAACGGGAGAGACGGCACCAAAACCAGTCACTATGAGGTGTAAGCATAAGCCACGGAGGGAATAAAAAACAGCCGAGGCGAGCACGGTATGTGGGGAACTCGGGCCACCCAAGCAGGGTCGTCTTTCTATAAGAAGGGGTGGGTCAGAAGAGGTCAACAATAGGAAGGAGCCAAAACGTGGCGGGGCACAATCAGATAGATAAGGGAAACGAGGAAATCGCGGCGGAGAGGCAGAAGGGCCAAAAAGGAGGAGAATATCGACCAACCCAATCCTACGGGGGCAGCACAAAAGACTAGGGACACACATCGGCCAACTGGGCGATGGAGAAGCAGCAGCAGCAGCAACGACAGCGGTAGTGGCAGCAGCAACAACGGCCACAGTCAGCACGCACAGCAGCGGAGCCAGGCAAAGAGTTGCGGACGAAACATGCAAAGGCGAGAACGACCCAAAAAGATAGCGGGGACGGCCGAGACAAGCGGAGTTGCCGAATGCGAGTCATAGACTAGCAAACGGAGCGGGGCTAGATCGGACAGTCGGCCCTTCGGCTCAGCGCAACAATGTGTCGACCAAAACGAAGAAGGGGGGGGAGGGAGGGTGATTGGGCCGCTATGGCCGATCACCTTTCCCAGGCTCTCGTTATCGGCCGGGTTTCGCTTAACCAGGCTTGGTACTCCTCGGGACTGATGCTGAGCTGGTAACTCAGAACCCGACAAAAGTCTCGCTCGAGTGCGTTGAGGTAGGCCGAGTCCAGCTGAGTGATCCGCTTCCAGGTTCCCGGCTTGAAGGAGCGATCGTCCAGGAGTTTCTGCGAGAGCATCAGGGCGGTGATGAACATGTGGCTCTCTTGTCCGGGCATCAAAAAGTAGATGGGTTCGGAGCGCACCCGCTTTTGCAGCAGCGTGATCGAGATGAAGACGATGGTCAGCGGGATCGAGTTGGAGAGGGACGACAGCACGCCGTGGATGACGGCGATTGAGTGGGCAAAGTTCGGGTCGTTCATGATCTCCTCCTTGGTCAGATGCTCGGGCAGGATCCCAAGCGAGTAGTAAACCAGCGCCGTGACGCAGACGGCAAATTGGCGCGAGCACAGTGCCGCTGCGGCCCGCGAGGGCTTGCTCGGTTTGGATGAGGATGACCGCGAAGTTGATTGTGATGGCGGAGGAAGTGGGATGGACTGTGATTGTGCGGTCTTGTGCGAGGCAGGCTGCGATAGCAGCGGCGGAGGTGGCGGAGGGACAGGCCGCTGCGAGGACTGCTCGGGGTGCAGTGCCAAAGACGACATTGTCGCTGGTGTGGGGCCGGCCCCAGCGAGATCTTGTTGTGTCGAGGATGGAGCATCGAGCTGCATGGCATCAACTTGCATGCTATTGTTCTCCACGGGCTCCGAAGGAGTGGGCGGCGGCATCGCTGGTCGATGCGGAAGCGAGTGCCTCAGGGACGACTGGGAGAAGGCATCCCATGATGTCGGATGAAGGCGGTGGGGGTGGGAAATATGCGAACCCGAATAGTGAGTCGCCTTTGGGCTCACTATCATCCCGCTGGCGGAAACGTCGATGGCGCCCGTTGTTGCAGAGAGCCCCGGGCTCAGCGAGGATATCGGATGTTGGGAGCGGGGACGGGCGACCGGGTCTGTCGGAGACTCGGTTGGTGAGGTCGGGAGACTGGGCTGGACACAGGAGCGGCGGTGAACGTGGGAGGATGCCGTCGCTGGTGCCGTTTACAAGTCAAGGTGCGAATGTCGAGACAGCGCCAGATGATCCGAGACCGACCGGAGGTTCGTGTTCGGGGCGATATACTCTCTGGCAGGAAGGATTTGTTCAACGAAAGGGTGCTGGGTGGCCGGACACAGGAGCGTATGCATGCGTCTGGATGGAGCGACAGAGAGCGAAGGCGAGCAGAGCATGAGCAGATGCAGATGCAGACTGGACAAGCAAGACCGAGGACAGTGTTCACGAGGGAAGGAGCAAACGGGCGAACGAGAGCGCCTCCAGAGAGTGCCTCCAAAGCAGAGACGCCGACAGGAGGGAGAAGGAGCAGCACAGATGGGCTTCGAGAGAATGAATCGGGCCCGGGACACGGATATTTACCGATGCGAGAGACACGACGACCAGGAAGCGGCGGCGGCGGCGGCGGCGGCGAGAAAGACTGCTGTTGTTCGCGATGCGATGGGGCGGGAGATCCAAGACACAGGCAGGGTAGTCCAGGATGCCGATGGGAAGATCCAAGTTGTGGATGGGGAAGATCCAGGAGGAAGGATGGGGGAAAGATCCAGCCAGCGGGCGGACAGACAACGGCAGCAGGACATGCGTGGCCAAGTGCAGACGCAGAGGAGCGTCCTTGCCGCGGCGGTGTATGAACGCTCATGGGACCGGCGGGCCTTTGCGGCAACGCGCGCGCGGGCCACAGCGGCCACAGAGACAGTGTGCGGCGACGCGACGCAGCGGGGTGCCGCCGCGTTGTTTGCGGGCGCGCCCAGCAGCCCTGACGCGGGCACAAGCGGTCCGCGGGCGCAGGGCGGGGGGCGCCAAACAAGCGCCGGGCCGAGTGTGCGTCGAGGCGACGCGTCTCCGGCAGCGCCAACGACGCCAACGCCGCGCCCGCACGAGCGGAGTTGCTGGTCCCTGCGCCTGCGCCCCTGTGGCAGTGCGGTGTTGCGCTGTGTTGAACTGTGTTGCGCTGTGCTGTGCTTGTCCGCTGTTTCGGCATGGTGGATCCGTTGGGCTGCACCTAGAATGACACTGACCGCGTCCGCCATGCAATCATGGTCATGTCCACCATGTGTCGACCTCAACCCGTCCTCGACATCGACATCGACATCGACATCGACATCGACCTCAACCCTTCGTCGACATCGACATCGATATTGACATCGCCGCCGACCATCGATCCGCGGACACTTGTTGATCTCGCCCAACGCTCCGCTCGCCGCGCTCCACCCTCCGCTCCGTCGCTGCGGTTCGCATGTGCTGGGCTTTCGACGGTTTATTCGTTGGCGTCGGTCGCTCCGACTCGCCGGACATGCAGGCGCCGCTTCTGGCCGCCGCAACTCCCGGAATCTACAGGCGCACTGGGGTGCCGTTGTTGAGGGCGCTCGTCCAGATGGCATCAATCACCTGGTGGACCTTGAGGGTCTCGTCGCTGAACGTCTTGGCGCTCTTTCGGCCGGCAACGCAGTCGGCAAAGTCCTGGATCATGCACTGCTCCTGGATCACATCGCCGACAAAGGCCTTGCGCTCCTCGGCCTTGCCGATCCCAGCGGAGACGTAGTACGTCGCCGTCGTTGCCGGCTGGAACTCCTCGGGGGACGGGAAAAAGTTGACCGTGCCGTCGAACGGCAGCACAAAGTCGTCCATCCACAGGCTCTTGTCGAGACCGGTGATGTCGATGCGCTGGATATCTGTGGCCAGGAACGAGACCTCGAAGGTGGATGTGCGGCCATCCGTCCACTTCATGATGCCCACGAAGATGCGGGCCGCGCCGGTCTCGGGGTGGCGCTCGACAATGTGTCCAACGACCTGGAACCAGAGGCAGAATGTCAGTGGACTGCAGGCAACGCCGGCTCCGCTGCTCCAGGCTGAGGCACATGCGCTCAAAGGCAGAGTCCTCAAGGGCAAGAGACGGCGTGTGGCTTCGAGATCAAGTAGAGCACCAGACTCCCATATGGCCGCCCGAGCTACACTCACCTCGACGGGCAGCTCGTAGCCAAAGACAAAGAGCGAGTAGCGGATGTTGTACCATCCGAGATCGCCCAGGACGCCCGTGGCCTCGAGGTTGGTGTTGAGTCGAATCTCAGACTTGGGGTCCATGGTGTGGCCAGGGTACGAGAAGCGGCTGACGACAGAGCGGATGGTGCCGAGCTCGCCCGACTCGATCGTCTTTTTGATCTCGGCAGTGCGCGGATGGTGCACCCAGAAGGTACCGTCCATGAAGACGACGCCGTTGGCCTCGCAGGCAGCAATGATCTCGCGCACCTCATCGGTGTCGCGGCCCACTGGCTTCTCGACCAGGATGTGCTTCTTGGCCTGAAGGGAAGGCAGTGGGACGGGAGGCATATGGCACGAGGTCAGAGACAAGTGGCAGCACGATCGGATACTACTCCTCCGCTATTGGAGCCCAGAGTCAGAGACACTCGATTCGCAAAACCGGATCATCGCTTGCACCGCCAGAATCCCACACAGACCTGGGCGGCCTTGATGCACCATTCTTTGTGCAGCAAGCTGGGCAGCGGGATGTAGATCGCATCAATATCCGTGCGGGAAATCAGCTCGTCATAGGAGGTGCAGACGTTGGGGATATCGTGCTTGGCGGCAAACGCCTGGGCCTTCTCGAGCGATCGGCTGGCGACAGCGACGACCCGGTGGCCAGCGCGGTGGATGCCGTATCGGACGACCTTGTGGGCGATGCCTCCGGGGCCGATGACACCCCAGCGAAGAGCAGACTCGGCAGACATGGCGTGCGGTGGTGGTGGTGGTGGTGGCGGCTGCGGTGGGCGGTATCGAGTCGAGCCGGCGGATGCTGCGGGGACGATGATGCTGTCGGCGTCAAAAGTCCCAAGCGCCCCTGGATATGGGCTGCACCAGACCCGAGCCACGGGGCGGGCGGGTGGGCAGCACCCAGCCGCGGCAACAGCCCGGACCAATGGGCGGCCGGTGGCGGCAGCAGCAGCTGCGCGCGTGGGGTCGGGCGTGGCCCACACCCCTTGCTGGCTCCTGTGCCACAAGGTCGTCCGCGTCGCACACCCGTCAGCTGATCGCGGGCCCACATCAACACAGCTCCGGCTGGACCACTTGCGCTGCGGCCCGCGGTGCGACCAAGGCCGGTGCCTGGCGGTTGCGGGCCCACTGCGGTGATGGCTGCACATCGTGGGGGGGGGGCGAGCAGAGCAGCCCATGGCCATGGCCTGCGATCGTGATGCGCAATGACGGTGGGCTGCTGGAGATGGGCCGGCGCTGCTGGCGATCGGCTGGCGCGGAGGCAGCAGAGGCAAGCAGGACGGGCGTTGGTGGGCTGGGATATCCCCTGGCCCGATCGCGCTTGACTCATGCAGCGCGGCTGGGCCGCGAATACCGGCTCGCATGGGCGAGGCTGGTCAAATGCAGCCGACGTTGGCGCTGGAGCCACCCAGCCCGACACAGCGACGGACGCTCGCGGCGGGAACTGTCTCTTCCCTGTGTGTCTGGCTCTCTTGCTGCCCGATCGATCGATCCCGCGTGTATTCAGCCATTCCCTCGGCCAACCAGCACCAAGCACTGGCAACATCATCTGGGTTCTCCCGGATGGTTTGCCTTGGGCAGAAACCCTGGTGCTGGCGTGTTCCGCCAGCAGGGAGACCCCGTGCACGGCCGGCTCGTGCATCGGTGCGACCGTGGCAGTGCAGAGTCGTCACCTGACAGTGGGCGAGACGCGTCGACCGCCACAGCATCAACACGAACAACAGCGTCAACAGTATCAACACGAACAACAGCGCTGCAGCACGCTCTGTGCCCGTCACTCGCCCCCTGTGGCGCGCGGCGTCCCCAAACATTGCTGTTCGCCGCCCCGGTCCGTTGTCGCTCTCGTCACGCCGCCAGCCAACTCTCCCGTCCATGGTCTTGCAAGCCGCGCGAGGCCAGCTGCTGCCCCCCCTCGCTCTTTGTCGTCGTGGAACAAATTTGATCTGGCTCGTCGCCGTCGCTCAAGGCCACGTCATCCGCATCGCTGCTCCCAGCCCCTGGCGCTATAAAACGAGGTGGCTGCCTCCGTCCTCGCTGCACCGCCATCGCAGGCTCCTCAACACACGCACCCCTCCGCCATGACTTCCACCCACGAACAACTCGAGACCAAGGGCTACGTTGTCATCGACAACCTCATCCCCGAGGACCTCTTCAACTCCCTCGTCGAGGCTGCCGATCGTGTCATCGCCAAGGGCCGCAACTCTGAGTGGCGCGAGAGGTACGTCCTGCATCCGCTGACGCAGCCCAACGATCCGTCATCCCCGAGCGGGATCACCATGCGCTCCTGCCTTCGAACAACCAACTTGCCTTCGGTCTTGTAACAGTTTCCGTGCTCACACCCGCTCCACAGACGCACCGTCGGCAAGCAGTTCCCCCCCTGGCCCAAGGACGAGGCCATCCACGATATCTGGGGCGTGCAGCACGTCATGCACCCCGATCTCGGCGAGCCCGTCTTTGCCCAGTACTACGCCTCCGAGCCCATGCTAAAGGCCATCAGCGAACTCCTTGAGGTCTCTCCCGACCAGCTGCAGCTTGGTATGTTTCGCATCTGCAACTGGCTGCTGGTACTGTCGCCATCCGTGCTGCGTTTCGCATCTTCATATTTCCATGCTGATCCCCATCTCGCCTCGCTCGCTCGCTCGCTCGCCTCCCAACAGAGCTCTTCAACCTGCTGATCAACCCCGTCGACAGCGAGTTTGCCCTCACTTGGCACCGCGACTGCATCGAGGTCAACGTTTCCGAGGAAGTCGAGCAGGAGCGCCTCAAGATCCCCCACTATGGCACCCAGTGGAACACTGCCCTCTATGACGACTCGTGCTTCATCTTTGTCCCCGGCTCGCATAACCGCCTCCGCACCCCCGAGGAGCGCCGTGTCAACATCGAGGAGCCCTACGGCCACATGCCCGGCGAGGTTGTCCTCCACCTCAAGCCCGGCCAGACCGTCTTCTACAACAACAACCTCCTGCATCGTGCTCACTACCCCAAAGGCGTCAAGCGCGCTACTCTTCACGGCTGCATGGGCATCACCACCGGTGGCCCCACCCGCGCCCAGAACATCTTCCAGCACGGCCTCGACTGGATCAAGTCCGATCGCTTCCGCGAAACCCTCCCTGCCACTGCCCTCCCTCTGCACGACAACCTGCTCCGTCTTGCCGAGGCCCGCAAGGACGTCAAGCTCGAGTACGACCACCCCAACGACGGCTTCGTGGTCACCAAGGAGGCCTAAACGCAATGCACATCCCCCTGTCGTCAACACCGACCCCTCCATACCAGTCACTCCTTGCAGATCGTCCTCTGGACTCGACCACCTCGTCTCCGTGCAAAGCTTTGTCTCATCTGATATCTTCAGCCTCGGCTGAGAACACCAGAGACCCGACAGATTCCTGCACGTGTATATGTTTCTGTTCACCATTTTCAAAATACAAATGCAAAACCAGGGGACACCCCAATCTCCCCAGATGCCGCAGGAGCTGTACCAATAGTGCCGGGGTCCAGCCGATCGTGGCATTGGACGAACATGTGTTTTCAGCCAGGATCACAATCGGCAACTGAGGCTTAACAAGCAACCAGTTGTTCAGGAGGGGGGAGAGTGAGCGGTATTGGGGTGGTAATTGTGATATGACAGCATCGACAGGAAGGCCGGCCAGGTCGAACAGAACAGAGCCAATATCATCGAGGTGGACGGATAAAAGCCAGTGCAGCTGCGATCGACAGAAGCGGCGGCTTGCCCCCTCTAGTTTGGTCTCGTTCACAGTTGTATCTTCTTGGCGACACGCTCAACAATCTGTCCAATCGGGTTGTAGCCCACAACTTCAACGTCCATCGGCTGGGCGAACGTCTCGGCTGCAGACTTGGCCGCATACCAGAACCGCGTACAAAATGACGTGCCCGTCCACTGTCCGTTCACATACACCTCCCATCGATCGACGGCTGCGTCGGTGCTCGGAAGGTTCTTGGGTTCCCACACGATCGTGACGGCTTCTCGGACGGCGCCACCATCGCCATCCTTGGCAGGTTCGGCCTTGATGACGCGGATGCTTGTCGAGCTCGACTGCTCAGCCGGAGCATCTGAAGCAGCGTATTCACTGGTTCTCCAGACCCGCACCTCGCCAACGTGGACGGCGACATGGCCGTTGCCAGCTGGCGCAGCGCAAGTAGCCGGGCTGGCGAGCGCAATGCCACTGTTCTCGCCAAGGCCAAAGAAGCTGCCGTCCAGAGATTCGCCGTCGTGGCCGCCAGCAACAACAAATCCGATGCCAGAGACCGATATTTCTTCGTCGTCTGTCGAGGCCAGCTCCTTTCCCAGGTCAAAGCCAACCGTCGTCCAGCCGTACTCGTCCGTACAAGTGGCATCACTACCCGAGGCGTGCCCGGATCCGCTGTCGGCCGCATTGCTGCCAAAAACAGTCCAGGCAATGGGATCATCGTTCACGTGGAGGGTTACTCGGATCCCGACGCTGATGGGGGTTGCCGACTGCAGCTGTGACTGCGTTCTGTCGATTCGGAAGCGCCCTTCGACTCGGGTGTCTTCGGTCACGCAGACTCTGGCCTTGAAGGTTTCGGCCACAAACCCAACCGGGCCCGTGGCGTTGCTCTCGGCAAGCTGATGGACACCGGCATCCGTGAGTCGAATCGCCAAGCTCGAGCCGCCGTTGTAGGCCACACCGGTCTCCACTCCAAGGCCCTTGATGAGCATCACATAGGGCAAGACGCTGCTGGTGGAGTGTTCAAAGGTTTTGGCATCGGCATCGAGCTGGAGAAGCTGGATGTGGTCGATTGTTCTATATGTTGGCGGAATCGACTGGCGGGAGAGGTGGAACCACGAGCGCTGGTGGATGGGCTGCAAGAGAGCAAGTTGCCAGAGTCAATGACCGGATGCGAGACGACCTTGGAGTAGCAAAAACCCCACACTAGGATCTAATTGCCAAAGAAACCACTCGCGTCTTGTTACCTTGCCACGAATGTGGTAGGCGTTGCCGTGGCCCTGGTCAAAGTCGGTGTAGAACATTGTCTGGGTGCCGGCAGGTCGCTCGGGAACATAGGAGCGAATGCATCCCAGATCTGGGGGGCGATTCGTCACCGACACGGCAGCCACCGTCGATCGCAGCAATGGTAGGTGTCGGTGGTGCATATGGAATGGTGCGTATGGATGGTGTGTCAGTAACACCGATGGATCGGTACATGCAAAAGAGCGTCCGCGTGAATGGCGCTCAAGCCGTAGGTCCCAAGGCAGCGCACATCCAGCGTCGACCAAGGCTCGCCTCCGGGCGGCCGAACCGAGCATTTCGCAGACGCCATCCTCTAGTTACCGCTTGGGTCCTCACGACCAGAAGAGGGCTTTTCGCCAGGTGCCGTTGGCGGGAATGGAACGGGGCAGTGGGGGTCGACCCAAAATCGTCGGTCGCTCAGCTCGAGATGCTTGCTGCCAAAGAACTCGTACGTCCAGCCCGGAGCAAACAGGGCCGTTGACGTTTTGGCCTTGGAAATGACGCGCAGAGCCTGGACAGAGTCCAACAGGCCGAAGGAGTCCAGAGGGGCAAAACAGCGAGAGGAGGGATGTCAGTCTTATCGAAGGGCACTCGAGCGTATAAAGACACGGAGAGACAGCACGAGGCCAAACGCATCAAAGGCCACGCCGAACAACATTCGAGACGTAAAGCTGACCTTGTGGCTGTTGTGGCCGCCGCCTCCGAAGGTGTTGCGTCCCCAGACGTCGATCCCCGTAAAGACATCGCGCTTGCGGTTGCCGGCTGCCGCAGCACTAAGGCTTGGGAAGTTGCTCCGCCAGGTGTAGTTGATGAAGATGCCGTCGGTGACATCGAAAAAGATCTGGTTGGCCGGGCTCAGGCGGTCCTGCCAGCGAATCTCGCCCGTTAGGACCAGCGAGTCGTACCTGAGCCAGGCCGGTGGGAGAAAGTGAGGTGGAGGACATGGACATGTAGTCCGGCTTATGCTCGTGGATGAGCCATCATCGCCCGAGGTGCCAACGCAGCACACTAGGCGATCCTAGAAATCACACAGTCAATCACACAGTCAATCACACAATCACACAATCGCACACCACAGCCCAAGTCCACGAGGGGCTCTCTCGAGCCAACCCTACCAAATCAGCAGCGATCCAGGAATGGTCTCGTGGAGTCGCATCTTCAGGTACGACAGAAAGTGGGCCAGGGCATACGCCCGTCTGGGATGGCCCAGAGGAGCCTCGATGTTGATGAACCAGCCATCAAACTTGTAGAACTGGGCGATCTCGACTGAGGACATGCATTTTAGTTATTTTTTATCGATCAGGGCAAGCATGCAGACGACGCCTCCGCCAGCCCGATCAACCGTCTGTCAGTATATCCCGAACGGCTCAGCAGCACGACGTTGCCTCCTCCCCCCCCCCGCCGCATAAGTCGCCTTACCAAGTTTGTCGGCAAAGAACGGAGAAAACGCTTCTTCGTCAGTGATGCCTTCGATGTAATCCGGGCCATAGATGAGCTTGAGGTTCTCAGAGACTCCGGGCTCCCACTCTGTAATCAGCGTTGCCTGTGTTCCGTTCCGTCGGTGGAGACGACACGGCATAGGTGAGGGTAAGCGGCTGAATGGGAGGATGCGTATATCAATACCACGCACGCTCTGCTCACCAGCATCTTGACGCCGTTCCGATGGGCGGCATTGGTCCAGTTGACAGGCGGGACGGCGCCACGGGCATGGCTAAAATCTGTTTGGCAAGGGTCGGCTGATGAGCCCCGTTCTTCAGCAAGGTCCTAGTCCCTGCGCTGGATCACGAAGCAGGCATCGCATGCATGGTGCTGCTCGGTGTGGTTGGCCTACACAGCCGAGGATTCCGCCACTTGTTGTCGCCGGCCGTTTCATCGTCTCTATCGGCCGGCCCGCTCGCTCTCTCGGCCGTTCCTGTCTGCTCGTTCCAGGAATGCATGAGACATTGGAGACAGCGGACGGCTTACAGATGAAGATGTCTACAAACTGCCAGTACTGGAATGAGTAGAGATTGTCATGGTTCTGGAGACCCTGGATATACTTGTCCTCGCGGTAGCCTGCAGAAGGGTGATCGGTAGGGAGGTGGCTGTTGGGTGAGCCTGACGCCATGTCCGGCCAAGCTGCAGACGGACAGGATATGGGAGACTCGTGGTGCAGTCGGCGACGCTACGCCGCACCAGGCTGGGCCAGACCAGCATCTTACCGCCGGCCATGTCGTGGCAAAAGATTATCTGCCCGGGCGACTCGTGGTCTCCCTGGCCAGAGGCACTGGCTCGTGGGCGCCATGCGATGCCGGCGACGTTGTGCAGGTCCTTGTCTGTAGGATGCCAGTTCGCAATATCGTCCATCGAGGCCAGGGGCGCCGAGCACGGGCAGCTGTCTGTGGACGTCATCGTTGGTGGCTGGATGGCTGGATGGCTTGAGGGGCGAGATGCAGCAGCGAACAGGAGAGGGAAGCCAGCCGCGGATGGATTGGCTTTCGCTTTGGCCAGGGCGGCGCCCCCTGGGCCACGCCACCGCAGGGCTTGGGAAGGGCTCTCGTCTCTCGCCTCACACTGCTGGCCTTGTCTGGCGGTGTCTCGAATATATTAGCGGAGGGCCAAAAAGAGACGGGAGCGCAGGGATCACGCAGGCATGAGCTGTGCAGGCACGATTATTCTCTGGTCTGCTCGAGACCCGGTCGCTCAAGCTCAACCACGAGCGGGCTTGTTGGAGATCTTTCGGACACGTCTGCGACGCTTCTTGCCAAAGCTGTCGATGAGGGGGGCATGAACGGGAGAGTAAGGGCCAATTCAGATCCGCTAAAGCGTGATCCGTGCGCTCTCCCTGCATGTCGCCATGTGCTCCCAGTGACCCATACCTTCCGGCAGCCGACATGGTTCGGCCAATGTTGTCGGGCTTCTTGACTTGATAGATACTGATCGCCGCAACCACAGACAACGAGAGACAACCAGAGACAACCAGAGTCAGCGACAGACGGCTCCCGAGTGGGCAGTACGTCCCGCACACAGTCCGAATCGAGCCGGCTTGCAAGGAGCCCGGTCGAGGCAGTGATGGTGCTCGCCAGCTCGGTTGGACAGCGGCTGCTTACCGGACAATCAGATTCTCGGAGCTGTAGGCTTCGTCCACGACGTTCAGCTTGATGGGCTTGCGCGGGACCGGCTGGTTGCGGACGCGATCGTAGGGCTGCTGGCCGCCGTAGAGCTCGTGGAATCGATAGTACGACAGCTTGTACATCAGGCTGTTCTTCATGGTGGGGGTGGCGCTATCGTCGACACGGTACTCGCCGCGCTCGGTGAAGAAGTTGCGCTCGGTGATGTCGTTGGGGTAGACGCCCTCGCCGATGCGGATCATCCACAGGAACTTGTTGATGTCGTCGCCAGAGTAGCCCAGCAGACCGCCAAAGATCACCAGCACGTAGTCCACGTCGTGCTTCAGCATGACGTCGTAGGCGACATCCTCGCTCGTCGACATGGCCTTGCCGACCGTGGCAATGTGGGTATTGTTCCAGGTGTTGTTGTCGACCAGGACGGTGCGGTTGGCCATGCCGGTGATCTGGTAGCCGTAGTCCCACCAGGACATGATCTTGGCATCGGCGGGGGTGTTCTCGCGAAGCCAGTAATAGGCCTCACGGAAATCATCGATGATAAGCTGCGAGCCATCGGCACGGCGCGAGGCCAGCACGATCGACGGAGACGAGTAGGCACTCTGGGTAACCCAGGTGCAGTGCCAGACAAAGAGGATCAAAAGACCAGTGATGGCCAGGACAACGGGCAGGTTGCTCGAAAAGGCCAGATAGGATGTGGCGGAACGCTTTTCCTTTTCTTTCTTGTCCTTGGCGTCCTTGGTGTCCTTCTTGTCCTGGGTGTCCTTCTTCTCGGCGGGGGTGGCGGCAGCGGCAGCCGGCTCATCGCCGTTCAATCGCAAGTGGCCTTCAAGCAGGGTCGACACGGCGATGGCAGCAGCAATGCAGACGACGGGAGTGAGCGTGAGCATCAGACGAACCATGACACCGGCAAAGTACGAGGCCGTCAGAGCGTAAATGATCACAAAGACGTGCTCCTCGCGCAGCTCCTTGAAGCAGAAGAAGATGCCGGCAGGGAAGAGAACAATCAGAATGTGGAGATCAAAGAAGAAGGAGGTCCAGGCGGTGGGCTGATGCTCCGAGACGGAGGCGATGATGGGGATGTGGATCTTGGCGTAGCCCGTGTCCCAGAGAGAGTAGAAGCGGCCGGTCCAAGGGGCAACGAAGCCGCTGAGGGTCAGGGCAACCAGGGCGGCGACTCCAACGACGAAGCAGATGCCGACAAAGATGTACAGGAGCCGCTTGAACTGTGCAGACGAGACCTGGCTACGGAGCAACTCCACAAAGGCAACGAGCTGCAAGAGACCAAAGATGCCTTTGTGTGCAGTCGGGCAAGATCAGAAGCGGAGGGCAAGATCAGAGGTGGAGGGCAAGATCAGAGGCGGAGGGCAGGATCAGAGGCGGAGGGCAGCATTGAGTCAGCGTCATGATCTGTGATCCAGCAACAGCCAGCACGAAGCGACGCGGCGATCTAACGCTAGCTCCAGCGGCAGCGGCAGAAACTCTTACCCAAAGCAGCCATATGCTCGGAGGTGCGAGTGGGCTGGAAGCCGACAAAGGGAATCTGCATCGACGAGAGCGTGCCGATCACATAGAAGGTCGAGTAGGCCACATACAGGCGGGTGGAGAAACGACCCATCAAGATCAGAGCAAAGGCGTGGAGAGGGATCAGGTTGATGATGAAGACGTAGCCACCCCAGGCGGACACCATGTAAAAGTAGAACAGGGCCGTCAGAGTGCCGTAGAGCGCCGAGCCGGTCTTCAAGGCCTTGATCCACAGGAAGAAGGTGAACATGAGCAGGAAGATGGCAATGCCTTCGTTGTCGTAGCTGCCGGCAACAGAGCGCGAGATGTAGCCGGGGGCGATGCCGATAAAGAGCGCGGCAAGGAGGCCGGCCGAGGTGTCCTTGATCTCGGAGGTGAGGCAGTAGGTGGCAAAGGCGGTGAAGGCCGAGAAGAGGGGAGCCAGGAACACACAAACGTTGCGGATATCGATCGGGAAGTTGAAGAAGTTGAGGATGCCGTGGATCAGGCCCGAGGTGACCATGATGCCGGGGTACACTGTACCGCCGACAACACGTCCCAGAGGATACCAGGAGAGCTGATCAAACCTGGGGCGAGCCAAATTGGCAGCCACATTGGCAGCAGAAACGATGTGGGCTGTCAGATGCCGTTGGAGGGGCCAACCAGCACGATCGCTGCCACGGCGATGAGCAGACATGCGGCGCCTACCAGTTCAGAAAGTCGTAGAATCCATTCTCGACGAGCTGCTGAGTGGTGCGGTAGTTGAACCAGGGATCGAACTCGTGGATGACACTCTCTGGTTCACGGAGCGCGGACAACAGCCCAATGAATGATCTGGGGGGTCAGCCGCGGCGATCGTCGTTGGTGGTGGACAAGCGCTGCCGCCTTTCTCTCCGCGGAACGGATGTCGTAGCATCTGTGAATAATGATCGAGACTCACCAAATCGAATGATCGAGAAGAGACGGGTCGAGAAGGCCATGATGCCAATCAGGGCCAGAATGACCACGCGGAGCCATGCTGACTCTGGAGGAGGTGAGAGCACGATTGAGCCGTTGGTTAGGCGACATCCATGAGCACAGTGCAATCAACCGCCGCGTAGTGGGTCTCGGTTGTACCCAGCAGTAACTTATCAACGCGATGTGCGATCGGATGGGCGAGGCCGGATGGCTACACGCCCCGAGCGAGTATCTGCTGGGGTGGGGGCTGGTTGGCATCGCCGTAACAGCTCTGGACGTACCCGAGGAAGTCGACAAACCAAGCATGGTGGGAAGACGTCACAGGCCGCGGAGCTGGGCAAAGTGCAGCGACGGGGCGTGGGGGGGGGCGACGGGACGGGTTTGCTGGAGTCGACCGGCAGGATGAGGGCCGTGCTGACGAGGGAAGAAGGGCGGGGGCTGGTCAGGCCAGCAGCGAGATGGCGAAAGATCCTGGAGATTCTGCGAGCAGCGGACAGAAGGCGCTGGCTCGAATGCGGCGCGGCTGGAACCGGTTTTTCTGCACAAACACAACCCAAAGGGCAGCCGATCGAGTTTGTCTCCAACCGACACCGACCTGCCTGCCTGCCTGCCTGCCCGCCTGCCTGCCTGCCCGCCTGCCTGCCTGTTTGCCTGTTTGCTTGCCTGCCGCAATGAGAGCGCTTGCCTGCCCGGCCCGGTGGTCTGCGAGACAGCATCGGCACATTCCGCTGTGTGTGCTGCCGCCACGATCGACCCTGCATCCCGTGTGGGGCGCCTCGGTGCGGTGGTCCTCGCCCAACACCGCCTTGCAGCTGGATCGCCGGTTCAGCCACTCGCTCATCAAGTCTGCCGAGCACGATGCATTTGTGGAGCACCTGAAACGCCAGTGCCCCTCCAAGCCTGCTCGGATTTTCATTATCGGTACGAGCGAGCACCCGGCCCTCTCTATCGGCAAAGCTGTCTCCCACACTTGCGATGATCGTAGTTATCCGATCGCACTGCGATTCCGACTCACTTTGGCAACTGACTGCACCGACAGGGCTGGTGGGCATGTTCTTCAAGCTGTCGCTGAAGCTCTTCTTTAACGTCAAGACCTTCCACAAGGAGCGGCTCATTGATATGGTCAGCAATCGCGGCGAGCGGCCCCTCATCACCGTCGCCAACCACTCCTCCACCATGGACGACCCGATGCTGTTTTCGATCCTGCCGACCTCGGTGCTGCTCGGCGACCCGGACAAGATGCGGTGGTCGTTCGGAGCCAAGGAAGTTGTCTTTATCAACGAGTACGTTTCCCGATGCGGCAGGGAGAGGGGCGGATGCCGGACCACAAGCAACTTACTTGGCCTCGGTCTGAGACTGCGGATGGGACATGATCGTGGCAACATGGCAGTCCCGGTGCCAGCAAACCGATGCTGCGAATCATCGGGATCGCTCGGAATGCGCTCGCTCGAAGCATCTACGGGCGCTGTGCTATCTTCCAATATCGGGTGCTGCGCTTTCTTTCAATATCGGGCGCTGTCTGTCGCTGTCAAGCTGCTTGGCATTCGATCTGTCCAAAGGCGCCAGTCGGATAGATGGGCAGTTGGACAGATGCACACATGGATGGTGACGGCCGTTCGTGTATCTGCATCTGCAGCGATTGTATGCATGCCGACTCACCCGATGTCCGTTTCCGCACTTAGTCTGATAGGCAAGTTCTTCTTTGCTGGGAACGTCTACCCCATTGTCCGCGGGAACGGCATCTTCCAGCCCGCCATGGATATCGCGGTCGACAAGGTCCAGAACAACCAATGGGTGAGTCTCACTGGATGCGTATGCGGCCTCACTGGATGCGTATGCTGCCTTTCTGAATTGCATATCTTGGGTGCATGAGCGTCGGTGCCTTCTGTGCAGCCGTCTGACTGAATCGTGCTGGCTGTGAATGGCAGGTCCATCTCTTCTCGGAAGGTAACGCAGATGAGCGCCATCGATCAGTCCGAGTAGAGCGGTTTCGATTTGGAGCGAAGGGATTTGCGCATCTTGCTGTGACCCCGATCGAACGGAGCCAGGTCTAGCTCTGACGGAGCGACAACCAAATCTACCTTGACAGCGCGCATCAACCAGGAAGATGAAATGGACCGGTTCAAGTGGGGGGTCGCCCGGCTGATCATGGAGAGCAAGACGCCGCCGGTTGTAGTCCCGTTTTGGCACAAGGTGAGTATCCCCTATTGTCCTGCACTCGTGCATCCGGCAGTTTTACGCCCTGCCGAGTTGCGCATTTGCAGGTATATTGACGGGCAAATCATCCACATTCCGAAGAGCTAACTCATTCTTATCTGGTCTCAGGGTGAGTAGTGCTCGTGACAGACAGGGTGTGCTGTTGCTCGGCCTCGAACCGGTGAATGGAGTTGCCTGCAGCACTCTACGCGCACAGCGGCGGAACAGCGCGACTCGACGGTGTTTCCGAGACACAGATCCAAGCTCGGTATCGCCATGCTCTGTTGACCTCGTATGCCGCATATCTGATTCTGCCAGGCATGGTCAAGGTGATGCCAGAAAGCAGTCGCATTCGCCTTCCGCGGCCGTTCAAAACCCTGGTGCTGGCATATGGCGAGCCGATCGACTTTAAGGATCTCCTTCCAAAGCTGCAAGGAAAGGACCTTGCCGAGACTCGCTCCAACATCACCGAGTACATCCGCTCCAAGATGATCGAACTTCAGCGCCAGACCGAACTCCAAATGAAGCGGGACAACATCCAGGCGTGATGTCGTGGAGCCGCACGGGCTTTCCAGCATGCGCGTCTTGGATGCAGGGGCTGTCCGCGCGGTCAGCTATCTATGTATGAAACTAAAGGGCAGGCGCTGTGGCATCTGTGGATGCAGGACAGCGGCCTTTGGGGCTCAACTTCCAGCCCTCACCACTGCGGCAGATTTTTCCAGGATAGAACCAAGGTTGTGTTGCACCTGCCCTCCCCACCCCTCTCCTCCTCCTTTCCTACTTTGAGCCATATTTGCTCGCCCCTATCCATTTATTGCCCTTGCATGTCACTTTTCCCTTCACTATCGGCAGAGCTGTATGAAGTAAACTGTTTGAAATCTCCAACATTCAGTCCGGTGGCTATGTATCTGGGAACGCAGGGAACTCGGTGAAGATGAGGTCGAATGTAGGCACGGATGGAAGGTGCTCGATGGGCTTGGGATTGTATCTGCACGAGGCGACCGAGAATCAATCGGGTCTTGGCGTGAGCGTCTATCGCAATGCTCAGGCGTCTGCAAAGCCCAAGATTCGACGACACCCGACAATCAACAGAGCCCGGCAATCGCCGTTGGCCAAGTATTCGTACCTGAATCCGGAATCCACTGAGTTCCATGGGACCTCGGACGGCCTACCGGCTTCCTTGGTGGCTCTGGGTGCACATCGATGACGAGGCAAGCGGCGTTAACAACAGCCGCAGGTGATCAAGCAGTATCTGAGTCGGCCCATCCCAGGACCAGGACCAGGACCAGGACTGGAGGCGAGCGAGACTCACCCGAGACGGCTGTCACTTTCCTCAAGATAGTTCAGGGCAAGACACATTTCGATGCAGCACTTTCTCAGCCGCTCCGTGGCGTCCTGCACCGTCGACATGCTTTCAAGCGAAAGCAGCCCTTTGGCGCAGAGCGAGTACTCTGGATCGGTTTCTGTGTATCCTGTTGATGGAGTCCTCGACTGGCTGAGATCTGCATATGGGTTCTATGGGGCGTGCATTGGACGTGTCAGACTGATGGATAGCGCACGATGAATCTCTGTCCAGACATCATCGCCGACGTCTTGCTTAGGTTGCACTCACCCAGCTCGAAATTGGCCCAGGTGGGCGCTTCTTGAAGAGCTCGGGAATCGTCTCGGTCGACAGATCCGTCCGGTTTGGAGAGCTCCTCTCTGTCATGCACAAACGCAACACCGCCTCAGCAAATAATCGAGTAAGCGCAATCAGTCCAAGGCTGACACGACATGGATGCGCACCAGTCGTGTCGAGGGCTCGCAGGGAGCGGCTTGGGATCGGAGCGGAGAACAGGTTGGGGTTGGGTCTCTCGATTGGCTTGTAGCCGTGCTGAATCTCATACGGGATCGTCTGCCAATGCAAGGCGGTTTGTCAGAGCTCATACAGTTGATGGCAATGCGCTAGTGTCTCACGCCAGTGCCAGCCAGGCGAGGTGATGCCATGACAGCCTACCACAGGCGTAAGTTTGGCCGGGCTCAGGAGATTTACATGCTTGATCGCATCGACGGCATTGATGGGCGACTCGGTCTTGAATCGGAGCCGCCAGAACAAGCATCCATCCATAGTCAGTCACAACAGCGACGACCAAGAATCAAGCCCATTCCAAGCACAGCAATGGCCTTTTGTCAGTGCTATCCAAAGCCCATAGACAGCAAAGCAGCGACGGATGTTACCAGGAAACAAGGTCTTCGGGATACTTTTGGCGGCGCAGTTCGTGGTCTTGCTCCCATGGCCAGACACTCGTCGAGGATGTGGCTCACGCACTCGACATTGAGCGGCTTTGATCGTGTCGTCAGGCTCTTGGGATCGTCGAGATCTTTCGAATCGGCGCTCGGTCAGATTGCCTGTGCGCTCGACTTGCTCCGCCTGAATCGGCGGTGCCCTTGTATGCAGCCCAGATCGCTGTATGCAGCCTAGATCGCTGAATGCAGCTCAAATCGCTGTGTGTAGCTCAGATGGCCGCCACTTACCAGTCTCAAATAAGCGCTTCAACTTGGCAAGGCGTCTATCTGCCCGTTTCCGTATGATGACGGTGCAGACCGCCTGGTAGAATAAATTCTCGACCCGTTGCTGGATCGCACATGCCGGAATGAACCGTGATGATGAATGACATGGGCGCTGCTCTGTCGCCGTTCATACACATACGATGCACATGCACATGTCTGGGCTGGATACGGACCTGGTTCTGCCACTCCCCGTCGTCTCGCCGCGAGAGATGATGCAGCGATAGCGACTGTTCATTGACGATGACGACCCGGGTGTTGTTGAACACTGTCGCGGCGCTCGGAACGACACGGAGGTTGTCTTCGAGGCACTCAACGACAACGTTGTCGTCTGCGCAAACAAATCACAAACAGACATCAGCCCGTGCATGCGAGCGACACAATCAGGCGCCAAGGCCGATCGCTACCTTCGACAATCGGCACCGAGACGCTCGAGGCCCCTTCTCCAAGGCACACAAAGCGGCGCAGCTCCTTTGATTTTTCAAGCTCTTTCTGCAAGGAATGAACCAGGGCGGAGGGATGGATTGGGATGTAAGTAATATGAAACTGCGTTCCGAAACGATTCTTGTGTGTTGTAATTGGTGGTGCTTGACGATACAGAATTCCAAGCAGTCGCCCATACCCGGTTCTGCACATCCATGGCAAACAGGTCGCGCTCCTTGACTGAGACCCGAGGTATAGCGGATCATGAATTGCCAACGCAGCGAAGACATTATGTGCCAGCAACCATCGCAGAGTCGCATTGGGTTTGCCGACCGTTTGGACAGCAGTGGCGGGACAAGAGCAGCAGCAGCAGCAGCAGCAGCACAGCTCAAGCGGCAAACCTGGACTGGACTCGGCCGTTTTCTTGGTCTTAGTTGAAGGACGACGCCGCTTGCCTCCCCTTCTTCGCCCATGCTTCCGTTCGGAGGCAGTGGAATGTGTTGCCTCCATGGGAGCGGTCGGCGTTTCCTCGCTCTCGGTGTCGTGCCTATTGTGAGGTGAGGTTGCCGCCAAGAAATTGTTTAGATACCATGAAGAGAAATCGGTCAAGAACACTGCGCCGATTCAAACGCTGTGCCCTGAGTCTCGGATGTATGGCGATACTGACGCTTTCAGCAAGTCCGGGAGCAGCAATTGGGTCGTGCCGATCAACCGGCAGCAATGTGGTTGTGCGGCCAGCTGAGAAGTCATGAGTCCCAGGCGAGCCGTTGTCTTGCGCAAGTTTGTTGGACTGAACTGGATAGTAACAGGTGTTTCGGAGCCAACGTGAACGGTTCCTGGAAGTACCAAAGGGCTCAGAAACCGCTCAAGGACAAGTGCGACTGATGCCCATGTGCCGAGAGCCAGGACAGAGTTGGTACCTTTCCGCGGCCAAACGGTGAAGGGATTGGGCTCGGGAGCGTCCTCAAAATAGAACTCATAGTCGAATTCGACCGGGATTTGCGACCGGAGCATGATGATCTGCTTCGCTGCTTCGCCAATGGGGCAAGGATCAAACCGGATCTGCTTGGGAATGATGTTGCGGATGGCTGGGTAACCTGCTCATCCGCAGAGATGCATGCACAGATCAGATACTTGGGGGCTTCCCTCAGCTCGAGTCTATCCATACGATCTGCGGCGCTCGCTTCGGTGAGTGAAGCCTTGAGTGAAGTCTTGAGTGCAGACCAGCTACGAACCGTGCAGCGAAACCTGCGAGCATCGCGATACGGCTGTGGTTAGTTGCGGGTCGGTCATTCCTCCAGCAGCAGCAGCAGCGGTCCCTGAGACACGCGTACCTGGTAAGCGTCCCCAGCCGAGGAGTAAATGGTAACGACGTCATGGTAATATATCCATTCCGGAGGATTGAAGATCACATCCAGCTCCTCCGAGTCGCCGGGGATCAGATCGCCCTTCTTCTTGAGATGCAGCTTGAACACGGGCGAAGCCACGACCGAAATCAGAACGCGCAGCTTGGACTTTGACACATTCTGGATGGTAATTGTCTGCAGGTGGCTTGTGTTGAGGCTCGGGCATGGGAAATGGACGATCTGGGGGGTGATGCGGATGCTGGGCCGAGTGTGCATGTGGGGCTGGGAGGAGATGCAGTTCAAGTAGCCCTGAAAGCCAGTGGAAGCTCTGAATGCCTCTGATGCGGTGACCGAAGAAGCGACAGACCTGCCGAAAGGGCGTGAGCGGGCTGCAGCGGATTACGGAGCACGGCCTGGAGCGAACAGGCGCAATCCCACCCGGGCGACAGCCGGGCAATACGAGGTGTGTGGGAACAGCGCGGCCACACAAACTCTGGGCGAAAGCGGCGGAATCACAGGGGCAGCCAATGTGAAACGGCCGCGAGCCCAGCGCCGGCATGGCATCCGCATGACCGGCGGGGAGCGTGGGAGGAATGTGAAAGCGAGGGCGTTGGCCTGGGTTGGTGGAGGGCGATGCCGATCACGGATGCTGGTGGGTGATGGCCGGCTCTGACGATCGGGAGAGGCAGAGGATGATTGGCGAGATCGAGAGGGAGACCGAGAGGGAGATCGAGACGCATTCCAGCAGAGGGGCTTGTGGCGACCAAAGAAAACTTTGACAATGCTTTCGGCCATCCGCAATGGGACCGGCTGTTGACCATCGTGGTTGGAAGCCGTGGTTGGCAATCGTTGTTGGCAATCGTTGTTGGCTCGCACGTGAAGTGCAGAATCTGCTTTTCCTTTGTTCCGACGCTGTCCGCACATGCAAGTGGCCGGGGCTGCAAACACCGCCCGGCCGTCACGTTGGTTGTCGGCAGGTATAAAAGCGTCGCCGGCCCCCGCTGCCCAGAGACCTCCTCCATCCAAAGCCTCTGCCAACGATCGCACTCGCCCGTCTGCCTCTTCGTCGCCATCTGCTCCCACAATGTCTGCCGACTCTGCCTTCCGCCGCACCAACGTCCTGGCCAGCCATCTGTCCACTGGCGGCAAGCCCGTTCCTGCCGGTAATTCATGTCCTGCATCTGCCAAGAGCATTGCACCCGGACAAGCGACAACCTGGGGCCACCGATGTCCGTGTCCTGCTTTGCAACAACAATCGCTGATTCCTCTGTTCTTACACCGCCTCCCTCCTCGATCGGCATCCAGCCCATGCCGCCAAGAGCCCTGACGACGTCGTAATCTGCGCGTGAGTGGGCGATGGTTGCAATGTCGTTCGGATTTGTTGGCCCTGCCATCCCCGCCCGATGAACGCTGCCCCCTCGATTCATGTGCATGATATTGGTGGCTTCAGCGCCAAGTTGTCTCTGGCATCCTGAGCGATAAACGCGCTGACCGCCATCTGCATCGTCGCCATCTGCATCGTCGCCATCTGCATCGTCGCCATCCGCATCGTCGCCATCACCAGTGCATACCGAAGTGCCCTCACCAAGGGCGGCAAGGGTGCCTTCAGAGAAACCCATCCCGAATACATCATGGCCAGTGTCCTCAAGGTAAAGCTCAACGCCCCACCGAGCTCAAGGTGTTCAGGCCAACCCCGTCCTGGCTGCATTCATAGTCGCCACTCACCTTCCTAACCGTTCTTGTGCTCCTCTGTCGTCCACCAGGCCCTGCGGGAAAAGTCCAAAATCGACCCCTCTCTGGTCGAGGATATCCAGATCGGCAATGTCCTGATGCCCGGTGCCGGCGTCACCACCGCCCGAATGGCTGCTCTCTATGCGGGGTGAGTACTGAGCCATGCGATTGCAAGTCCCAGTAATGGTTCACAACGCTATCTTTGCCGATCCGATTCGCTCGGCAGTTCGAGAGCACTGCGCCGTGCACCGATGGTTCCGCCACAGGAGTCACTCGGCCCATTTGAGTCTAACCAGCAGCGTCTCTCCAGCTTCCCCGACAAGTGCGCCATTGCTGCCGTTAACCGACAGTGCTCCAGTGGCCTGACGACCTGCGCCAACGTCGCTGCTGCCATCAAGGCGGGCTACATCGACATCGGCATTGGTATGTATCCGGCGGCCAGCACCCACCCGGCCGGCGATTTGGTATCATATCCTTTGATCTGTTCGCTGATTCATTCGTCTCGATCCCACGCGCAGGCGCTGGTGTCGAGTCCATGACCATGTATTATGGCCCTGGCGCGATGCCCTCGGATCTCTCGCCCACCATGACGGATAAGCAAGAGATTGCCGACGTGTAGGTGTTGCATCTCGAGCTGCGCTGTTTGCTGCTGGTCGCGGCTGTTGCATTCCCGATTGCTACTGACGCTTGCTCGCTCTGCCCGATAGCATGACCCCGATGGGTATCACTTCGGAGAACGTCGCCGAGCAGTTCAAGGTCACCCGTGTCGAGCAGGATGCCTTTGCTCTGCGCTCCCACACCTTGGCTGCCAACGCCCAGAAGCAAGG
Organism: Polychytrium aggregatum; assembly: GCF_025602895.1. Lineage (NCBI taxonomy): Eukaryota > Fungi > Chytridiomycota > Chytridiomycetes > Polychytriales > Polychytrium > Polychytrium aggregatum. The sequence continues at coordinate 659,781 of NW_026516218.1, forward strand.
CCTCTTCAACGACGAGATCGTCCCCGTTACCCTGCCCGACGGCACTGTCGTCACCAAGGACGATGGCATCCGTGCCACCACCGCCGAGACCCTGGCCAAGCTCCGCCCTGCCTTCAAGCCCAACGGCTCGTCGACCGCCGGAAACTCGTCCCAGGTCACCGATGGTGCTGCTGCCGGTAAGGAGGCACTAGATGCTTGCTCGCTGCTTTGATGCGGCTGCCAACGCCGCTGAAAGGACAGTCCAGCGCACATGCTGATCGCACTCTTCCGTCGTTTCCCTCGTCTGTCCGCGGATCAGTTCTCCTCGCCCGTCGCAGTGCTGCTGAGCGCCTAGGTCTGCCCATTCTCGGTCGCTGGCTGGGCTTTTCTGTTGTCGGTGTCCCTGTGAAGATCATGGGCATCGGACCCGAGAAGGCCATCCCCGCCGTCCTCAAGCAGGTTGGACTTTCGATCAGCGATATTGACGTCTACGAGATCAACGAAGCATTTGCCTCTCAGGCCGTGTACTGTGTCAAGAAGCTCGGCATTCCTGTCGAAAAGGTCAACCCCAAAGGCGGTGCCATTGCCTTTGGTCACCCCATGGGTGCTACGGGTGCTCGCCAGGTCGCCACGCTGATGCCCGAGCTCAAGAGACAAAAGGCCAAGTACGGCCTGGTCTCGATGTGCGTCGGCATTGGCATGGGTGCCGCTGCCGTCATCGAGAATGAGCAATAAGCACCGCGTCCAACTACAAGGGGAGGGGAGCTTCAGGAGCCGTGGAAAGCCTCTCCTCCACTGGGCCGATCGGGGCACTCTGCCTTCCAACAGACTCTCCCTGTAGCCGACCAGGGCATGTGTCCCACCAACTCTTCACAACCAAGCGCCCTTGAGAGCACTCAATACATCATAGGTAATCAAAACGCAATGACAGAGCACCGTGCATCCAGCGCGTGAGAGTGTATGGGTGCCTGGGAAGCGGATTCGGCAGCGCTTCCAAATGAAGTACGAAAGCTCTGCTGTGTGCGGTTGGTGCGGGACAATTGCATTTGTATTGAATGGGTTCGTGAGCAACATGGCTCAGCGACAAGCCCGAGGGCGGTATCAGTCACTCTTCCGTGAACAAATGCATCCGCAGGAGACAGCGCTCGGTCAGCGACGCAGGGACATGCATTTGTAGCGGAACGTTGACAATATCTATGGCAAGATTGCGATCCTGCCCTGAGCCACCGGCGGCTACAGTATTCCGTCCCATCCAAACACCTCCACGAGCCTCGGACAGTGGTTGTGGAAGAGCGTGCCCAGGACAGACTCGCTCGGCAGAAGGGTATCGTTTTCGAAGCCCTTATGCCACCAATGAACGCCGATCGAGTTGTGGTGAATGGCTTCCATGTGGCGGCAGTGCTGTGCGGCGGGCTGGATGAACAGCCTTGAGTCGGACCAGTGCACCGGATAGAAGCTCTGGTTCCGGGTGATGACCAGGCCATGGCAGCTGGGATCGACTCCGGGAGGATACTGGCCGTCCCAGGTCGTCAGCGGATCGGAGGCATTCTGGGCAGCGAGGCACTGCTGGCGGAAAGTTCGGGTGACGGCATAAGGCCCATTTTCGGCCCTGGCATGTGAACAGCATCGTGTGAATTCGAGACCGACTACGGACCGCCTCAGCCTCAGACAGCGACCGCAGCAGTGTTGTAATTGCTCGCTAGACACTCTGTGACTCTAGATGGCACACGGCAGCACACGGCAGCACTCAGTCGTCGATCTGCGGCTGCATCGATATGATCCAACAACAACCCACCAGTTCCAGCCGTTGAACCGGTTGATAAACTCCTCAATCATGTGGGCAACGAACGGGTCTTTTGGCGGAAACGCCATGACAGCGTTGTTGATGAGAGACTCGTCTTCGAGCACTAGCAGCCGATGACCCAGCGGGAAGGGCCGCACCGAGATGATATCCATGTCGAGATAGATGCCGCCATGCCGCCACAGGGCCGCCAGACGGAAGGCGTTGCTGAGGTTCTGGTCGATCCAGTGCGAGAAGGTGTGCCATCGCTGGTTGAACCAACCCTCGAGCGGCGTTCCCTTGAACATGTGCTTGTGATCCAGGCGCTTGATCCACAGCCGCTTGGAAAAGATGGCCGAGCTCCAATAGGTCGATGCGTTGGCCGAGGCGTGGAGCTCAAATGGGTCTGCGGTATAGAGGACGACTTGAACATCGGGGTTGCTTCGGATCGCAGCTTCGAGCGAGCACAGGAACGCCGGATGCGACAGATTGCGGTTGTAGAGGATGAAGTGAAAGAGCGGCGGGATCGGCGCGCGATTCAGTCGTTGTTCGGCGTGGTCGTTTGAGAGGAGATGGCTGATAGGAGCCATGGGTCTGTCCAACCCCGGGCAGACGGGCAGTTCGCCCGCCCCTGGCAGATCCGAATCGACCAGAAGGAGGGCAGGAGACCGGCTGAGGGCTCGGCTGGTGATCAGCAGCATCGTCAAAGCGACGAGGATTGTCGCGTAGAACAGGCCGTCGTATCGTGGGAATGATGGCAGACCAAAGCCCAGGCGACTCAGGCGAATCATTCTGGCGTTGCCGAGTGGCAATGAGCAGCGAGGTTGGATGGATGGGGCGAGCACTGGTGGCGGCATGCTTGATATGGGCGGCCGGGCCTCCGGACCCACATGCGCTGCTCGGCGGCTTCATGAGAGCCCGCCACTTCCGCCGGAGAAGCCATGTCGCCCAGAGGCCGCCAAAAATCCAAAACCATCGGCTCGTTCCGAACCTTGCGGATCGGGGATTCTGCCCGGTTGCCCGCGTGTCCCGGCATCGCCTCCGCACCTCTGCCCTGCCGCACCGATAATGATGATAGTGAATCAGTGCATCTGTGGCATTCAGTGCTGGAATTGGAGCTGCACTGCACGCTCGCATCGCAGAGTCGCGGGATCATGGCAGGTTCTGTTCGGCGCCGGTTTCGATCAGCAACCCCTTGTGCGACAATGGATCCGTATCCGCCCCCGCAGCGAGAGGCGCCTCGCTGGCCGAGAGCCTTCTCGCTGGCTGCGAGCCCAGCCGCGGCGCCGATTGGCCAGGCCCGCACCACGAAAAAACCGATCTGGAGAACGCCGCGGCGCCCTCGTCGTCGCCATCCATCATCTGCAACCTCGACGATCGACGCACCGCAGCATGGACTATCCCGGGGGACGATACTCGAACTACAAGAGGACAAACAACGGCGATGGTCGGTATTGCGGGTCGCCGGCTTGTGCGGTCGAGCGGCGCGCAGACGAGTCCTGCTGCTCTGTTGCTGCTGCTTGGACAAGATCTCGATCTGGATATCTGCTCGGACGTCTCTGGGTGAACGAGGCTCCGATGGCAGAGCCGCGCGGCTCTCCAGAGTGCATCGCTCCACAGCGAGAATATGCGCAGGCGTTTGTGGGTGGCAGCTGATCCATTCATGCCCGACTCAGGCTCGAGACGAGATCGCTTTGGTCCCTATAAGGGCAACCGGCGCTCGCATTACTACACGCCGCCTCCCAAGACCAAGGAGGAGGAGCTGGAAGAGAGACTGACGTCTCTACTCGTCAAAGTTGGCGACAAGGTCGGGCCTGTCGATGCGCACCGTTTCGTCGCATGCATCTGCTCGTCTGTCCTTCTTGTCGGGCTGTTGCGCTGGGCTGACCTTGCATCCGCTGTGCGTCTCGCCTGCCAACGACAACAGGCCCCCCAGACCAAGAGCAACCTCGAGGTGCTGGTGACCGTCCTGGAGAAGGAGTACCATGACAACAAGGAGACGATCCTAAAGGGCCTCAAGCACTGGTGTGTGCCAATGACCCTCGACTGGGCAGACCCCGCCCCTGCCTGCATCCCCATTCGCCGAACACGCCGAGCATCCGCACTAACTGTGGGCTATCCGGGCTGCCTGGATCCAGCATTACCGAGCTTCCGATGAAAACGAGCATCTATGCCACGCTTACGGGCATCGTCAACACCAAGAACTTTGATATTGGCGGCGACATTCTCTCCTGCCTGAGCGATGCCATGGACGAGGCCTTGGCCGGCGGCAACTGGAGATCCGTGAAGTTGCTGGTATGGTTTCCGCGGCTGGGCTCGGATATGCCCTGGCTCGGTGCAAGCAGCATCCACCGCTCTGCGGATCGAACACTTGCACATGGACCTTATCTCGGACCAACCGAGGTGTTGTTTGCGCAGCGTCGCTGACGATCACTCTGCCTTCTCTCGCCTGTGGGCCCTGGTATTCAGCTGCGCTACTTTGCCGAGCTCGTCAATGCCAACGTCGTTCTGCCCGGCAGCCTCATTGCCCTCTACGACGGCTTCCTTCGAGTCATGTCAGAGCCCAACCCTCGTATGGAGCGGGTCGATGCGATTGTGTACATTGTCCTTGCCTCGATCCCCTGGGTCTGTATCGAATCCTGCAGCTCGCCATGTTCTGGCTTGGTAACCTTCAAAGACCGAATGCCACAGCTGCTAACACTGGACTGCTCGGACTGTAGGTTGCTCCCCAGCTGAGCGACCGCGCCAGGGACGACTTTGACAGAGTCCTCCAGACCATCGAGGGCTACGTGTCCCAGCGACCTGCCATCGCTCAGGCTTCCGGCGGCCAAGTCGTGCTTGAAGCTCTCAAGATCAACAGAGGCGCTGTCGCCGACGACCCCTACCCCCAGCTCGATGTGCGTGCGACTCTGCTACGCGAACGACCGCATCTGACCTGACTCAATCTGGCCCATCTGATCCGACCTGATCTGACCCCATCTGACCTGATCTGATCTGATCTGATCTGACTACCGACGCCTCTGCAGTTCCTGGACCTGTTGTGGGCCCAGATCCTTGACCTACGCAAAGATAACTGGGAAACAGGTATCCTGCTGAAACCATATAGCTATTTTGAGGACCTCTTCAACCAGGAGCTGCAGGTGAGGGACGATCATCAATGCAGCCCGAGCACTCTTGCGACTCTGCGCTCTTTGGATGCGATCCAGGGTCTACACTGCCGTGGCTGGGTTCCATTCGATGGCACGCCTTTCAAGGCAACGCATCGGCCGTATCCGCCTTGCTTCTCTATCGCCCAGAGCGTAAATGCTGATTCTTGTCACCGATCGCTCTCGCTGCATTCGCCACGGACTTTGCCCCCCACTTTGACGTGCCGGGCAAAGCATGAACTCCGCGAGTTTTCGCTGCCGCCCGACTCCGAGAGCAGTCGCTTCCCATACCAAGAGCCCAAGTTTTGGATCTTTGACGATTCGCTGATCCCCGAGGGCAAGGTGCACCTCCCTGCGACCGGCACGATTGCACGCTTCATCCTCGACGACATTACCTCGGACATTATTCATCTCTTCCCGCACAACCACCGCGAGTGCGCCAACTACCTGCTTGCGCTGCCAGACTTCCTGAACACCCAGTACATCGAGGAGCACAACTACATTCCGCTCGAGACCACGATCGAGTGTCTGTACTGTGAGCTCGTCAAGCTGCCTCGGAGCCAGGAAAAGTCGGTATACTATGCGATGCTCCTCGGCAACCTGTGTCGAAATGCCAAGGACAAGGCGCCTTCGATTTTTGCACGCGCCTTGAAGATCCTCTATGCCCGGCTCGACTCCCGCGAAGGCGCGCACGCTGGCACCGATGTCGAGAGCATCAAGCGCCTTGGCGAGTGGTTTGCCCACCATCTCAGCAACTTTGGCTTCATCTGGAAGTGGCACGACTGGTAAGCACGCGCCGTCTGGATTTTTGATGAAACAGGCTCTCCAGACGGTCCCCACCTGGCACTGCCTCATCTCCCTGGGTGCGTGCACTGACCCGGCTGTCGACACACTTATAGGGAGCCGGCCATCCAAGACCCTACTTCTGCTCAGTTTGTCTTCATTCGCGAGACCCTGGAGCGCTGCATCCGTCTGTCGTACTATGAGAGAGTCAAGGAAGCCGTCCCCGAGAGCTTCCAGAGCGGCGAGTTTCCGATCTTCCCCTCGGAGGCGCCGGCTCCAGTCTTTGTCTATGAGGATGCCGAGCAATGTGGAGGTAGGCCCGGTCGCATGTTCTGTCGACTGCGCTTCTGCAGAGGGAGAGTTGCTGCCGCTTCGTTGGCCAGCAGCTCTCGTTCAGGGCTGGGCCATTAACGGATATCTGTTGGCCAGACGCCGAGACGTTTGCGTTGGCAACTGAGCTGTTGGCAGCTATGAACAAGAAGAAGCCGATCGAAGAAGTGGAGGCGATTCTCCTGCGAATCTCGCGCCACGGATCAGGCATGTCGATCGATAACGAGAACGCCATGAGCACCGACGACGCCTACACCGATGGCAATGGCGCCCAGCTCGTCCGGGACGTGTTTTTGCAGTGTCTGCTCTCAAACGGATGCAAAAGCTTCAGTCATATTCTCAACATCATCGAGCGGTGAGTTTGGAGCCGTCTACCGGTGACGGTACATTCCCGACCGCAGCCAGACAGTAGGCCGGGCAAAGGAGTGGCAGTAGCAGTAGTAGCAGCAGTAGCAGCAGTAGCAGCAGTGGCAGCAGTGGCAGCAGTGGCAGTGGCAGTGGCAGCAGCAGTAGCAGTGGCAGCAAATACGAGCCGTATTAAGCCTCGCCCTATCCGTGCAGATATCTCGTAGTTTTGCAGAAGCTCAACAGAACGTCCGAGGCCCGCTTGCACAGCACTGCCATCATTGCCAACTTTTGGAGACACAACACCCAGTTCCTCGAGATCGTGCTGGACAAGATGATGAACTACCGCGTGATTGATCCCAGCAGCATCATTTCGTGGGTCCTGAGCGAGGAGGTGCTCGCCGAGCACTACTCGAGGTATGGAGCCTGCCTGGCTGCCTGCAATTCGCACACGCCCCTCTTGTCTGCAGATTCTGCTGCCACAAATACCTGACGTCCTGTTTGCGATCTATCCCTCGACCAGATGGTTTATCTGGACCACCCTCAAGAACATCCTGTCCAAGATCAATCTCAAGTCGGAGCAGATTCAGATCAAGCTCGCGGCTACTCGCAACCGCGACGAATTCTCGACCAACGGTAGGGCAGTCTGGAGCCAACGGGCTGTGTAGGAGAGTTGGCTATTTCTCGAGCTGGATCCATGGTCGTCCTATTGCCGTGGCCGCAGCTGACCAGACTCACCTCGATATCTTGTAGAGGAGTCGCTTCAGCTGGTCCAGACCTTGGAGAACTCGCTGTCGACAACCAATCGTGAGAAGAAGGAGGCATTCATTCTCGTGTTCCAGGTATTTTGCGCCACTTTGGTGTCCGCATGGCGACTGCCTATCGGCCATTCCGATGACAGCACGCGAAACATGGCAATCGTTGACCACGACCACCTCTCTGCAGCGCTTCATCGACCTCATCACTCGATACATCCAGAGCATGGAGTCGCAGGGCATCGTGCCTCAGAACACTATCTGGTGGCGATGGGTTGTCGGCAACTTCCGCGAGGTTGGCCGCAATGTAAGTCACCTCGCTGGTACTCCGGCTAGCCAACTTGTCGATACTTGCATGTACACCAAGTTTCACCCTCCCCATCTACTGACCTCCACTGGCTCTGTCACTCCCAGTTCGAGAAGGACATCTATACTATGCTTGTCACTCTGGACGCCGTCGTGTTTACGGATCACATTGATGCCCGAATCACCCAAATCTGGCGGGAGATCAAGCAAATGTACCAGCGTCGTATTTTGGCCTGATCGCCGCCGAGGGCGCACCGATGCCATCGATGCCTGCCGTACTGCTGAGGGAGGGCTCGTCCCAGCCAAACAAACTGAACGTGTATGCACAACAAGCAATACAGCGTCTCTCCGAAGTAAACGGGACATCCAGTTGTCGGGATTGAGCATGCAGGCTGTGGTCGGGGGGGGGCAGCAGTCATCAATGGGAGATGTAATCTCGTTTGGATCATCGAACTGCAGTGTTTCCACCAGGCACCGCCGCCAAGCTCGTCTTGGGCGATCAAGCGTCATGGTGCAGTCGATGGAGCCACATTGCTCACGACGTGCAGTCGATGCCAGCTCTATTTTGATCTGGCGCCCTCCAGCTGGTCGTTCTTGATACGTATCTCCTGCTCGAGCTTGCGCACGATTTCTTCCAGACGTTTCTGTGCATTCAGGTATTCAAGGAGCGAGTGTTGGCCGTTGTCATGAGCGCAGAGGACACCGGATCATATCAAGACATTCAGCAACAGCCGAGCCGATCGCCTCACTGCAAGGTGCTGTACCTTCATGATTGGATTGACCGTCCTTGATATCTCGAGCTTCTTCTCCGAGAGTTTGGCGTTGAAATCCGACAGCTCCTCCTGGAGCTGAATCACTTGGTGGCGGCGTTGTGATGCCTCGTCTGGAGATGTGGGTAATTCGCAGGATCAGTTTCCACTTGCTCGCTCCTCCGCTCGCCTGTACCGATGCTGCGGCTAAAGCAACCCCCTCTGGGGTTCAATTACCTGGCTCTCCGTCGTCGGACTCGTCGCTATCACCGTCGCTGTCGCTCTGGGAGCTTTCATCGTCATCGTCTTCTTCCTTTTCCTGCTCGTCCAGCTCCATGTCGCCGTCGTCCGCATCCAGTGCCTCGGCAATTATGTCGTCGACATCCTCATCGCTCATATCTCGATCTGCAGGCTCGTGGCCTTCGTCCTGATCGATGTCGCTGCCGTACCCGACGTCAGCCTCGTCCTCGGGGTTTTCAAAGATGTCGGGTGTGGCATCGCAGATCTCTGGAGGGTCCGGTCCCGTATTGATGGTTAGCAGCCAAATTGGCCTGGGACCAGCTCAGCAGCTCGATACCCACCATAATGCACGTCGTCGGCATCGGCATCGGCCTGCAGTAGCCGCTCAACTTCTCTCTCGACTTTTTCAATGGCCTGGAGCATTAGGGAGAGTTAGCTTCGATCGCCAGCACCCCAGGTCTTGATGAGACGCCTCCGAGGCGCCCACAGCCGATCAACACTCACTCGCTTGGATATGCGCTTCCGGAAACGTCGCTTTCGGCAGTTCTTGAGCGGCGGTGTCAGGCCATCGGGCCAGATGTAGTCGTCGTGGTTTAAGGGTGTGTTTCGGATTGTAACTGGGTCGGCCTTCTCGGGGCCGTCAACAACAAGCATCTATGTGGCAGATTGCCGATATTGAATGAAAATCAGCCCGGGTGCCAAGTGCATCATCAACATGAGACATCCCTCTACCACTGGTGCATCCGTGGACAAACCGGACATGGATCGCCGGAGCGGGCCGGTTACCTGACAGATGTCTGCAACTTTGTAGAACTGCTTGCTATCCAGCGTCTTCTGCGACTCGATGATGCATGGCAGATCGACCAGCTTGGCGCTGTATCGGTTGCCTCGATATTGAAGCGTCGTCCGCCGACTGTCTGGCGATCACCGGGATTGGCGGGAGTCAGCCGTAGCGAAAGTAGCAAGGTGGAAGCTGGGCTGTCGACAATCGGTAGATCTACCCCGAGGACGCAAGAGCAGGATCTAGACGCTACCATGGAACCGAAACGATAGGTCGTCCAGGGGCTCGCGGGACCTGACGGCCTCTCGCAGCGCATCGTTGTCGGGACCAGGCGCCATGCGCAGGATGAAATGCTCCTCGATCGGCGGCTCATGTTCCTTCTCCTTTTCCTCGACTCGCTTGAGGTTTTTGAGCTTGATCTTGGTGCTGGACTTTGTCGGAGCCTTGGTCTTGGTGCTCATGGCGTGTTGGGCGGCGGGCGGGATCGGTGAGATGGGGGGGGGAGCAGAGCACGATTCCAGATGCGGTCGCGAGGAGTGACAACCCCGCCTTGGCTGGACTTGTGCTTGGTGGGAGTCGCGGTTGGCTCCATCCGTTGGCTCTGTCGCTGGTTCCATCCGCTGGCTCACGTGATGGGGTATTCATGAGTTGGATCACTCCGCGACCCACGTATCTCCAAGTGGTAAAGTGTAAACTCTACGGCGCTTGCATTCGATCCTCTGGACATCTCTGTGCAAAGCACCGTTTCTCAAGATCAAAGCAGTCGGTCGAGCGAGTCGCTCGTGTGCTCTTGGCCTTGGGCGGCTATGGTGATGATGAAATCGTTCAAGTGACGAGGTGAGCCTGAGTCTCATTGGACTCGATAAGTATTCCTTCCCTTGCTTCCACGAGGCATCCCCAAAAGCAAACACCATGCCCGTCCCCTCCGACACTCGTCGGCAATATCGAGCGATGGGTGTATTCAGCATTCGGGAAAATGGCAACTCTGGCCCCACACAGTGGCCCGTTTCGTATTGGGTGTGCTGTATTTGTCGAACCATCAGGACATCAGTCGTTGTGGCAAGACGAGACCGATGAAAGTGAAACCAACGATGCAATGGGAAGCCCTCCGAGCTTGAATCGACAACCTTCGGTTTGAGCCCTCTTGGTGGAAAAATGGCACCTCAAGGCATCAATCCTTCCAAATCCTTTGAGACAGGCTGGGCACACCCATGGCATATCGACTGTATGCACACATCGGATGTGTCGACCGAGCTCTTGTTTCCGACCAAAGTCCATCAGACAATGGGGGCAAATGAACAACTTCCGGGCTGCAGAACTGAGAACTGGTCCTTTGACGAGTGAATCATGGGTACGGATGGAACGAGCCAACTTTGAGGCCGCATCCTTGGGCGCCAAGGATCGAGGACGAGTCGGCTGCAGTGCCATTTCCCTTTCTGAAGTCAAGAGTGCGGAACAATACTGATCCAGTGGATGCAGATATACCCCGGACATGGAAACACCTTTATGCGCCTCACATGGACAGCCACTTCGGAGCAGTATGGAGGACACTGGCACACCAGATAAAGGGATGGCCGGCGACCCAACACGGAGCCGTGGATGTCCTGAAAATACAGGGGTGCCTTGTGGGGATACTTGTGTGGATCCCCGTGTGAGGTCTTCCTCGGACTCGTTCAGGAGATCCCGGATTCTCATGATTGGATTGGGAACGTGCTGTCGACCAAAGAATTGAACAGCAACAGGTATCAGTCAGTGCTGCACCAAAAATGAGACTCCGGCTCAAGGCGTGCAGGACGACCGCAGTGTCCAATCGAGAGAGGACGATGATAGCCTAGTTCCGCTTCGCTTCGGTTGAAACTTACCGAGAATAACCTTGAGACCTACGGAGATAGGCCAGTGGAAATGTTTTGGAAGGGGTGTTCGAGCGAAGGAGGCGCCGCTATGTGATAGGATGATGGTCCTTCGATTGAGGCTCTGGCACTGCCCAGACTTTGGGGGCCTGTCGAGAGCCTCTCCTGCGCATCCTATTTGAGCCCTCGCCGAACTTGACCCACCTTGCCCGGGCGTCTCGGCGGCATGTCGAGGCGACCAACGCCAGTCCGTCCGGAGCCCGACCAGTATCTCTCTTGGACAGCCCGCTCAATTCCCCCGCCATAGCGAGGTTTGGAGGAGAAACGAGGTACGGATGCATCAGTGGATCGGCCAGAGAGACACTCAGTGTCGGGGGTCACGGCGACAAACGAAGGGCGGCGGTCATGGGCATGGGCCAAGCGGATGAGGTTTCGCCGACTCCCGTTGGTGGCGTCACTTGTCAATGGCTTGGCAATCCTGGGTTGGGACACTGCGGTGGGGACAGACGACTCGGGGCCTGAGTGTTGTGGGCACGTCCCCATGGCAGTTTATCTCGATCTGCTGTCGGACTGTGTGGTGGGCATGAGGGCGACGACCCGTTTCTCCCAAGCTATCCAACGACACTGTTCCCCTATATATTCCTATTTTCTCATATACTGCTCGGGACGTCCGGGCCTTGACAGCAAATGATTCAAAAAGGACTGTGTGATTGGACATGAGCCGCCCACTCCCGCAAATCACCGACACACTGGCAAGACCCAGAGCCCCGCTGACCTTGGGGCTGCTCCTCTTCGCCGCGTATTCCTCGGCTGCGTGTGCCTCAGCCTGTTTTCCCTTGTCTGGCCGCCGCTCCGCCTGCATCCAAGAAACAATGCAACTGAGTGCATCATACGGCTCCAGGCCCTGGTATGAGTCACTGCTGCTGTATCCAAATTACAGTGCGTTCCGATTGGTGCTGGTTTTATCCTGTCCCTCGACCAACCTTGCATCGGCGGACATCGGGGTGGATTGCTTGGGCTCGTTGACAGCGGCCAAGGCGGCGGCTGGGTCAGTCCGCTTGGAGCAATGTGGAAAGACGCACATCCCGGACGGTGTGCGGACTTTGTGGTCTCGCAAGACGGAGGTCTGGCAGCCGAAATGCGGCAGGGCGGGGGTTTGGTGCAGCAAAAATGCCGGGGAACGAAAGGCGCAAAGCCGCCAGGAAATGTGCCGCAAGTCGAGCCGGCGAGCAGCGGCCCTCTCATGGGCGCTGTTTGCATAGATGTGTGCACATGTCGCGCTGAATCATCTGGGACTTTCGCGAGATCCGATTTGTGCGGCTGGGTCTCGGCTCCGGACGTAAATCGCTGTTGTCCCTGTCACGATGCTGACCCTGATCCACACGGAGAAAATGGAGATATTGTGTTTGCATCAGAAGCCCTGGGAGACTTCGGGTCGTCTGAACTCCTGTGACGGCTGTGGTGTGTATCAGCGCTGCTCCTGTTGTCTCCAGGAGAGGCGGAATCAGCCATACTGATCTATGACCCCCGTCTGGAGAGGCTTGAACGCCTCTAGCTCCCTTGGATGGCCATATAAACCGGACCCAGCACGGTGCGTCGAGTCCAATGTCCATATCTTGACTCGATTTCGAGCGACCGACTGGTCCAGCCTGAATCCTCCTTTGGTACCCGCACCTCTTGGCCACTTCTAATGATGGTATGGCCATCAAACCAATCATATCGCTCTTACTGTCCCATCATTGGCGTCTACATCTCGACACGGCCCCCTGTTCGGCTTTCATATCTCAAACCATCGGGCTGCCTGTTCCCGCCTCAGGTCCTCCATCACCACTAAACCGAACCCGTCCAGTTCGCCCGCTCCCACCACTGACCCACAGGTTTCGCTCCACTCGTCCACACAGCCCGGCGACCGCCCGCATTATGTCCTGCAGATCGTCGACCAGCCTGAGCGAGTTCGTTGCTCTGGATTCGGCCCCCAGATGTATGGGCGTCCAATCAGTCCGGCCCCGATCCTGCAACTCTTCCGACGGGGACCTGGAGGAGCCCTGATTTCAGAGCAAGTGTTATGCCAACCCATGCTTGTGAGCCTTGGAATCTCTGGTTGTCGCCGTGGAGACAGAGCCAAACCTGCTTGAGCCGCCACATAGGCCCATCCTGGAGTCGTCCATGATCCATCCGGTCCCTCCTGTCTTACCCCATCACCACTACCACTGGATGAGCATCTACAACACTGCTGATATCGCCGTTCGTTACTGATGAGTATCATTTGTCCCTTCTAGCCCCTCGTCGATGATCGAAGCCTCAGGCTTTGTTGTCCATATCCAGCTCTACTCTTCTGATGGCACCGCAGATCTATCTCTTGTTGTCAACCCGATACGTCTCAAGGAGGCAGTTCCTGTCAATCCAGTTTCCCCAGCCCTTCTCCTCAAAGACATACCTGCAGGGTCCAACCCGGATCCCTGTGTCGCTTGGACCCCACCCCCAGATGTGGAATCGTCCGACATCCACATGCTTGAGAACGAAGCCAAGGCGACTGTTTCCCTCCCACCAAGCCCTATTCCGAAGGCTTGGTTCGCAGGAAACGAAGCATTTACTCAAGAGGACCTCAATACCGATGGGGCAGCCTCCCTGTCTATCACTTCCCGGTCAGCTCCTCACCCAGCCTGGTCGTCAACATCGGTGTCGACGGATCAATTCCATGACAGTAAACGGAGCCATAGCCGCCACCGAGCCAGCGAAGATTCAGTCGGTCTATATTCGCATCTGGGTTTGAGCTCTCAAGACCAGAGCATGAAGCGGTTGCTTCCATTTGCCCAGCCATCGCTCTTTGGGAACTTGGTTTCCTCAAGTATTTTCTCCAAGAGCGCCGACAGCTCCAAGGCTGGTGTCTTCTTTGCGTTCGACAAAGTGTACATTCGAGTTGAAGGAACATATCGTCTCAAGTTCACCCTAGTCGACTTGAGCGATCCTCGGTAAGTTGAAGCAATATGCGACAGAGACAAACTGGGGGACTGCCACGGCCAATGATATTGGCAGGGCTGATATCTGGGCTCCAGCACCAAGACGGATCCTTGCCTCGACACTTCGTTATCGATTCGGCGGGTGCCAACGCAATGCCGTCCAACTGATCCTGGATTGCCGAACCTTCACCAGTTCCCTTGGCACTGGCTGCTCGACAGTGAGCACGGTCCTATCCGACCCCTTTGTATCCCATGGATGGAAATCCTTTCCTGGAATGATAGGTGAGGAGCAATCTTGCCTAGTCCCTTAATGATATCAAGCCCCACCGACGCACAAAGGTTGACACCACTGTTTACATTCCTTCCCCTACACCACCAGAGCCTTCATCTGTTCTCAAGACCCTCGTTCGAGGAGGTGTTAGGGCGACTAGAAACGTGCGAAACAAGAGGAATGGAGCCCGTGATACCAAAGTTGTTGAATCCGCCACAGCGACCAACCTCTCCATTCCGACGAGCTGACCCTCTGTCTGCCATCTGTTTCGCCGTGTGTACTCGCTGTGGCCCGAGTGACTCTGAACCAAGCTTGTACACCGAGGAATGAGCAACATGTAAGGTGTCTGGGCCGGGATAGGGCCGTCCACGACAAGTATGGCTCATCGGCACACTTGAATAGAAGATCTGAGCCACCCAATACTCCAAATGCAGAACGAGATGCCTGAGTTCCACCAAGACCTGGATGGAATGCGACAGTGTGGAGCATGTGCATATCGCCCATCACGCTAACCACAGCGCCGGTGCCGATATTGGCCTAGACGAGGAACCATCTCCGCTAGTTCGGGAAAGATTGGACTGATTTATTATCAAGTTACTGGCGGTGTACTTGTCACATCACATAGCTTCATCGGGCTATGGTTCTATTTCCTCAAGATGAGCTTGCCGATCATACCCAGCACCTTCTTCATGGAGCTCGCTGTCAGTCCGCTTGGATATGATCTGGTGCGGTTGATCTGGAGCCATCTCTTGTCATGATCGTGGGTAGTCTCATCCCGGAAGGACAGGATATGGGAAGTGTTGCTACGGGGTTTCGGCACTGATACGACGCACATGCGGGGAGCCGTGCTCGTGGCCGTCTTGGTGATCGAGGGCGGGAAAGAAGGCTGGGATTTGTATATTCCAATGTGAGGCGCCGTCATGCCGGGCGACGGCGCCATCGAAGTAGTTGTTTGAGGTCGAGGAACCAGGTCACTGTTGAGAATTGTGTTGTATGCAGTGTGGAGTTCAAGAGTATCGAGCTCGGAAGGCGCCTTTGAAGCACGAATCAACTCGAGAGCCTCGGCCAAATTGACCTGCTGGGATGTGAGGCGATCAATTTCTTCGATGCTATCCTCATCTGTCCAACTCTCGAGAGTTGAATGCCCAAGGTCATCAGTTTGACTCTCCTCCGCAGCGAAGGAGAGGTCGGAGTAGGACCCGGACCAAGTTGGCAAAGGATTATGAAACTGGATGATTTCGCGAGACATGTTGTCGGAAGGCTACTTGCCAATCTCGGTGGGAGTTGGGCGAGCTTATATAATGCCAGTCGTTCCCGCACGAGACCTGTTGCCATCGCTTGAGAAGTCTTGTCCTGTTCGATTTGAGCCGTTCTGAGGGCTGAGAGGTGCAACGATCGAGCTGACAAGGAACAAAGAACAAGCAGCGGCGAACCGCTGGTCAGGTGTCGTTGACACTGATCCACTGACAGGTGCCGACTTGGCCAAATCTCCATCCACACAGCGGTTGGCTCACAAGCGCTGGTCAGGATGATTCATCGTGGCTGATCTTGGATTCCGCTATCCGGGAAATCCCCTCCATCACCCTGACTCGATCCTGCTGAGATCAATTGGAGCCCAAAACAATCCAGTGGAGCAACTGGTCGCAGCGTGCTGTGACCATCAATATTGGTTGAGCGTAGCGGTCTGTTGTTCAGCAACGTGTTCAAGTTTATCGTCGGGATATTGTGTGGCTGACCGTTCGCTGGTGACTGTTCGTTCGCGATCAAGTGATTATGACGACGGTGATAAGCTAACTATGGACAACGTCGAGGTATCCGTGTCCAGTTGAGTCGGCGGTATTTGCTGGTATTTGTCGGTGAACTTGATGGTGTTGCCACAAACGGTGTCGATTTGAGCCATGTTGTGTGATAATGTGTCAGCGGCCAAGACCCTCTGTCTGAAGCAGGTGGTTGCATGGTGGAGGATTGATGGAGGCCAGCACGCCGGGGTATGAAGTTGCTCACTCTGGCCACGGATCTGATTTCGCTCATTCACCCTCCTAGTGAATGCTCGATATGTGCACAGGTGGTTTGCTGCCAGGGTTGGTGTGGTTGGGACGATTCCTGCGGATGGAACCAACTGCGTCTCCCACCACGCAGTCTTCGACGAACCCAGTCCATCCCACACCACATCGGTCGCCAGAGGAACCAAGCAAATACCACCATGTCTCCGAGGGAAGTGCCAGACCGAAACAGCAAATACCCATCACCCCATTCTCCAGTACTCACGCTATCCACCAAAATCACATACCATCCAACGCCCAATTTGACTTTTGCTTTTCCCAGACCGCGCTCACTCTCCACGCCGAGACTCTGACGAGCCGAGGATGTCGACACATGACCCTTGTAGGTTATATATATCATCACTCGTTCCAGATGAGAAGCAAGCGCTCCAACTCCCAGCATTCGTTAGACTTGTTGTTGAACGCTAGCTCTGGAGATTGAGCTTGCCCAACGACTCGAGGAGCTCGTTCAGGTTCAGGGTGTCCTGCGCCGGCCCCGAGAGTTGCGACCGAGGAGAAAGGCTTCCGTCAGTGTCGATATACGGCGCATCTTCATCAAAGGGCTTGCTTCGGGAGATGAACGACGGAGGAAGCACGCGGCTTGTCGAAAGCGACAGATTCTCCAGCCGCAGAAGCACCTCGTTGATACTGGCCGAGTCGTCTTGCTTTTTCCAGGTTCGATATACGCAGTGCCGCATTACACGCCCGCCTCGGCTGGACCGAATGTGCTTGGATGCGGCCGTGGGGGCCGGCATGCCGCTGGTGGGGCTGTCGTCCAGCGCGGACAAGTCTGAACAGACCGATCCAGAGCAACTGCGGGGCATAGGTGTGTTGGTCTTGGGTACTTCGTCGCCCATGTCTGTGTTTGTGATGGTATCGCTGTTGCTTGCAGTGTCGCTGTATCGCCCACAGTCGCTGTAGCTGTCCGGAGTAATGGGCATGACTGGAACCGAGTTGAGGGGGACTGCTGTAATGTCTTTGGAGGGCACGAGCGGGACGGGCGTTGATGGCGGTGGGATTGCTGCTGCTGGCGACGTTATGGGAGCAGAGCAATTTGCATCACCGGCTGCTGGGACATTCAGAGCTGCCACGGAGGCGCTTTGGTCACAGACAGTCGCAGGACTGGTGGGTATTTGTGGGCCGTGTACGTCGGAGGCGGTTTTGGATGTTTCCAAAGTCGCTGCCTCGATTGTGGATCCTGGGGATGAGGCTGCGTCCGTATCAAGAGGAGGGTATTCCTCGAGCAACAACGGCGGGAGTGGCGACGGTGGCTGTTCTTCCTGATCTGCGGCTGGGTCTTGTTTTTTCAGCAAGAGAGGGGCGAGATGCTCTTTCTGTGATATCGACTTGCCCTCGTGCGATCGGCGACCCGATGCTCGCCGTACCGACGGCACTTTGGTGGCAAGGGCTCCGCAAATGCCGACGACGACGAGGGCCGAGTAAATCTGCGTTGGCAGGATGCGCGGCTCAGCAATGACGCACTGCACATCTCTCCAGATCTTGGGGCACACTGATGCCGGAACTATCAAGTTAAAGCGTAGATGTATTCGCGGGTCGCGCAGTTGCCTCTCACCTTCCATCCCTCCGTTTGCATCGAGAGTCGGGAGTGCCTCAGCAACAGTTGCCGGATGGCGCGAATGAGATGCGCGACGGCACGGAAGATGCCCAGAGCCGGGATGCTGAGAACA
The DNA here is from genome assembly GCF_025602895.1 of Polychytrium aggregatum. Classification (NCBI taxonomy): domain Eukaryota; kingdom Fungi; phylum Chytridiomycota; class Chytridiomycetes; order Polychytriales; genus Polychytrium; species Polychytrium aggregatum. The sequence goes on from NW_026516218.1 coordinate 677,786, forward strand.
GCGGTGCTCCAGCCCCTGCGTTTAAGAGACTGAGGCTGTTGTTTCGGCGTGCGAATGATCAGTAATAATGGCGAGAAAGCACGCCGCAGTCAGACGGCCTCACTTCTCTCGAACTGCAAGAGTGCTCGCGTGGGAACGGTTCATATCGCGGCCATATCGCGGCCATATCGCGGCCATATCGCGCAAGCGCAAACGCTGGCACGGATAATATAGGTCGAGTATGAGCAGATACAGCGAACGCAACCGCACGCACCTGCATTGTTGTCCTTCTAGATGCTGCCTCTGCAGAGCAGGATCACTGCGATGATGGAGCAAACGCAGAAGGTGCGGATTGGGGCGGTGTCGGATCTGGGCGTCGATTGCGACAATCGACACAATCGAATGACTGTAATGACTGCTGGGATTGTGAATATCACAAATACGACGACGTTTAGTGTGCCTCGGTCCCCGCCAGACCGAACGGATGGATACTGCTCGCACATGGCTGGCGAACAGCGGATCGGCGACAGCAAGCAGAGCCGGCGAGAGCGATCTCGTCGCGCGTCTCGTCTCGTTCGATTTCGCCATTTGCAATCCATCAGCCTTCGTCTGCATCTTCCAGCATCTACCCGCATCTTCCAGCATCGTCCCGCATCTACCCGCATCTACCCGCATCGGCCTGCATCTCGGCTTGGCCCATCTCGATCCAACCGTCCAGCTTCGACACAACTCGGCGATCGCTGCACAAGCCTCCCGTGCGAACTCATGGACCGTCGCAGCACCAACGGGGGGACTGCGGGCCGTTGTCGCAGCCCAACATCCGACACCACTGACCTCGGCTCCAGAAAGCGGCGAGCATCGCCATCCGCCAGCGAATACCCTCCTCCTTCTCGCCTCACAAGGCCTCGCTCGAGGTCACCTTCTTACCGCGCTGGCCGGCGGGCGGACCGTCATCGATCTCGCTCTCGGAGCCGCTCGCGATCCTATTCGAAATCCTATTCACGATCCCGATCCCGATCTCGATCCCGATCTCGATCTCGATCCCGCTCGCCCTATGACCGTCGGTACGAGCGTCGACGTCAAAGCCCAGGTCGAAGTCAGCGTGGCAGTCGCAATGCCTCGCCGTCGCCAGACCGCCGAGGCTCGCATCGCCAACGCTGGGACCATGACGGATACTCTAGCGACCAGTCGTCCGACCACCGACATCACCGATCCAAAGCCCGCTCGAAGGTATGGCATGCGCAAAAAACAGAGCTTCTTCTCCGCGCCCCCTCTGCCGGATTGCAAGCGTCGTGCAGCAGCGGCTATGCTCCTGTTGCCGATGATGCGTCCGTGGGGTTCGGGAAATCCACGGCTCGTCTGAGAAGCGACGGTGCAGATTTCCCCCTGCCTCAGGACGACCTATCTACGGCGTTGCGCCGCTTCTCTTCCACGAACCAAACGTATCTAACTTATTCGAGACATCGACATCGACAACAACGACATCGATCCCTCGGGTATTCCCTCCGCGCCAAATAGCCCAACGCCGAGCCCAACCAGAGTGTGTGTCTCAAGGGATTACCGCTGGAGATGACTGATACTGAGGTATGTCGACAGAAACGCCATTCAGTCAGCAATCGATAGCTAGACCCTCCGGCGTCCTGGCGTCAAAACTTGGCTCTTTCCACCGACTAATCACCCAATCCACAGCTCCAGAAGCACCTCGAGAAACTCGGAGCCGACATCGAGTATGCCAAAGTGATTTGCGACAAAGCCACGGGCTCCTCCCGAGGATTTGCATTCTGCAGGTTCATCAGCATCGAGCACGCGCGGCGATGGATGGACCGCCATGAGCCCCGGATTGACATCGGAGAGTCTTCGGTCCGGATCGAGTACAGCAACACCGGCTCGAACGACGCTGGCGACGACTGGGTTTGCAAAAAAGTAACTGTCGATGCAGTGTCTGCAACGGCCCACGGCCTGGACTTCTGGTCTGGGCTTGAGGCTCCGGCCTGGCTTTCGATTCAGCGGCTCAAAGTATGCATCTTCCTGCTAGTGTGGCAGTTCAAACTTTAAACGCAGACGAGAGTGCTTCCGGTGCAATGCCGCCCAGCCAGGTAAGCAACACATGTTTTACTTTGGCCGGATGCTCAGCATTGAGGAGATTTGTCTGCCTGCTTCGCGACGAGACTTTGCCTGTTTCGCAATGAGTGCTTCCTGATGCGTTGTCGTGTGGATCGTTGCTGAGCAGAGTCCACGAAGGATAAGACCGAGGCTTTCGTCAATGATGGCAGCCGGGACGTCGGCACTGCTCCGTCGTCGATGCTTCTCGTTCGGGACTTGGATCCCTTGACTACGGAGGAAGAGGTGAGAGCTCCAATACGAGTGCAGGCCTTTGGATTGGACACGAATGTGTCGCGCTATCTGACGCTGACTCTCCCCACTCACTGCCGATCTCCTTGCTGTGACCTCGCCTCAATGAATATGCATGTGCAATGCAGCTCTATGACCTGGTCTCCAAAGTTGCCTCGATTGTGTCGGTGCGAGTGATCAAGGACCGACTGACGCGCAGGTCATGGGGATTCGCATTCATCGAGTGCGCTTCGGTTGAGGTAACGAGCCGATCTGTGTTTGTGATACACTGGCTGTTTGGTTGTGAGTGGCACCCGATCCAACAGTCGTGCATATCCTCATCTCGACCTCAGGCGGCCACTGCGGTCTTCCAGAAAGTGAACCACCCCCTCGATCCGCGTCCGCTGCAGATCGGCGGTCGGCAGCCCACCCTGTCCTACGCACACACCGGGAGCTTCATCCCGGTCTACTGTGACCCGCAGTGGGTGACCAAGCAAATCAAAGGACCCGGCGGCAGCATCATGTCCGTTGGATACTGGGACCAGCAGGCCTATGCCAAGTCATACAGCCCTGCAGCAACAGCCAGCGAACCACCTCGCGTCGCCGGCAGCAAAGCACCGAAACAAGCCAAGCAAACCAAGTCGGGTATGCCCAATACAAACCCATTCCTCGCGCAGCATATCGTCTGCTTCCTCTTCTTCTCACCTCAGATCATTCTTGTGGTTGTGTGCGCTCCAGCCGTCGAGAAGCCGGCGGTGTTGGCCAAGTCGATCGACAATGAGCTTGCAGCCTTCCACTCGTCAGCCGAGGCCAGCGGCAAGCCCGGAGCGACCGAAGAGCTGGCAACTCGCGACAGCACATCGATCCAGGCGCTCCATCCAACGTGGCTATCGGGGGACGACCAAGCTGCCTCGGACAGTCAAAGGTAGGCCTTTTCACTCCGCCAAACATTGTCATTTTGGAATGCCTCATGACGATGATAGCTGGCTGACTGGTTGCGATGCGCAGGAAACGGCCATTATCCCAGGACTTTTCGAGCGAGATCGGCGGCGATGACTCCAAGTCCAAGGGATACCTTTCTCTCGCCAGCAAGAAAGTAGGTGTCAGCGATGTGCTGGGACTATCCCAACATCCGCATCGTTCCCACAAATGTCGTGACAACACTGCTGATTCTAGATTCACCATCTGCACCCACTGGCGCTCCAGATGCGCTCGACCCTCCAGCGGTGGCACGATCGGCAGGAGGAGAAACTGGCTGAGCCTGAGGAGCCTCTTTCCGAAGAGAAACCTGTAGAAGAGCCACAAGAAGCCATTCCTGACGAAGAGATCAACCGGGAGCTGGAGCAGGTTAGAGCCCACCGCTTGCAATTGGGTCCGCGCGAGCGGTTCGCCAGATGCTACTTTGGCGATATTCTATGACGGCCGTTGCAGCTGTTACAGCTACGGCCGAAGCGGCGAACTGGATGTTGATTTCTGGCCTGCCTGCACCGACACCTTTCTCGCGCAGCGCATGCCTACGGACGCCGAAGTCAATGAAGAATACAGCAACTTGAGCATCACTGCATGCATGCTCTGCGAGCGGGGCTTTAAGAGCCCGGAAGATCTCACAAAGCACCAGATCAAGTCTGCTCTGCACAAGGTAGGTTGTCGAGGCAGCTGAGGATGGCTAGGCCCACCACCGAATGAATCTAAACGGTAGTGTATTTTGGGCTGTGCAGGCAAACATGGCAAAGTACATGGAAGAGAAGCGAAAGGAGCTTGGCGAGCAGATCAAGGCTGAGCTGGCGCATGACCGAAACATGGCCTCCAGCTACCGCAACCGCGCTGCTGAGCGGAGGCAGATGTATGGCCAACCGGAACACCCGAAGCTAGAGCCCCGGTTCCCGCCCAAGAAGCCGACGGCGCATGCACGAAATCACGAAAGCACTGGGTAAGCGCCCTCACTTCCCTCCCGATCCAACGAGAGTGCAGCGAATGCTTAGTGGAGCGTCAAATGAGGATGCAAAAGAACTGGAGAGAAGCTGGGCTCGTGTTGGCCGATCCAGAAGTTGGACTGACCGACAACTTGTCCTACATCGGCATCGGCATCGACATCGGCATCGGCATCGGCATCGGCATCGGCATCGGCATCGGCATCGGCATCGGCATCGGCATCGGCATCGGCATCGACATCGGCATCGGCATCGGCATCGGCATCGGCATCGGCATCGGCATCGACATCGGCATCGGCATCGGCATCGGCATCGGCATCGGCATCGGCATCGGCATCGACATCGGCATCGGCATCGGCATCGGCATCGGCATCGGCATCGGCATCGGCATCGGCATCGGCATCGGCATCGGCATCGGCATCGGCATCGGCATCGGCATCGGCATCGGCTTCGGCTTTGGCTGTGCACAACCACCAAGATTCGTCCTTCTGTCCAAGACAACCGCGCCGCCGCCGCCGCCGCCGCCATCGTCGGCAGAGCCGCCATCGTCGGCAGAGCCGCCAGCGCCCAGTCCCCTGGGCTCAGACAACATTGGCAACCGTCTGCTCAAGATGATGGGCTGGAAGGAGGGCGAGGGCCTCGGCGCCCGCGGCACTGGAATCGTCGAGCCCGTGCAGGTAAGCCTATTCTCCCACTATCGACAACCAATTCTGCCTGGGCGTCAGCGGTAGCTTGGGCACTGAGATGGCTGGAGTTTATAGAGACTGACAAGCCCGCTCTCGCAGGCGGAGGGCAACACAGGCCGATCTGGTATCGGGACCCTCGGAGCCACTCTGCAAACCGACACCACTGACTACAAGGAGATGGTGCGTCGAACCACGCTCAGTCGATACAACCAAGAGCCATAGGACAGCGAGAGTAGCCCGCTGCGATGTGGCGTTGCGAGTGCATGCCGGGCCGACCGTCGCCAATACAGACTCAGCGCACACTCGTACATGGATCAAAGGTTGGAGGGTGGGGCGGGTGCTGCTCCTGGCGAGCCGTGGGAGGGGTCGTTGACTTTGGGGTTCCCAGCACGACAGGGTCCAGTTCCCTGGACATGCGGATGCTCTGGGAGACACCGACATCGGGGACCGCAAGGAGAAAGACCAGCCCGCTGCGGGACGTTCAACAGCATCAAGCATCCAGCAGCATTCTGCACTCAATATCTTGGCTGTTGCTGAAACGACAGTCCCTCTCTCGATCGAGGAGCAAGAAGAAAGTCGATGGGCGACAAACCCGCGACGGCGACGGCGATGGCAGCGGCAAACCACAGGCGGAAGATGAGCGGCATTCCGCCCGAGGCCATATCAACCCGTCGGTGCTTCCCAGAGCCCTGCAGGTCGGAACCGAGCACCCTCGGCGACGCTGTCAACTCGATCATCGCTGCTGCGACGAATTTGCATCCACGTCCAAGAACAGCTCGCCTCACCCTTTAGATCGGCCGTGTCCCGACGCCATCGACCCCCATGAGAGCCCGACTGGTGATCCAGATGCTGAGCATCCTGTTGGTCAGCATGTGCACGGTGCTTATCGTGCGCATCTACCGCCTTCCGTCAAGATCGCTGGCACCAAGGGCAGCGCCGCCCGTTCGCCGAAACGAGGTTCGGCTGCCCAACCTGCACCAATGGCAGTACTCAAACAACCCCTACGTCGGCAAGGTCCATGCTGTCGAGGAATTTGCGGCATTCCAGATCGAGGCGAATCCGGCCATGTCTCGGCCAACAAGCAGCGACCTTCCCAGGGTGCTGATCCTGAGCCTGGCCTTCAATCGCCTGTCGTTTGGCGGAGGCGATCGATCGCTTGCAGATTTCTTGGACATGATCCAAAGCCTGGACTATCCCAAGGAACTCCTCAGCCTCGGCATCCTGATCTCGAGCCAGCGGGACTTTGACCGGCTCATGCCCATCGTGTCCTCGTTTGTGCAGACACAGGGACTACAGCGGGGGAGCCTCTTTCTCAGAGAGGCCGACCGTTCGGGCTCGATTCGGGACCATCGTGGACGATCGGGCCAGACCCAACGCCGAAGCCACATCGCGAAGCTGCGGAACGAGCTTCTCTTCCGGAGTCTTGACAACGAAGATGCAGTCCTATGGATAGACTCGGACATTATCGATGTCCCCCACGATATGCTCAAGAAGTTTGTCGTCTCGGGCTTGGACATCATCACGCCGTTTTGCCGCAAGGGGACAGTCGGCCTGAGAAACCACGACCGTAAGCAGCCTGCTGGCTCATGTGCATGGAGATGCCTGGACAACGACCCACTCGAGTCTGCAGATTGAGAGTTGGCTGCTGTGCGTCTCGATGGCTGACCCCTGGCGCTTTCTCGCTGCTGCCCAGTGAATGCTTGGTCTGGCAAGAGGACTCGGCCGAGCCCCGAGCAACTCAGGGCGATCCACAGCGGCGAGCCGACGGACTATGTTCCAAGGCACAGCAACTCCCACCTTGTGAACAATATGTATGACGATGGGCTCGAGAGAGCGCCGCTCGATTCGGTGGTAAGTACGCATGGCTTGCTGCAGTCCTTGTGGCAGAGGCATGGCATCGGCTAGGCCGGCTGTAGCTGACGAGTGCCTGTGGATTCTTCACTTGCGCCAGGGCGGGACGGTTCTGTATGTCAAGGCCAAAGTCCATCGGGCCGGGGTGATCTTCCCGCCATTCCATTTGATCGGGACCGACTGGGACTCGGAGGATGGCGGATACGACGGAATCGAAACCGAGGGGGTATGCTACATGGCCCGAACGGTTGGGTATCGCTGCTGGGCGATGCCGCAAGTGATCGTATCCCATGGGTGATGGATGCCGTGGACGATCACATCCCATGCGCGATTGAAGCGGCCTTGGGCTGCATCGTGTTGCATAGACTTGCTGCAGAAGAATGGAACATGGATTTCCTTGGACAGCGGCGAGAGGATGCTGCCTTGGCTGCGCCGATGCCGAGCAGGGCGAGTCATGCCGATCGACCGGATTGCAATGCAGATCGACGGCCGCGGCAACGGGGCGGTGACGCACCAGCTGCCCCATTCGACTAGGTCCATGGACGAGGCTGAGGGAAACCCTCGCAGACCAGACGGCGGGAACTCGGCCTCCATGTCGGCTCATCGTGGAGCGTGTTTCTGGGTGCCTGGCCACACCTGCCCACCCCCGGCGACGCGAGAGGAAGGGGGTGGACGACCTCGGGGTGGAGCGTGATGGTGTTGTGTTTGTGGTTTGTGCGCACCCCACAACCCACAACCCACAACCCACAGCCCACAACCCACAACCCACAACTCACAACTCACACAGACACAGCCGGCGCCGCCCGTGCGCCCCACGCCAGCGCCACCGGCTGCGCACGAACGGCGTCGGAGTTCCGGGGGTGGGCGAGTTCCGATGTGGCGCAGAGGGTGCCGACCTGCCCCGTCCGCCCCGGCGAGGCCGCCGCTTTTATCGCTCCTGTTCGGCCTCCAGCCGCGATCTATCCTGCTCTGCTCTGATCTGCTCTGCCGTCGCCACCGCCGCTGCCGTCGGATCTCGCTGCTCGTTCTCCCACCCACTTTGCATCGTATCCATCTTCAGGCCCACAACCATGCTGCGTCAAGGTGCCATCGCCGCCGCCCGTCTGGCCGTCCCCCGTCTGCGTGCCCCGCTTTCGCTTGCCACACGATCCTTCAGCTCGTCGCTGCGTGCTGCCACGGCTGTCCCTCAGCTCGGCCATTTCAAGCTGCCTGACGTCCGCAACGAGCCCATGGTACGCCCTGGCGCATCCAGCCTGCTCGACATTGGTCCCACCTGCGCAACCTCCGCCACCGGACGATACACCGGGCCCAGCATTCTCTCGGCTGCATGCGTCTCGGCCTGTCGCGCTTGCATGCGGCGGCGACTTCCTCAGCAAACCCTGTCAGATGAATAACGCAGTATCGTTCGTCTCTCTTCGCTAGTTGAACTATGCTCCAGGCAGCCCCGAGCGTGCCAAGCTTGAGCAGGCCATCAAGGAAATCAGACGCGATCTGGCCGAGAAGGGCCCCTACCGAGTCCCCACCATTGTCAACGGCGAAGAGGTGTGTCACTTGAGGGCTTTGGCCAACCGTAGCGGTCCCGCAATCGCCATGGTCTCGCGGTATCTGTGTCGCTCGCTGGCCCTGACTAGATGTACCCTTCGATCCGGCCTGTCCACCATTGTCAGTTCTTCGAAGGAGACGCCCAGGCTCAGTCTATGCCTTTCGAGCACAGCACCAAGCTCTGCACTTACCACAATTCCAGCGCCGCCACCATCCGCAAGGTTCGTCAAATAGAGATTCTGTGCCGTAGCGCCAATCGGCTCTGCCTTTGCACCCGCTCTGATCCCCATGCGCATCACCACTACCCATTTAAACACCTCACCTTTCTTGTGATAGGCCATCGATACCGCTCTCGCCGCCAAGCCTGCCTGGGAGGCCATGCCTTTCAACGATCGTGCCGCCATCTTCCTCAAGGCTGCTGACTTGCTCTCGGTCAAGTACCGCTACAAGCTGCTGGCTGCTACCATGCTTGGCCAGGGCAAGAATGTCTGGCAGGCTGAGATCGATGCTGCCGCCGAGCTTGCTGACTTTTGGCGATTCAACTGCCAGTATGCCTCTGGTATGTGGATTCAGCGTCTTACCACTCCTTCCTTCAAATTGATCTTGAGTCGGTAAATCGGTGGATGTTGACCGAGGCCGCGTGCGAGGCTGACAATTGGCTCTCGATGCTGCGCTTCCTGGGCATCAGACATCTACGCTCAGCAGCCCACCAAGAACTCCGAGCTGTACTGGAACAGACTCGAGTACCGCCCTCTGGAAGGCTTTGTTACCGCCTACTCGCCCTTCAACTTCACTGCCATTGGCGGCAACCTCGTCGCCGCCCCCGCTCTGATGGGCAACGTTGTCATCTGGAAGCCCTCGCCCGCTTCGATCTACTCCAACTACGTCATCATGGAGATCCTCAAGGAGGCTGGTCTTCCTGACGGCGTCGTCCAGTTCGTCCCCGGTGATGCCGAGCTCGTCACCAACGAGACCTTCAACCACCCCGACTTTGCTGGTCTCCACTTCACCGGCAGCACTCATGTTTTCAAGATGCTGTGGCAGAAGATCTCCAACAACCTGGACATCTACAAGTCCTACCCCCGCATCGGTACGGCCTCCGTCCTCGCGTCTGCCTGTGCCCGCTGCTGGGTGCCTTCATCTTTAGCTTAATTGCATTCCGAGCGATAGTCTAATACCCCCCCCCACTCGCACTGGTGGCCTTTAGTCGGCGAAACCGGTGGCAAGAACATGCATTTCCTGCACAAGTCTGCCGATGCCCGCCACGCTGCGCTCCAGACCATCCGCGCCGGCTTTGAGTACCAGGGTCAGAAGTGCAGTGCTTGCTCGCGGTGAGTACATATCGACGGGCAACGACACATTGTTCTCTGAGTTCGCTTCGCTTTGGTGGTGCGACTGCTGTGGAGCAGTCGATGGGCTACCGCGGTCCCTGATGCCAGACAGTTCGCCAACCTGTCGCTTACCCCTGTTCTTATTCTGCAACTCGACTATTGTTCGCAGCGTCTACGTTCCCGATAACCTGTGGGACGAGTTCCGTGAGACCATCGTCACCGAAGTCAAGAAGATCAAGCAGGGCCCTGTCGATGGTGAGGACGAGCTCTTTACATGTCCATCTGCGCGAAGCCAATTTGTTCTTCAGCCTGATCGTAGTCAGTGCGCTGACTGGCTTTCTCTCTCGCTGCTGCTCTCCTCTCCGACTCTGCTTCATCGACCAGACTTTACCAACTTCTGCGGCGCGGTCATCAACAAGCCATCGTACGACAAGATCACCGGCTACCTCAAGAACATCAAGAACGGCGATGGCGTCAGCTCCATCCTTGTTGGCGGCAACTGTGAGTTTCATCCGATGCGCTGGTCGATGCACCTACCCCGGCCACCACCAATTCACTGGATGCATGCTGATCAGCAAAGCGCTTTATCCTGCCTTCCCGATTCACCATGCACCGCTCAGTCTCGGACGCCAAGGGCTACTTCATCGAGCCCACCGTCGTTGTCACCAAGGACCCTCACTCCAAGACCATGACCGACGAACTCTTTGGCCCCGTCGTCACCGTCTACGTCTACCCCGCCGATAAATACGAGGAGACTGTAAGCCGCCGATCGCAACGCCATCAAGTGCATAGGGTGCAGTGGTGCTGATCATATCGCTTTCGGTCGTGGCTGGCTCTGACTTTCTCCCCCACTGTTGCTCAGCTCGAGCTGGCAGACAAGACTACCTCCTATGGCCTGACGGCCGGTATCTTTGCCAGCGACCGCTACGCGCTGATCGCTGGTGCCAACAAGCTCCGCAACGCTGCCGGCAACTTCTACCTCAACGACAAGTGCACTGGCGCCATTGTTGGTTCGTATATGTCGCAGCCACGCCATAACGGGGCGTCCGTTTGCTCGCTCTGATCTTTGTCGGGCTTGAAACCCGCCCAGCAACTCACCACCATACATTCCACGCTTCAGGCCAACAGCCCTTTGGTGGAAGCCGTGCCTCGGGCACCAACGACAAGGCTGGCTCTGCTCTGTAAGTCCCGATTGACGCTCTCGGCTGGGGCTGTTGGAATCTGCCGATTTGCTCTCTGGTGATACCGGCTGAAGTCGCCCGTTCGCATGTGCTCGTGCCAGATGGCCCGGGTGATCATCCACATTCATATGATTCGCTCACACTGCATCGCCCCGCATCTCGATCTTGCAGCAACCTGTACCGCTGGATCTCGCCCCGGACCATCAAGGAGTCTTTTGTTCCCATCACTGCCTTCGACTACCCCTCCAACAAGCAGTGATTGCATCCCTTTCCGTCCATTTGCCCCTGGCTCCTCGGTCGCAGGGCCGTTCATCACGCCTACATCACCCCCACCGCAGCCTTGGCCTCGAGCGCTGCAGCACAAGGCATTTGAATATATTGAGTTTGTTGCGACAGAGCCATTTGCCTCGTCCTTCTTTGACCGTTGTTGGGCTGCCGGGGCTATCCACGTGATTGGCCCGTCAGAAGCTTCCATGATTGCTGGGTTGGGTTGCTTGGAGCTTGGTGTTTGACGAGAGCGGACAACCCAAGCCAGCGCCGCTGCACCTGGCCGGCATCTCCATCCGTCCATCCGCCCGTCTTCTCCGCACAGACGAGGAGCGCATTATCTTTTCCGCGTCGACATGAGCGCCATCCACTGTTTCTTCTGCGGCGGCAAGGAATGCAAATACGAGAACTGGAGACAGTGGACATCGGATCCACGGCATCCGAATGCCATCGACGGCCTGTTCTCCAACTGGTAGGCTCTGTTCTGTTGATGCGATTCTGTAGCGCGCCGTTCTTGCCCGCTCTCTGGCCCTCGCTTCCGTTTCAGCTTCAGTCAAGTCCCAGGCAGCCTTGTCCGGGAGCCGTCATGCCAATTCTGATCAGCAGGGTCTTTTTTCACCTTGATGGTTTCTTCCTCATCCACCACGTTGACTATCGCTGCACTTGCGAATCTGGCTCGGATGCTGGACAACTGGTTGGTTCGCATTGGACGCGGGGCATTGTCGTCGTCGTCGTCGTCGTCGTCGTCGTGGCATTCAACCTTCTTTGCTCGGCTGAAGGATATCGCCAAACATCTTGGCGATGCAGCGACCAAGCACAAGACTGATGAAGGAATACAACCTCATCGAAACCTTCAAGTCCCTTGGCATCATGAGCATCTTCAATCTGCAGGAGAATGGAGAGCATGCCTCGTGCGGTGATGGCAACGAACAAGCGAGCGGCTTTAGCTACCTCCCCGAAGCCTGGATGAACGCCGGTGGTGGGTGGCTCATGCGTTTGGCAGGTGTATGTGTGTTGATGTGCAGATGGAGGGAACAGAAACGCAAAGATCCCAGTCGCAGTTGATACCTTGTCCAACTGCTAACCCGCTTCCTTCGGCATTTGCAGTCTCGTACTACAACTTTGGATGGTGAGAATTGTGCAGGAGTTCGTATGGCCGGCCTATTGAGGCGGGGGGGGGGAGACGGAGCATACAAATCAAGTCTGCGGCCAAGCCAATGCCGGACTGCTGACTCTGTTTCGGCCCAGTTCGCATAACCCGGTCTTGCTCCATCTGATCCGTGTTCGTTGACAGGAAGGACATGGACACTCCGGACTTTGAATCAATGTTGAGCATCGTCCAGGTCATGTCGCATGCCCTCGAAGACGACAAAAAGGTATTCCCTGATCCGGGGGTGCTGGGGCATCGTCCAAAGGAGGCTGCGTCGTTCGGGAGCCGAGGATCACGTTCTTGGATCTGCGAATGGGCGTGGATAGGAGGCACTTGCATCCAAATAACCCAGGCCCCTCGCTCAATTCCCAGATATCGGTTCATTGCCACGCAGGATTGGGTAAGCGGTCCGCAGTTCGCTGGGATGTCTCACAATCGTCCTGTCCGATAGGATCGTTAATGTCCGCCTTGCGGATCTCCATCATCACCAGGTCGAACGGGGTTGGCAATCGCCTGCTATCTGGTTTACGGCGGCCACATGCTGCCTGCAGATGTGAGTCGTCCGGTCGCCTCCGTCACGGCTTCATTCGGTGCTGCCCATAAGGCGGTTGTTTTACTCGAATCGGTGTGCAGCTGTCCCGCCGCATCTGCACATCCTGACTTTGATTGTATGTGCTTCATCAGGCCATTGTTCTCGTGAGATCCAACCGGTAAGGCAAAGCCTCTTGCGGCCTTGCTTGCCAGCGACACAGCTCGCATCATGCCAGCATCTCATCCATGGCTACTGTTCAGGCCACTTTCCATCCAGACCAAGAAGCAGCAGAGCTTTGTACATCAGTTCAGCGACTTTCTGAACCCGCTGCGGATGGTGTTCCCAGGCATCTGCCAGAAGATCGGCCCTCACAGCCATGAAGTCCTGAGAGCAGCTTCCAGGCCAGTATCCGTGTCGGCGTCATCATCATCGTCATCGGCGGCCATTCCAAGTCCTGGTCCGGGACAGAGCCCCAATTTCAGCACGGACCGGAGTTCCACAACAATCAAGAGTCCGGAGAGTGCTGGTACGATGGCAACGACTCACATGCGTATATCTGACTCCGATACACGACTGGTCTTCCTGCTGGAGTCTCCCATGCTTGTTAACCAATCCTACGGGCCGTTATTTCCATGTCTGCCCACGATATTTCCAGAACTGACCGAGCAGCGGCGATCGTCGATAGCGAAAACCAGGGAGATGCTCGGATTGCCAGCAGCACCCAATCGCCCTGTGTCGCCCCCGATCTCGTCTGGACCGGCATCGATTCCACCGAGTCCAGCTCCAAGTCGGATCATCAAGACGCTGTCCCTGAAAGATATTCTGGCCAACCAACAGCGCGTGCTGCGGGGCAATGAGCAGAGGAATCTCAAACACATACCCAAGGTTTGTCGGATGAGGTGCCGGCTCAAACTTGTCGCCACATATCCCACGATCATGTCACGGCCGTTTGGTGGTGGCTTCCCTCCACATCTCTATGCTTGGCCCCTCCCGACCCAGTCATGCCTCATTTTCCCGACACACTCCTCTCGCTGTTCGCTTCAATGCCACCTCAAGATTGCCTACAAGATCATCAACCGCATACGCACCTTGCGCTGCATCTACTGCCAAACCGCCGATGCACCATCGAGTGTGGGTGAGGACAACCGTGCCTCGGTCGAGTGGTTCTCGTCCCTCGTGTTCAACTCGTTTGTGCAGTTTGGAGGCATGTCCGAGCTCTCTGAAAAGATGGCGTTTGTTCAGGTAAGCCCCCACACAAGATACGCTGCTCGAGCAAATTAAGTGCTCTGTGGTTGTAAGTGCATACCTTCCGCCAATCGAAACCGGAAGAAAGGCCGTGCTAAAGTCCACAACTGCTCTCTGTCGACCCAAACAATGACAACGTGAATGCATGGCCATAAAACGCCGTGTGCAGGCCAGAATCAATACCGACGACTGGGAAGTCATTGACAATGAGGACAATCCCGGTTTCCTTGTCGAGCTGCTCTTGTATTGGCTTACGTCACTCAAGGTGGGTCGAGACTTCCACGAAACCGGATGACACGAGCTTTCGGGACTCTGGGCTCTCGGGGATAGCTAACGGGGCCGTTCCTCCGGTAGGAGCCTGTGATATCCAACAAGCAGGTCAAGCTCTTGGACACGCCTCGACTGGATCCAAAGAGCTTCACCAAGAATCTCTCCAGGTCCAAGCTCTCGTCGATCAATTATCTGCTGGAGCTCGTGCGCCTGGTAAGCAACGTGGCCATTCGGACCTTCTCATCTATAGAAGCAACATGGATCCGGTCCGGTCTGCTCGCCATTCTAACTCGCATCCGCCGACAGCTCCCAGAACTCTCCTCGGAGCAGGTGCACAGGATGCTTGATCAGTACTCGGTGCTGCTGACCTCGGCTCGGAGCAGTATTTGTTTTCCGTTTGCGCCAAAGCTCGTTTGCCTCGAGAGCTTCAATCCCCCGCCGCCGTCCCTGCCCGCAGCGCAAGGTCTCGCCGAGAGTGCCGGATCCCAGACACCGCCGCTCAAGACGCCGGCGCTGGTCAAGATCGGAGTCATGGGGTTGAACCTGATTCAGGCGCAGCTGTTTACGACCAAGACCACGGCCGAGGAAAAGTCGCATCTGTGGACAACGTCGTCCAGTCTGGAACGAAACTCGAGCGTTATTCTCAGTTGCTCGACAATCAATCTGTCTCAGTTCCTGAGCTACTGCGCAACAGCATTCGCCTTTGTCGAGGAGACCAAGCTCGCCATTTCGGACTCGTTCAAAAGCGCGGCACAGCCCAAAGCAGTTGAGGAACTAGCAGCGATCCTCGACCAGATCAAGGACCACGAGTGTGCAGATGGTCCAGCGGAGCAAGCGTCGCTGGTCAACAAGGCAAGTGGGAAGACGGCGTGCTGAACTGGGGATTGCGGCCCTCACCGGGTTGCTGGCCGAATCACGAGGGGGGCTGACAAGTAGTTGATTGATCCAGGACCCAAGTCGCTTCAAAGCCGATCTGGTCCTTCCTCCGACGGCACACATTGAACGAGAGCTCACCAAGGAGCTGCCAAGATCTCCGGTCTCGCCAATGTCACCCATATCACCGACGTCGCCCAAGAACGGATATTCAAACGCGGGCTTGGCGGGGATCGATTCGCTTCCCTCTCCAACCGAGAGCCCGATGCTCTCGCCCACCTATCGAAGCACCGAGGTCATGCAGTACATCTTGGCGCTGGCAAAGGCGGGCCATCTCGAGCCGGACATGTGCCTCAAGGCTCAGATCCTATGCGAGGACGCAGACGCAGAGTTCCTCGGGGTCTATCAGAAGATGAGGATATCCGATTCGGAGCAGCGCGGCCGCGATCAGTTTGTGCGGGATCTCAAAGACATGCTGCTCAAGGTCAAGACGCTGGCGTGATATGGTCTCGCCCCCGCCCACCCACAACGATGGATGAAGAGTCCATCGACTGCAGCAACGACCCATGCACAGGGTGTGCCAAGTGTATTGTATGTAACAAAGTCATTGACTGTATTCGCACTATCGTCTGCCCAACAGAACGAAGGGACCTGTTGCCGTATTGCTGCAGCCGACACCGAGATCGCAGGCACCATCGGCCAACCTTTGCGATTCTTGGGCGATTGAGCTTGCGAGTGCTGTTGAGATGGAGGGCAGCCCAAGCCAGCTCACAGACGCTATGCCGGACTCATCGACTTCTCCGCAGCCGCGACAGACTTTTCATATACTTCACTTCCAAAAATCGTGACAATCTGGGGCTTCAGTTCACCCTGGACGTACTCGCTCAGGGGAACCTTGACCATACCCGGGTTGACGGCGCCGTCCCGGGTCCATTTCTGCGACAGGCGGGCCCTGGGCCAGTCCCGAAGATAGACCCAGGGTGGCTCGACCGAAATCTGATAGTACGTCTGGCCCGGAGCTGGGGCAATCATTTGCGACTCAAACACCGACTTTGGCTGCCTGGAGGCTGTCTTGGTCTCGCTCCAGAGTGCCTGGAGGCTGTTGCTGACAGTCGAGCCTTTCTCCAGCTTGGCGGGCTCAGGCTCCTCAGCGTCGTTGGCGGAGGGATTGGCAGGATCTTTGGCGGCCGCTGTACTGGCCCGGCTGCTGGGAGAGCTGCTCTTGGGCGATTCGACCGTCCGACGCTTGATATTTGAGCTCACGGGAATCTTGGTAACGCCGCCCCCGGACTTGCGGCGGATGGCCGGCGGTGGGTTTGGCGGCGGAACAGGGTTGATGGGAGGCATTAGAGGAGCTGCACCGGGTTGGAGCAAGGGAGTTGGTGGACCGGGCAGGTCAGTGATGGAGATGCAAAAGTCGGATGGCTACTTTAACGCAGCGGGACGGGACTATGCAATAGTGCTGGAGATGAAAGAAGTACCCGTACCGACACCGATGCCGCCCCGAAACCAAGCCGTCTGTCTCGAGTCCTGTCGGGTCATTCCCACGGCGGACGTCATCCAGCAATGCGGGTGGTAAGCGACGGCAGGTCAGCAGGCGGTCCTCGCCGTGATCGAGCGATTGGTCGTCATGGATATCAGCAGTGTCGGGGGATGTGGGATATGCAGACGCCTGCGAATCTGTCCATGGGTGTGCGATTGCCCTGATACTGATCGATCTGGTTAAGAAAGCCAAGCAGGAACTCCTTGCCCACCTCCACTCTCCCCCCATTCAGACCAAAGTAGGACCCGAGTGCATGGAGTCTCTGTCTGCTCGCGCTGCATCGGCCCTCCAGGATATGTGATTGACGATGGCAGTGATTGGGGGGAGGGAGGCAGTCCGGCTGCCCCATGGGAATGCCGTCGAATCGGAAGTTTCAGAGCCGCCGTGGTCGTTCGGCATCGGCCTGCTTGGTCCTGCGCTTGCTTGGTCCGGCCCGCATCCTCGCGGACGCTGCATCTGCCTGCCTGCATCGCCCGCTCGTCGATCCTCTGCGGGCCGTCGTCGCCATTGTTGCTGTCTCGAGCCGCCAGCACCCGCCCTGTTCGCTGCCCATCTCCGTGATCCGTTCGCTTGCCCGATACACCCGCGTCGCCGTCCCCTCCCCCTCGTCCTCTCGCCCGCTCTTCGTCTATCGCACCCCAGCCGGCTCCGAGATTCAGCTCTGCTTCGCTTTCCAACCCTGATTCTTCCGATCGGCGGCCTGGAGCACCGATCCCCGCGTTGATCGCCACCCCGTCCCAGCGACGACACGTACATCCGCGATCCGGCTGCTCGGAGACCCATATCCTGGCCACCTGCCGAGCTGCTTGCCGAGCTGCTTGCCGAGCTGCTTCTTCACCCCAGTCTGACGAGACTCATCAAGCCCCTCTCCCCGGCACGAAAGCCAAAGCCGCCGGTGCTGCCGCTACTTTTGCACACACACCCAATTCATCATCCGGTCGGTGCCGGTCACTGCGATGAGCAACCGAGGTTTTGCTGCTGCCCGTCCGGCTGCCACTGGAGCCACCCAGCGAGCATGGCAGTCAGAGTATCAGCGTGAGTTTACCTGGCGACGGCCCGATGCGCTTGCCCGTCCGGCGCCTGTCTTTGGCCAGCCGAATGCCGGTCTGGACGAGCCCGAGACTGTCCAGTTCGAGGGCCTTTCGCCCACGTTTCAGCCGCGGAAGCCCAAGTCGGTCGAGTTTGCCGTCGACGAGGGTCTGGCGCCGGGCGGCTCGTCGCTTGCTGCTTTCAAGTCCGGAGGCGGCCATGGCCCAAGTCTTCCAAGCCGGCCCGACGAGCCCGGCCGAGAACGAGCTGCCTATTCTCCGTTAGAATCGGCTGGATTTCCAGGCTCGTCTGAAGCCACCGGCCAGTCTTTGGCGGCCGCCGGGGAGCTTTCCTCTGGGCTCGCTGGCAGACCCGCCTCCCAAGCCATCCACGACGACGACACGTCCTATTGGCGACATGGCGACGAAGAAGCTGGAGCTGCGGTCGCCCAGCCAACCTTCATGGACAAGGGCCTCCGTGGCAACGAGGTGGGATGCTGCGTAGATGCCTCACTTGACTCCCTTTGGGCCAGTCTGCGGGCATCAGGGAGGCCGTCGCAGTGTCGCAGGTGTTGCCGCCCTCTCGCTGCAAGCGCTTCGGCATGGTGGTGCCCGATGAGTCCTGCTGTGAGGCGCACCAAAGCTCATCCGTCTCTGACTCTTCCCAGCAGAGCCAAAGACATCTGGGCCAGCTGAGCGACGACCTGGGGAATATGCGCCTGGATGGCGGAGCCGAATCCAACTTTCTCCGGGAAATCGGCAGCACCGCCAGCCCCGGCCTCAATCCCAGCCTCGGTCCCAACACCAGCAACAACAGCAGCCATCCGTTCTCACGCTCTGACTACACTCAGACTGACGGCAATCCAAGCATATACACGAATGGGAGAAAAGGTCGCTCGGCGCATCCGACCGACCATCCCGAGAGACGTCGACAGCCACCGAGTTCGGCCCAGACACAGCCGAAGCACCCAAGCGATCCAAGTAAGCGCATGGCAGCTGGTGTTGACGGATGTGATGCGATCCAACCGAGCATCCAGCCCAGCCGGATCGAGGCTGATCTGCTTCTAGACCAGACCGCTGGACTGCAGCCGGCGGAA
Organism: Polychytrium aggregatum; assembly: GCF_025602895.1. Classification (NCBI taxonomy): domain Eukaryota; kingdom Fungi; phylum Chytridiomycota; class Chytridiomycetes; order Polychytriales; genus Polychytrium; species Polychytrium aggregatum. The sequence continues at coordinate 696,623 of NW_026516218.1, forward strand.
AGCACTCACTCGCACGGCGCACCCTTTCTTCCTACCTCCACTTTCACTTCCAGGCAACTGGGTCACATCCTCACAGAGACAGAACATCCGAGCCGGCGATCTGCGGCCGCACTCGGCGGGACCGCGGCCGCAAGAAAGCACCGAGACAACGCTGACGGCCGAGCGTCCTGGGTCGCCAACGAGGCCGCATCCTCTGAGACCAGCCAATGCCTGGGGCATACCGGAGGATGAAGGCACGACTCTGTCGGCCAGACGCACCGCTCACTCCTCAACGGAACCCCGAGAGCATCCAGTGCCGACAATGCCCGTGAACCCACAGCACAGTCTCGCCGTCCATTCCCCTCGGGTTGCTATGACCCAGCCCTACAGCAGCCAGGGTGCACAGGAGCAGTACCACCAGCGCGCCGTCGATGCACTCAAGCGGTACTCCGAGGCCAAGCACACTGTCGAGATCCTTCAGAATCGATTCCAGACCGAATACCAGCGCGAGTTCACAATATGGCCCAAGACCAAGCTGAAGCCCGGCGACATCCTGCCCGACGCGAACGAGCCGCCTGTCTCGATGGTTACGCCGCGGGCCGGGCTCAAGTCGCCGTTCTCTGGCGGCATATCTCTCACCGACGGCTCCGAGGACGCAAAGCTGGCCAACGAGCGGGGGGGTGCACGCGGGTCTACCCACGGCCGCTCCAGCGGCCCGGCTGTTGCCCAGGGAGTCAAGAGTGTGTCGTTTGCCTCGCCGCTCGAGCTGACGCATCCGTCAGAGGGATTTGTGGCTCGGGACAGCCGGTCGCCAGACTCGGCCGGCCCCTCCCCAAGCCCCGGTGAGGGCGAGTATTCGGCCAGGCCGCGCCAGGCCAACTACCAGGCCTACCAAGTGCCCAGGACTGTCCGAGATGATCTCCACAAGAACTTTCTCAGCAACGGCAAGCGGCACTATCCGTACCGCAAGGACGAGATCCAGATGCAGCTCGAGGACATCAGGATCGAGTATCCGGTCAGTGAAGATGAGCCGACCAGCGCCCGACCTGAAACAACGCCCGACGGATGGCGGGGGCGCATCCTCACTCCCAAGTTCGAGCCGCCAACAACCTATCACCTGGCACAGGACCTGCTGCAACGGGCTCGTGAGCGCAACTTGGAGCTCAAGGTCTCTGGAGTTCAAGCGCGCACAGGACTCAGAACATGACCTGGGCCAAGATGCCATCGTTCAATGCCGTGGTCTGAGCCCCAGCACTGCTTGTACACGACCGAGGAAGGATGCAAGACCCGAGTATTCGACCTGGATCTGGGCCACCTCCAGATCGTAAACCGCCAACGGGTTAGCAGGACGGAAGAGCAAACTGACGCATACGACCATCATCCCCTCCCCCCCCCTCTCCTCCCCCCAAATGCATCATCGTCAACAAAGCAGTGTCTATTTCTTATTTCAACTACCATAACGGACTGTCCTTCAATTTTTTCCATCCGAGCAAAAGGGAGCGAGACCGCATTCAGAACCACCACCACCACCACCACCGTCGCCGCCCCCCGGCAAATAGAAGAATGGCGGCAAGGCGGGTGTCGAGCGATGGGAAGGAGAGCGAGGCAGAGAAGGACGGGCCGTGCACAGGCCTCCAAACGATAGCGATTCTTGGCAGACTCGGCTCGAGACAAATAGCGAGATTCGAGACTCAATGCATCCGACTTGGCCCTTGCGCTCCACCACCGTCGCGTTACATAAATACATAGAAATCAACTCAAGTAGGGAGGGGGGAAATAGATAAGCGAGTGCACACTCTCGCCAGGGAGCTCCGTCGCGCAATGGCAGGCGATTCGATCGCTGTATCAATTCCCGACGCGGAACTGGTGGATGGCGTTGCTCTTGGACGCATGAGAATAGCAGCACGGTCGTGTTCAAACGGAAGGACATGTTCATGTCGTGAACGCTGAGGTTGAAAGGTACGGCATAGTTACGCATTGTTCGCCGAGCTGACCAACCCTTTGCTGTACGAGGGACGGCGGTGCCGCGTGTGCTATATCGATGAGAAGTATTCTTTGGATCTATAGCGGATATTGGAGAGGCGAGAGGATCACAGCGAAGGAGGAGTATGGGTTTGGCGAGAGTCCAAGGGGAGAGAAAGAGAGTATGCAAAACAAAGTGATATGAATATATGTGTACATGTGGAGTGGGAGGAGGGAAGGCATGCATGTTGGCAACCGAAAATAGAGTCAAAAAAACAAGCTTGGAGACCGCCTGGAGGCAAGTGATCAGTTACAGTAGTGGCGGAAGGGGGGGGTGTCAAGACCTCGGCAATCGTGTCCCTTGTATCAAAAGGGGTGGAGTGGTGAAGAGTTGATGGTGGAGGGAGGGACAGATCGGGCGGCGCGCGACTCAAGGCTCAGATGGGGCGGTCAGCTTCAGATAGCGCCGTGGCAAAAACGGGCCGAGAGCAGAATCGTTTGTGCCGCTGTAAGCGCTGCGGTAGTGCGTGATGGCCCATCGCAAGTCCGAGTGGTGGCTGCCGGCTCTCGGCTCAGGGGCATCGTGGCCGCAGCCGCCATCGTCGGCACTCGAGATCTTGGTGGTGCCTTCGGTGGGAACAACGCTGTCTCCAGAGACCTCGAGCCGGAAAAAGGTTTCGGTGCTGAAATCGTAGTTGATGTACAGGGATTGGTGGACGAACGATTTGCACGGGCCGATGGTGACCGTCAGCAGCACATATCGGTTCAGAAAGCTCGTGATGGCCTCATCGATGTCGCTGGTAGAATCGTGATAGTAGCGGTGCACCCGCCTCATCTGGGTATCGGTGATGTTGTGCTGGATTGGCACGCCAGCCCACATGGAGACGTAGCAGACCTGAGGGAAGGGCGATGCCACGTGTGCAGAGTGAGCCACGACGCGGCAAAAAGTCGGAATACGTCAGGAAGGGATGCATGCAGTGCGCGTGCTTGGCGGTGTGCCGAGCGAAGGGCCTTACATTTGCCCAGATGAACATGAAACACATGGCGTCTGTGAGGATATTGACTCGGACGTAGGCTTGGTCGGTCAAAAACATCAGCTGCACCACGCTCTCGTAGTTTTCCCGGGCTTCTTGACAGCGAATGAATCCTTCGAGCGTCTGGGGCTTCTTGGATGGGTGGTCCCAGAGGTCTGCGGTTGAGGGGAGCAATTGCGGATTGGATGGGAGTCAGCGGGCGGAGGATAGTCCGGATGAGGAGCAGAGATCAAGTGCATCATGTGGTTCTGGACCGTAGAGCCCGTGGCAACGGTACGACAGCTCCAAGTAGGACGCACGTGGATTTCGGCGTGAAGCACAGCTGGAATAGAAACACGATAACAGGTCGCATGGCGGCAGTGAAAAAAACAGCTACCCACCCATGATCATGGCCGGGTAGTAGACCGTCATGAGAACGCCGTAAAAGATGACGTGGAGCGACAGGATGTCGGTGATGCTGCTTCCGCCCAGGATCGGCTGCTGTTTCGTCGCTGTCGGCTGCCACGCAGCCGAGAACGAGACCAAGTCCTTCATCCACATGGGCAGGTTGCCGTACCACACCCACAGCTTGCGGATGGCGCTGGTCTTCCAGCTCTGATACTCCGCGACCAGATTCCACCTGGAGCTGCCGGGCCCGTCGTGTTTGGTGAGCGGGCCATCGTTGTAGACGGGCAGGAATTTTGCTGCTTGGTGGTACACTTTTGTAAGAAACAGCCGGCCTCTGGCCACAATCGGGACAATGTCGTCGGTGAGACGGAGCAGCTGGAATCGGCCGTTGGACACCAGGGTTGCGTCTTGACTGGAGACCCAGTATGCTTCCCGACTGGGATACAGCGATATGGGGAATGTCCGCGCATGCGAGTACTGAAAGTACGGCAACGCCTTGATTTTGTACTCGAGAAACTCGCAGTGGTGCCATATCCGCCGCATGCTCTCTTCCTCCTCCCAGAGAGTGGGGTTGGTCGAAAAGTCGTCGGCTTGCTCCTTCCGCAGAAGCATAGGGATCTTCATTGCCACCGCCATGCGTGTCGCCGCATCCAGGAATCGCAAGGCAATGGCGACTGACGGGAGAGTTCATCATAGGCCAAGACGTGGGCGGGACAGTCAGAAACAATCCAGTTTGGCAGCGAGCGCTCAATCGATGAGCCAGACAGGGTGGAACTCACCACTTTCCGACACTATCGGACGTTGTCGACGGGGATAAGCGGTATGGATGGAATGAATGTCATTGATGGGGCGAGCGAAGGGGCCAGAGAAAGCAGAGAGTCGGGTGAGCGAGTCGATTTGACGGCGAGTCCGATAGCGTCCGACACAGCGGGTGATACTTGCGGTTTGTATAGTGCGCCAGAAGGACGAGGGTCTGTAGAGCTGCAATGCTGGGATGGTCGAGCTCAAAGGAAACGAGCGAGCGGGCCTTTTGATAATAGTGCGTCCGATAGTTGACCGAGAGGGCTGTTGCCGAATCCAAGGCAGGCTTGGCCGTCCAGATATAGGCGTGCTCGCTATGCCACATGCCAAAGGCAATCATGATGGCGACGAGATGGTCCGGTAACCGGGCGAGGAGGTCCGCGACAGGACGCCTCTTGGTGAGCCCGCATGGCATGTACCGATGTGTCGTATACTGTAGAATATATCGTGTCAACCGGGTTCCAGCGTGAGACGGGCGACAGACGGGCGACAGACGGCATTGGTAACCAGCAGCCAGCAACTAAGATCTGGCATCCAGCAACTCAGGGACCCGTTGACTGTCTGCCGAACCCACTCGGATCGCAACAGCAAGAGAGGCCGACAAACGTGCGTACATCAAAAAAGCAGTCTATCAGCAACGACTCGCTCTTGAGGTCCAGGATGTACGGTGAGCTGCCGGGGAGCCATATGGGCCATGACGCCGACAGGGAGATGTAGGCGGCGTCTCGCTGGGGCGGCTGACTTGAACGGCCAGAGGATGCAGCGGCTTTTGCTTTGGCGGCGGCCTTGGCCTCTGCCCTTCGTTTGCGGGACTCTCTCCGGTGCTGGACATCAATCCTTCGCAGTTGGGACTCCAGGCGGGTGATTTGGGACGAAAGCAGCCGCCGATACCTGTGGCGAGAACAAGGGCTCGAGCGTGAGCACGCACCGGGTGCCATGACTCGGCGACGATCGTCGGGAAGGCGGGCCTCGAATCCCGAGGAGCCGGATGACGGGCGGATCGGGAGACGACATGGACAGGCGCAAGTTGAGCATGCACAGACGGGCGACGCAGCCACTGATATCGCAGCCGGGACACTCACCCGCGATGATGGTGCGACTGCGACCTCAGTCTGTTCAGAAGAGGGTTGTCCGACGGCAGCAGAGGATCGCTGGCCTCGGAGGAGTCGGCCGGAGAGGGCAGCGAGGCCATGCGCGGCGAGTCGGCGGCTGGAGCATCGGCCAGGGCGGCCGACGCTGTGGAATGCGACGACAACGACGACACGGACGACGGGGATGATCGGGAGTGCAGCATTGGCGCTGGGTGAGCTCGGAGGCCGTGGGGCCAGGCGTTCGGGGCGACCTGGGACGGAGACCAGGCCGGTGGGATGGGATAAGACGGGATGGGATGGGTATGATGGCTGGCTGGGTTGGTTGGGCGAGCAGATGGACGCCGCTGGGTGCCGACGGACGAGGCACAGACGAGCAGTGCCGAGAGCCAGCGAGAGGCGAGGCGCGGTACAGACGAGAAGATTCGACGAGGCGGGGACACTGTCTGTGTGCGCGGCAAGCTGCGGGCAAGCTGCGGCGCCTGTATCCGGTGGGTGCGTGTGTGTGTGGCCCGCGGCGCTGTCTGTGTACACCGCGCCGAGCGTGTGTGCGCGGCCGGCGCCGTTGTGTGTGTGCGGACATGCCGTTGCACAGGCTGGGTCCGCTGCGCTGTGCGACCGCCGGCGGGGCGCCGCCGATTGGTCCGCGCTTGCTATTTCCGGCCCCGTGCCTTGGGCACTGGTTCCTGTTGCGCGGCCGCGCCGGTTTATCCGCCCAATCAGCGTGCGGCCGCACCCACGGCCGCGCATCCGCCCCGGCTCCGAGCGAGCGACTTTGCACCTCCTCCCGGTTTCGGTCTGGCTTTCGGTCTGGCTTTCAGTTTGGCGCGTTCATGAGCCCTCGCTGCCTGCCCAATCCTTCGATCTGCTGAGCGTCTGCTTCAGTCCAACTGCTCCATCCCGAATCCGCTTCAGCTCAGCCTGCTCCATTCCCTCGGATCTGCACCACTCCCCTCGGATCTGGCCCAGCTCTCCAGCCCGACCAAGGCCTGCTTATCGACATGTTCAGCTCGCCAACCCGGAACAAGGGCCTCCGAGGCCTCGATGTCGCCAGCCTATCGCCGTCGCCTTCGTTGGAGGACTCGCCTTCGCCAAAGCCCTCCCGCAAGCGCAAATCCACAGCGCCATCGATAACGCTATCGTCCCGAGCACCAGTCTTCCACGATCCCTGGCTGTCGCCTCCACCACCACTTCCTCCCAGCCGCTTCCCCGAGTGGGTGCCCGGGGCTCCAAAGTCTATGAGCTCTCTCTCGAGCCGCTTCAAGTGCCCGCAGACCACTGTCCCGCGCCCGGCTGCAGACTCTTCTGCGTCTGCCGCCAAATCCCCGCTGCCCATTACCGCCAGCGTTCAAAGGACCTTTAGGAAAATTGCCAGCCTTGCCCATCCCCGCCGGTCGGTTCCTGCACATGCCTCGCCGACCTCGCGGACGTCGCGGAAGGCCCCAGAATTCTACGGCCGGCGGCATGAGCCGCACCGCGACGACATTGTCGAGGGCACTCAGTCCTCGTGTGCCTCAGCAGCCCATGCGAGCGTCCCTGTTGCTGCCGACCCTATTGCCGACGTTGTCTCGGAGACCTATCCGGCAGTTGATCTGGCGCCACTGTTTCGGAAGGCTCAGGAGGGCGCCGGCGACGAGGACGACGAGAACGAGCCCATCCTCTCGTATCAGAGCGGCGCCAGCGGCGGCCCAACTCCAAAATCACATCGACGAACCAAGCGACGACTGGTCACCCCCAGCCGCTCACCCTTCCTGAGGCGGTCGGGGCCGCGGCCCTCGGCCTTTTCGGCCACGCCGCTTCAGTTTTGTTCCGAGCCCGACGAGCTGCCGCTTCCGAGCGCAACGATTCCTCCATCAAAATATGCAAGGTACTCCAAGCGCCTCACACTGGTGTCGACGCCAACGAAGCGCCGGCCGCCCACGGCATGATGCTGGCTTGCTGGCTCGCTGGCTGGGTTGCTGGTCCGCGAATAGGCGAGGCGATGCGATGCACGACGGCGGTATCGCCATGGAACTGGTTCGGACGAGTGCGACGACTCGGTCAAGCAGCGCCCAATAAATAGTTCGCCGTCATTTTTGCAAGCCCGACAGCGAACCCTTGCACATGCAACCGCATCGCATCGAATCAGACTGGATCGGACCGGACCGGATGCCGTTGGATTGGATTGGATGCCATTGGATTGGATTGGATGCCATTGGATGGGACGCCATTGGATGGGATGTCACTGGATTGGAATCGATCGGATCGCGTGGCACTCCATCAAACCGCATCGGATCGCATCGGATCGCATCGTGCCGCTGAGAGCCGGCCCTGCGGAAACGACGGCGACGATCAAGAGCACGTCCGCCTAGAGACGCTTTTGCTTCGAATCCGATGGCACTGGAGCAGCAAAAGCCCTGACATTGTCGTGAAAGTACACAACGCTGACCGTGATGGCGATGTTGATGAGGAAAAATGCAAGACTTGCCGCCCAGAGCTGCCGATAGGTTTCGATTCCCAGGTGCTCGAGCTGAAAGGCAAACAGCAGCCACGCAGCCTGGACCGACGACGATGACGAGTAAGCAGAGGACGAGAAAACGGATGAGGGTGATTGTTGGGGGTAACGCAATGAGGATCCAGAGTCTGATGGATCGAGTGCAATAGAGTGCAACCGAATGCCACCGAGTGCAACCGAATGCCACCAAGTGCAACCGAATGCCACCAAGTGCAACCGAATGCAATCAAGCGCTTCCACGAACCTGGCCAAGAACCCACATCACAAGGAGCCCCAAACCCAGCTTCCACTGGTCGCGGATGAGTCGGTTGCGGGCGAGCAACACAGGCAAGAAGCACAGATACCACACAAAGTACTGAGCATGCCAAGATGCAAGGTAGTCCAATCGGTCAGCATCATGGTTGGCTCCCAGACAGCGACGGGACTACAAGGGTGGGCCGCTCTGTCCTCGCCACAGCCTGCTGGCGAGCATCTCTGCCCCATTCTGCGATGCCCATACCTGCGAGGTGCAGACCTTGTTCCAGGCGACAAACACAAATGTCTGCGCCCAGCAAGCCAGCACCAGATTTCTGCGCCCCAGGCGAAATCCGATCCAGATGGCAAGGGCGAGTTGCGGCACAAACGCAAAGAGGGAGAGAAGCTCCATCAGCCGCTCGAACCCCGATTCAGGCACGACTTGTTTCGACGCCTGCGCGCTCGCGAGATAGAGCGGATAAAAGTAGATGGAAAAGTTGTGCCGGTGGTCGGTGCGGGTGAAGTGGTAGGTGAATGCCTCGGCCAAGAAGCTGTGGCCGTACTGCAGATATGCAGCGACGTTGAGGACCATGAAAGACAGGATCGAGACGAGGGTGAACTGGATATGCTGCCACGAGAGAAAGGGCTGGATCCGGCGCCGGATGCCAGCGACGCTGAAGATGGGAGCCGTGTCGACTTGGGCTGAGGGGGTCGCCATGGCGCTAAGGAAAGCCGAGCCGTAGATGAACGGGTAGATCTTGAAGTGGACGGCCAGGCCGAGAAGCACCGCCGAGAGGATCCGGCGGCGGGTCTGGAAGGCATAGAGAGTGGCAAGGACCAGTGCGGCCATGATGGCCTCACACGAGCCGCGGGCCGAAATGACGAGGACGACGGGGTTGAGTGCCCATGCGACGCAGACGAGCGTTGTGATGGCTGAGGAGGCCGGCTTGCGGGGAGCGGGCGACTTGGCCTGCTCGGCAGACGGTTCGACAGATGGTTCGGCAGATGGGTCGGCGGTATGGAGGGCAACGAGCAGCGCCGCGACCAGGACGGAGGCCGCCGAAAACAGGACCTTGCCAAAGGACGGAAAGTAGACGATCGGGGTCAGGATTTGCGCCAACAGGGGGGAGTATCGATAGGTCTGGCGTTCGTAGGGCGATCGTCCGCCATGCACGAGAGCGGCGGCGTCGCTAAAGACGGCATAGTCGATGTCGGTGAAGGGAAGCGAGGCGTGCTTGTCCTGGTAGAGGCCATAGGCAATAAAGAGCACATGTGCGAGGGCAGACAGCAGCGCTATCGATGCGACCGGGGAGCGGGAGAGCAGCATGGGAGGCAGAAGCGATGCCGAAAGCGATGCCGAAAGCGATGCCGAAAGCGATGCCGAAAGCGATCGGTCGAAGCGCAAGTCGCTGGCCAGGAGGCGCCGTGCGTCACGACACGCGGGTTTGGATGGCCGAATGGAATCAGTCGAACCCCGGGGAACAACTGGGCTGAACTGGGCTGAATGCCGCCGCTCGCATGATCATCACCAGCATATCGCCAGCGTATCATCAACGATATCGAGCATCGGCGGCCGAATCAACACCGGGCAGCCACGCGATGTCTCCACAGCAATCAGAGCCCCGGCAGCAACGGCATCACGACAACACCATCACCTGGCCGCACAAACAGCCCCGGATGCATCAGAGGGCGTCACCGAGCCAGCTGCCGCCGATGCAGCATGCATACATCGGCCGTCACCCCAAACACGCCGCCGGCGGGCCAGGGCAACATGCGATGGCCGTCCTTGCACGGCTCATCCTCCCGACCAGACGAATACCACCGAGGCAAAAACCACCGAGGCAAATACCATCGCGGACGATGCCATCCACGCTGTCTGGCTATCTGCTCCCATCGCATGCGGCGACATATCTCACACCACGCCACGATATACCACACCACACCACTCCGCACCGGCTCGTGATCGGCGCAGTGTGTGTCCAACATCCAATGCCCTTTGCTCCCACGAGACCCCCAGCAGCCGCTAATACCCCTTCGCAGCACCATCAACACCCGCCGCGGCCACCGGGGCCGGAAGGCTCTGCCCGGAATGCTGCGAGCCCATTCGCCCGTCCCGGCCTGCCCCGGCCTGCCCGGCTGCCCCCCCCCAATGAGGCGCCTTGGCCTGTCCTGTGTGGTTCGCCCCCCAAGTCATCTGTTGTCTCCACACCGCCAGTCACGACATCCTGCCGAATCACTTGCTGTTCTTCAGCCGTCCCCGCGGCCACGCCCGCCAACGTCCTGAGCGTATATATACGAGTCCCCTCGGCCGTCCGGGTCTGGGCACTGCGTCGTCCCCACGATCTACCTGCACTCGTCCTCAACCCCACCTCACCTCTCAATCGCTCACTAGTGCCTTTCCGTGGCTGCCCAACTGGCTGACCAACTGGCCATCCATCAAAGCGTCCCCTTCTTCTGCCTGTCGCTTCCGTAACCAATCTCGGTGTCTGCCACCCATCTCTTCAAAGCTTAGTCCCCGTCGACTCTGATCCCAGCGATCCTCAGTCCAGTATCCTCAAGTGTGCTTGCCAACAAATTCCCCTATTTTGGTGAACTCCGTCCTCTGAACCCCCCCCCAAGCAATCCCGATCCGGTCCGGAACACTCCTCCAAGCATCCATTCCATACAGGCTCAACGGCCTCGACTATGATAGACTCAATGCACATCGTCGCACACGGCCCCGCTTCCACACATGTCTATCCCGAGCTGGTTGCCTGCCGCCCGGCTCCCTGCCGCTTTTCCTCGGTGCAGTACCCCATTCCGTTCCCTTCGCCCCTGAACCTCTACACCCTCAAGTCGGGCAAGTCCCCGCTCGAGTTTTCGCTTCTCGCAGGCCTGCCTGCTGCTGGCTCCAAGCTGCTGCAGTCCTCCGAGACCCCCACCATTCTCTTCAGCAGCGAGTACGACTCGCCGCTGCTGTGTTCGCCGCAGGAGCACCTGGTCCTCGTGGCCTATGACAGCTCGGCGGCTTCAAGGAAAGCCCTGTCCATCGCCGTGGGCATGTGCGGCAAGCTTTACGACGGCCTTGTTATCATCAGGGTGGCCGAAGGTATGTCTGTTGGTCGGGCTGGACCGGACGATCGCTGTCCGCCCACGTTCCCACACCCCCACCTCGATCCACATCTCGCTCTGGCCTCGTCAGCGATCTATCGCGCCGTATTATGCAGTCGCGATCACTTGAGTTCCGTTGCCACCGTCGCTTCCGGCTGATCATCCGGTGTTTATTCTGTCCCAGATTACGTCCACCCGATTGTGGCCCGCGAAGAGGCCGACGAGCTGATGAAGTCGATTGCTCGCGGCCTCACGCTCTCGTTTGAGTGTCGGGTGAGTTGCTCCCCAGCATTGCCATTGCTATTGCTATTGTCATTGCCGCTGCGGTGGCTGCGTCGGGTCCGGTGCTCGCTTTCTCGTCCGAGACACAAAGTTGCGTCGATTCGCACTCGTCACTCATCCTTGCTCCACCGAATCATCGCTGCCTTTGCTCAAATCGAATCCAATCGCATCAAATCAAATCAAATCAGATCCCGGTTTTGATTCTCTACAAGCCCGGACGACCCGAGCATATTCTCTCGGAGCAAATCGGTGTCTTTAATCCTCGCGCCATCGTCATCGGCAAGCAGGGCGCTGGCCAGTGCTCTTCGCTCGGCCGCGTCGCCGACCATCTCATCCGCAACGCCAAAGGATGTGTGATGGTCGTCGACGAGGACGCCTGAGAACCGCACAGATACCCCTACAACGCCAAGTGCTGCTCAAGGACCTCCTCGCCCTCCCCTTCTCCTCCTCCCTCACGCTATCCAGTTTTCTTTTTGGACCACCCTTGCCTTTCTTTGCCGTCCTGATGTCCCGAATGATGACGACATCCCTGCGATGAGCATTTATCTGTCTCGATCAGAGCAGCTGGCCGACTTCCTGTTTTTGAACTACTACCTTCCTCCCCCCCCTCCTTGGTCGTTGGCAATTTTGACTTTGCGCTCTTTGAACGAGCTGGTCCGATCGAGTGTCGCTGCTGGTCATCAGCCGCGATTGGACCCAGTTTTGACTTGGCATCGCAAGGACGAATCTCTTACTGTTTCCTCCCTCAAACTCCTCCATCGCCTGACCCCTTCTTTCGATCTCTCCCTCACAATCCTCGAAAATGCAGCCGGTTTCGGAGATAACGATGACGATGACCGTCTCGCGAACCGGGCTGTACGTTTTCCCTGTGTTGTCGAGGCTGTCGATGAATATAGCGTGTTGAACCATGGGAGAAAGCGAGAGGTCGTGCTCGAATGTTGTCCGAATGACCACCAAAGGGCGATCACGGGTTCTGAGAGAGATGGCACGAGCCGGGACTCTGCAGAACATCGATGAGGTCACCAAGCGCCAATCATTCGCCTGGCCGATCCAGCCACCGCTTCAATGGCGGAGGTGTTCGTTGATTGGGTCCTCCGCTCGGCCCCATTGCAACCTGTCATTGTCTCCGAGGATCCCAGCACCGCGCTTGGTCGAAGGCTGACTTTGGAGACGAACTGCCTTGGGGAATGAGGACTGGGAGGAACCCAATCATTTCGGCTGCGTGCCTGTCGCTATTCGCTTCGCTCTCACTGGGAAGCAGAGACGAATGAGGAGCTTGAGATCTGACTCAGAGGGAGGGACGCCATCAACAGCAACACCATTTCCTGTATTAGAGAGCTGGGTGAGCAGCCTTCTTGGATCGAGCGCCAGCCTGTCACTGATGTCTGTGACCATCGGAGTCTGCCGACCCGATCCAGCCCAGCTCGGCTCAGCCCGACTCTGCTCGGCTGCATGTCTGGGGGGTATCGCAGCCGCCCGTTTGGGTCTACAATATGGCGAATATCAAAGCCCATCTGGTCCAGCTCCAGAACAATTTGAAGGTGGCCAAAAATGAAGGCCAGCCGAAGCCGGATATCGGTCACTTCATTTTCAAGGGCTCTCCAGGCACAGGAAAGACGACAGGTGAGGAGTGGCATGCTTTGGTACTATAGTAGATGGAAGTTCGAGCACGGCTGCAGGGAATTGCGGTCAGACGAGTAGTTTTCCACAGTCCGCTGCGGAGCCGATTGTGTGATGCCATTGGTGCTGCATTGGTTGGTAGCTGAGAGTTGGATATTCTATGCTGAATTGTGTCGAGTGCTGATGCCCACTAGTGCTGATACTGATGCCGCTACCCTCGTATTATCGTGCTCCCTTGATTCAGTCGCTCGAGCAATGTCCAGGATTCTGTATGAAATGGAGATGCTCGCAAGTCCAAAGATTGTAGAGACATCAGGCTCAGATCTCACTGGTGAATACGTCGGTCAGACCAAAACCAAAGTTAGCGAGAAGCTTGGTCAAGCTCGAGGCGCCGTTCTCTTCATCGACGAAGCATATGAGCTTGGGAAAGGCAGTTACGGCGAAGAAGCCATGACGACACTCTTGGCAGCAATGACTGATCCCGAGTATCGTGGCATTGTCATCATCATTGCCGGATACGAGCATGAAATCGATGAAATGCTCGACCGCAACCCGGGCCTCAAGAGTCGATTCTCAAATAGCTTTTACTTCAACGACTGGTCCGCGACCGACACCCGGAACTTCCTCATGCAAGAGCTTAAATCGAAATATGAAATTCGGGATGAGGATCAGCGCCAAATTGAGCTGATCATACTTCAGCGGATCCAGAGGCTGCAAGCCTTGCCAGGGTGGGCAAATGCCCGCGATGCGCTTGCAATTGGGAAGAAGTTCCAAATCATTCGGTCCGAACGAGTGGTTCAGTTCCCAGAATCGATTCCTACGATCCAGCTCGCTGAAATCGATCGTGCTCTTGAAGAAATGATTCGAGAGAGGACTCCAGCCAAGGGTGAGGCCGCCATCCGAGGAGGGCGAAACCAATCGTCAGCGTACCCCCGTCAGCTCTCGGCACCTCCTCCTCAGCAACAATTCGCCTCATCGCACGAGGAAAGAGAAGTCACCAGACCACAAAGCCCCATATCAGGCGAAGATCTTACCCACGATACTGAGGAACTCTCTGCCGAAAATGGAGGAAATCACGATGAAGAAAACGCAGATGAGGACGATGACGACCTTCTCAATGCCGATTTTTCGTATTTGCTTGGAGGAACCCGTGACTCTGGTGTCAGCGATGAGGTTTGGGAAGAGCTCGAAGCGATCAAACGCCGATATTTCGAGGAGCTCGAACGACTCCGTCGCGAGCGAGAAATCGAGAAGCTGCGCCTTGAGCTCGAGAAACAAAAGGCCACACAAGAGCGTATCCGACGGCTCTGCTCTTGTCCGATGGGATTCGCTTGGTACCAAGTTGGCGGTGGATGGCGCTGTGCCGGCGGCTCCCATTACGTTTCGAACGAGCAACTCCAGGCCAATTTCATGCAGTAACAGCACACATGTCGCAAACAGACTTGAACCAGTGTCCCGTTTCGTTTGGGGGTACTCTGTTCTGGGTGAGGACTGTCGTTTTTCTGAGTTCTGAATACACAACCGCCCGTCGCTGTGATGCTCCAGTCGCAGCTGTTGTGTCGTGTGGATTTGCGACGTCAATGCGATGCCCAGCACGATCATCGTGTGCAGGTCGATTGTGGAAATCAGGGAGCGACTGGAGGTCTTTAATCGGGAGTATTCACTCGAGTCTTCGCTCGAAGACTGTCTGAGTGAGCGATTTCATTGGATATGGCCCTGTTTGACGCCGGCCATCAAAGACGACGCTGTCGCAGGTCAAGGCAGGATCGAGTGCACCACACACACACACACACAAAGTCGTCCCGGATTTCATTCCCCGGTTCGAGCCACCGAACGAGCCATATCCGGAATCTCGCCTTCGTCTCCTTGACCGAGATCCCTTCCGCCACCCAGCGACTGTTTCCCTGTCAGATCGTCGAGTGTGATTGTTTGGTTGCAGCAATGTCGTGGCAGGTACAACGATGCGATGATCGCCGACTCGGTTGCCCTTGCTCAATTGATATGGGTGCACACAATAGTCTCAACCGGCAGAATCGGCCTTTGTGGCTTTGGTTTTGCTCAGATCGTGTTTTGGGGCATTGATCGCATCCAAACGAGGCACTAACATGCCCACTCTCTGCAGCCTCCTCCATCTTATCCCCAGCAGGTTTGTAAACAAGCACCGATCCCATATCCGTCTGGGGCTTTCATATCGATCATGAGTGCCTGAGCTGAAGTGTGCGGTGACATCGGGCTCGATCTCAAGCAACACCTCAGGCAGCCGCTCACCAACCTGCCCTGTCTATTATTGCGGCTCTATCTAGAACGCTCCGGGAGGTGGTCGCCCGCCCCCTTTTATGCCGTTTCCAGGGGCACCACCGTTCGGCCGGCCACCACCGAGACCCGGGCCTGCTCCAGGCCTCGGATCGGCGCCGTTTCCTGGCCCTCCCGGCCCTCCCGGTCCTCCTGTTCCGTTTCCCGGTGCCCACCATCCGCCAGCCATCGGCCAAGCTCCTCCCAGGCCGCCTCCGCCAGGATTTCCTTCACCGGCAGTGAGTTTTATTCAGATCACGCACTCGGTAGATCTGCTCCGGCGCATTGGCACATGCCGTTCTAACGTTGTCCACTTGCCGTCGTCGATGCGGATGCGACCTCCTTTACAGAGCGTCTGGACAACGCACAAGCTCCCGGATGGAAAAGCATACTACTTCAACACCGTAACAAAATCTAGCTCGTGGGAGAAGCCAGAGGAACTCATGACGCCTTTGGAGGTAGGCAGCCAATGCAGAGACCACCGGGCTCGTTCCGATGGATTGCCGCGGCTCGGCAGGCATGAGTAGATTAACAGTATGATCCCACCTTCCAAAGCGTGAGCTCTCCAAATCTCCGTGGAAGGAATTCACTGCTGCAGATAGTGGCAAAAAGTACTACTATCACTCAGGTGAGACAAGACTCCAGCGCCCGCAGTTGTTTCTGGGCTTAGAGGACTGTGCTGACGACCTCCAATCGATCTATCTCTCCCACCTATTGCTTCTTTATGATTGTATGGCTCTTCTAGGAACCAAGGCGACGGTTTGGGAAATGCCTGTCGAGTACAAAGCGATTCTGGATGCCCACGATAAAAGCGAGTATGTGTTTCTTTCACGCACAACCCGCACATTGTTCACGACAGTGTCTGGGGCTCTGTCACCACTGCTTGCGCATGCTCGTATCAAAGTGCAACCCTCTGATTTACCTTTTCTGTTCCGCAAGGTCGGTCCCTGAGGATGCTGCCAAGTCCGCTGCCCCGCCATCGGTTGCTGTTCCTGCGCATGATAGCGCCTTAGCTCTGGCGACTACACCTTTGGCTTCATCGGCGCCATCTTCTGCTGTCACAGCTACACCAACCACTGCAGTCACTGCGCTTTTGAACGACGGCGAGTTGAGATTCGGCTCAAAGGAAGAGGCCGAGGCAGCCTTCCGCAAGATGCTCGACGAAGCAGGCGTCGAGAGCCACTGGACCTGGGAAAAAACCATGCGGACCACCATCAGCAACCCCATGTATAAGGCAATCAAGACCCTCTACGAACGCAAGGTCTTCTTCCAGAAATACATTGAAGAGAAGCGACGCACAGAAAGAGTAAGCTCTCCTGTCGCAGCATGGCGAGCGATTTGATATACACGCGAGTTTCTTGGCGCATCATGGCCTAGTGCATCAGAGCTAGCACTTGATATCGGTGGAAGCTGTGAAGCGGTACCCCGAGCAGCAACATGCTTCAGGGCTGACTTTCTTACTTTCATATAGGAGGAGTACAAAGAAAAGGCAGCAACTGCGCGAGCGCAGCTTGTCAAAGCGCTTCAGACGCATCCCGAAATCAACCACAAAACACGCTACTCCAAGGTGCTGGAGCTTCTTGCGAGTGAGGAATGTGTCAAGATATTGAAAGCCGAGGAGCGAGATAGCATCATTGAGGCCCACCTCACAGAGCTGCGAAGCACCGAGAAGGTATGCAAAACAGCGAAGCTGCTGCATCCACTCTTGAGAGCCAATACTGATTTGATTGAACCCGCCATCGTCGGGGATACTGTCTACCGTGTCTGCAACACAGGAAAATCTCCGAGTCACCCGGAGAGAAAACTTGCAAAAATTCCGCGAGATCCTCAAAGCGCTTCTTCCGTTCACGATGACGACAACCTGGAAGCAAGTGCACGCCTACTACACTGCTCTCCCGCAGTATCTCGACGATGAACAGCTCCAAAAAATGGACCCCATCGATTCCCTGCAGATTTTCGAGGAGTACTCCCACCAGGCCGAAAGCGATTATTGGGCAACCAAAAATGCCGAGCTGGTTGCGCGCCGGCGTGAGGAGCGAAAGCGACGAGAGTTGTTCAAGAGCCTCCTGGAAGAGCTTCAGGCCAGCGGAATGCTTCACTCGCGATCAAAGTGGAAAGACCTCTATCCCTACTTTGGGCAAGACCCCCGATATACCGACATGGTCGGGCAGCACGGAAGCACCCCCATGGATCTTTTTTGGGACGCAGTCTGTGTGATGGACGACCGCTATCACCAGGAACGACGAGCCGTCTCGGAGTACATGAAGGTACGATGCCTTGCGTCACACTGCTTCCTCTTGCATCTGCTCCAGAAATACTCGTCCTGCCCATGCAAATGCAGGTCCCCCGATTAACCATGTGGCTGGCCCAATAGTCTCAGGGACACTCGATGCCAGAGAGCTTTGATGTCTTTGCGGCAACCATCCCTCACGATATCGCACAGGGGCTGCATTCTGCCACACTGTGGAATATGTTTGAAGAGGTGAGATGCTATGCGAGTGATGAGCAGCTGCGCCGCCAATCCCATGTCGGATTCATCACAGTCGCTGTCAGAGTCCTGACATATTTCTCTTGCCAACCCGGATCGCTGTCATTGCACGCAGCATCGAGAGAAGCTCGAATGGAAGGCAAAAGAGGAGCGCCGACGCCAGGCAAGAAGAATCAAGAAAAAGATGGATGGGCTGAAGCATGCTCTGAAGCGGCTCACGCCGGCAGTTACGGTCGAGAGCCAGTGGGAGGCGATCGAGCCCCTGGTTGCCGATTCAAGTGACTACGAGGCTTTGGACGCAGAGCAGCGGCTCGAAGTCTTCAACAAGTTCATTGCTCGCCTCAAGGTACGACCAAAGTCGTCTGCTGCTCTTCCCGGGTGGCAAAGCTCGAACAGAGCGTCACATCTTCTGATGCCGATGTTTTCTATCACTCCAACGCGCCCGCAGGAAAAAGCCGCCGATCGTGACCGGGAGACTGCCAGCGATCGGTCCGCTGATGAATATGGCGACGAAGATGACGAGGACGAGCGGCGTCGCCGATCGAGCCGACGCGATCGCGATGACGACTACAACCGGGACCGAGACAGGGACCGAGACCGTGATCGTGATCGTGATCGTGAACGGGATCGGGATCGGGATCGAGACCGGGACCGCGATCGCAGAAGACACCGAAGTAGCAGATACAGCGACGAAGAAGACGATCGCGAGCGCCGTCGCCAAAAGAAAAAGGTAAGGAGTCTGTGTGCTAGCCAGGCTGACGACCACCCCCCGCTCGGTGTCGGACACTGCCTGAATCAGCCCGCTGTATACTGGATTGTGCGTGGCAGCGGGTGGGGCCCGAGAAATACCTCTGATATTGTGTGGCTTCCTGTCGTGGGTTCCACCATGGCTTCTCTGCTCGATGGACGGTGGCGTGCTTAGCGTCATGGAGATGATGAAGCCGTCGAAGAGCGCGACCCCAAGAGCAGCAGCCAGCCCAACCGTCGATCCTCCGAAGACGACCATCGAAAGCGACGCCGCCGTGACAGCGACGTGGGCCGGCGAATTGGCCCTGACGAGAGCGAGGAGGAGGGCGAGGTGCGCTAAATGTGCGCCGGGACTCTGATCTGGCAGCCACGCAACTCTCTTCTCGTACACAAGGACTGGTATAGCGACGCTAGCTTCAATACAGTCGAATGGACAGTTGTTGGTGTTGGTGTTGGTGTTGGTGTTGGTGTTGGTGTTGGTGTTGGTGTTGGTGTTGGTGTTGGTGTTGGTGTTGGTGTTGGTGTTGGTGTTGGTGTTGGTGTTGGTGTTGGTGTTGGTGTTGGTGTTGGTGTTGGTGTTGGTGTTGGTGTTGGTGTTGGTGTTGGTGTTGGTGTTGGTGTTGGTGTTGGTGTTGGTGTTGGTGTTGGTGTTGGTGTTGGTGTTGGTGTTGGTGTTGGTGTTGGTGTTGGTGTTGGTGTTGGTGTTGGTGTTGGTGTTGGTGTTGGTGTTGGTGTTGGTGTTGGTGTTGGTGTTGGTGGCTTCCCAATTCCTTGGCTCGATCCGTCCACTCGATCCGTCCACTCGATCCGTCCACTCGATCCGTCCACTCGATCCGTCCACTCGATCCGTCCACTCGATCCGTCCACTCGATCCGCCCAGCCAAGCCAAACAAAGACCCTTCGATCCTGCTCTTCTCCAGAGGACCATCCACATCGCCCACCGCTGCTGGCAACGTCGAGCCCAGCCAAACCAAGCCCAGTCCACCCGCCCGCCGGTCGTGCTTGAGACTGCAGAGACCATGTCGAAAGATCTGGATGATGAAATTCTGGCCCTGGCCGAGGAGCCCTCGGTCCGGTCAAAGAAGCGGCGAAACATCTCGTACGTGCGCCATGTGGATCGCTGAGCTGCCCAAAGTGATCGCCCAGCGCCAACATGCAGGCCCTTCGTCTCGGCACCGAGTTGCCTTGATATATGCTGCTGTCCTTCCCCGGGCTAGCTACCGGCTCTGACACCCACATTCTCATCATCCACTTGCTTCTGGGCTTGATCTTGACCCTTGCACCGGTCCCTCCCCTGCTCCTAGAAATGACTCCAGCTCCGAAGATGAGTCGGACCTTTCCGACAGAGATGAAGAGAACGACCCGTGGGCTGAAGTGAGGAAGTGGGGCGATGACCTGATGGGTGACGAGGCCGACCGGGCATAGTAAGTTCCTCCAAGCGACTCCTTTCGGCTCTGGCGGTCTGTTGGAATCCCCTTCAAGCGGCTGGGAGGCCGACAGCGCCGCTGCTGTCTGCCGTATCGAGCAAACTGGCGCCGAGCCATCGCTGGTCAGAATGGAATCACCTCTCTAACTAGTATCAACAACATCCTCCGTCGGGGCGATGAACGAACCCATGTATAGCCTGAACAGCCTGACGGAAATGGATCGAGAACTCACCCTGGCAGATCGTGCAGCCAAGGTCCGTTGGTGGTGCTGGATATTTTCTTGCTCTTGCTTGTGTGTGTTGGGCAAGCGATGTACATGTCGCCGTGGTGGTTCGGTTGGTGGCTCAACGAATGCCAATGGCCAAAGTGTTGATCATCGTACGGGTTTGCTGGCTCGAGACCAGCATCGCCCGCGTTGTGAGATCGAAGATATGGCACTGGCACCATCAGCTTCCCAATTAACCTCCAACCGCAATGCATTCTTTCAAAACCAATAACCAGAGAGAAATCATGCGAGAATCGCTCGAGGTCCAGCTCAAGCTCCAAACAACTCAAAAGAAGGAAGGCGACCGACGGGACGGGCCCAGCCGTAAGTGCGCCCAGACCAGTGTCGGCCGAGGACGAACCCGAAGACGAACCCGAGGACGAAGCTGTGGACTAACCGAGTACTTTGCCTGTCTTGCCTCTCGATCAGGATCGTCCGCACGCAAGGGGTCCGATAAGGAGAAGAAATCTCGAACCTTGTCCGTGCTCGTTCAAAAGCGAGATAAAAAGACAGAAAAGCCCTCGCATGTAGGCGTCCACTGCCCAAACCAAGGATTGTACCGCAGTGTCAGGAGCCTGTGTCGATTGGCTGACGGTGCACTACTCCCGCCTGACCGGCGACATCACCTCCGTCTCACCCTCTGCCTCAGGATGACGAGCATCCGAAAAAGAAGGCACACACCTCGTACAACACCGACTCCAACGACGAGAGTGATCACAACATCGATCAGGTATTCTTCCAACGGAGCGCTCCTGAGCGGCTCTTTCTGGCAGACTGGGCACACGAGAAGGAAGGCGACCACAGCTTGGTTGATTGGAGTGGATTTACGCTGTCACCGTGGCAGTACAGCAACCTCCTGACACTCGTTGCCGCTGTGGAACCAGGACAGCGACGACAAGATGAATCCGTACGATATCCGGAGCGAAGACTATCTCGCCCTTCAGATTACCCGCGAGAAGATGGAAAAATGGATTCACACCGACTTTTTCGAGCATGCTGTCGTCAACGGGTTTGTACGGGTGTCTATCGGACAAGACAAAGGCAAGCCTATCTATCGTATCTGCCGGATTGAAGGTGGGTGTCTGCAACGACGCGTTGGATGGAATCGGCGCGAACGTAGCACTGGCTGCAATGAAGGGCGCTTGTCGGGTTGATTCGCTCGCAGCTGACTGTGTGCGCCGGACATGCTTTGCGAACCAGAGGTCGTCGACCTACCCAACCCCGTCAAGCTCCGGCACAACGACACCATGGTACTGAGGGCCCTTGTCCTCAGCCACGGCAACTCAAAACGGCAGTTCAACATCGATGCCATATCCAACCAGCCATGGACAGAGGTTTGTTTGTGAAAGCCTGGCCGCCGCAGTCGCGGGTGATGTACCCCGGTAGCGATTGCACAGTGCGAACATTGGCACCAATGACCAACTCAATGCGTTGTTTGTTTGGCGGCCACCTGCCGGTCGGTAGTCTGAATGGAATCGATACAAGGGCACTTGCATCAACGATAAAGCGGAGTTATTGAGCCGCAAGGATGTTGACGAGAAGGCCAAGGCTATTCAGGAGGCCGAAAGCCACATCTTCACAGAGGTGCGGCAGATCCCCGGTTGGCTTCGTATCGATTTGCGTGCTGCATACCACATAGTCGTGGTTGCAAGCGGCGCGCTGTGGATAAGTCATTGCCGCGTGGGGCTTATCGAGCTCATATATTGCGTCGTCGATGGTATCGCTGATGCAACCAGTGCTGTGCTGACCGCATTCTATCTCGGATCGGATTGGACCACATGGGATCGGATTGGATCGACCCACAGAAAGAAATCACCAACCTCACCAAGCTCAAAAAGTCCCTCTCGCGCAAGCCCAAGAACGTTGCTGTCGAAAAGATCAACCTGCACCACGAGCTTGACATTGCCCGGGCCAGAAACGACGCTGAAAAGATCGAAAAGCTCATGGAGCGACTGGAGGAACTCAATGCCCTGACCCAGGAGTCCGATCGCACGCGAACCGACGAGCTGGCAAAGCTCAACGAGCGCAATCGATCCATGAACAGAAAGGAGAGTCTGCAGGCCGAGCTGGCGGCTCTGCGCGAGAAGCGGCTTGGCGGTAAGGCTCGCTGGATCCCAGGAAGTGGACGTGATGCACAGAGGAAGCCAGGTCGTGCGCGGCACCGGGCCTTGCCTCGGCTATCAACTCGCCAACCGATCGGCCTCGTCTTCTTACAACTCGATCCTCCTCTCCCACCATCTTGGCTCGACGGCTATCAGGCGCGGACTCTTTGGATCCGTTTGCCCGTCGAAAAACGGCTCCGTCCCACGTCGTAGGGTAATCATGGCGATTCCACGGCTTCGAGACAGGGCGGAGACGAGGAGCAAGCCAAAATCGTTGCTATTCTGAAAGCATTAGCCGTGCATTTACCCGATATATTGGTCTTGTCGTGCCCGCTATGCCAGGAACGAAGACCAGGCACTCGACGATGGATCCAAGCCCGCGAATGGCGCAAACGGCGCAGCGTCGCATGAACTGGCAAGCATGAATCCTTTTGGAGCGTCCAAGCTTGATGCCATCGCGACCAGCGCAGATGACTTCCTCGACAATCTGGATATCGCCGAGATCGAGGCCGGTGCGTTTCAGACTGACATTATATGCTGTGAGGCTGCAACTCGGGAATGTGTGCGCCTTTCGGATCGGTTTGCCAGTGTAATCAGTTTGTCCCATCGCCTGATCGTGCCTTGCAGCGTCTCACCATCCCGCTCTCCTTTGATTCTGCCTCAAGATTTGTAGAATTGGTGTGATTCGCGAAACTGCATTTGCCCATCCATCGGCGGCTGCTCAGGGCATCCAGGTCTAGGCAGTCCGGTGTGTTGTCTCTGGCCCCATGTTCCCTTCCGTCGGCGCCGGTACTGGAGTGGAAGCCGTCTCCGTTCACGCCAAAGACAGAGTCCGCCACAGTGAGGTACATGCTCCAAGTGCAAATAAACCAAAAACCTTTGGGTCGAGACTGGCCAGAAGCTTTCGTCCGCTCGCAGGAAATCGGATCTGCCATCGAAAGGGACGATTGGAATTCTCAGGGGGGATCCGTGGCGAAAGACTGTGGATGGTGTGGACGAGCAGGTGGAATTGGATGACAGACGGGCAGCTCTATTCATCGACACGACAGCGCTGGCTGTGGCAGAGGACCCGCCGCCTCCAGAAATGGCGCTACCCATCCTCGCTGTCTCTCACTTGCCACCCTCGGTCCTTCTCAGGACTGGCTGCATCGCGCCTCGAATCCCGGCTGCGACGGCCGCTCAGTGAGAAAAGATGTAGTTCATCAGCTGGCGGCCGTTTCCGCCGGTGAGAAGGTGTGCGCGCTTGATCGAGTGGTCGTTGAGCTCTGCTTGGCCATCCCCAGGCCACAACAATGAGAGAATCGGAGAAGATTGAGGCGCTGGTCAGCTACGATACAGAACTCGACTGTGCAAGGGAGACGCTGAACAGCCACACCGTACCAAAGCCAAAGTGGGCGACACTGGACTCCTTGTAAAACTTGAGCATCGCAGCTGTCTCTTCTCGGCTGTAGACAGGGAGATCGCAAACCACGACCTTGTTCTCGGTGAAGATGCTGGGCTTCAGATCCACCACCGAGATGGTGAAAGCGTCTCGGTGATGCGGGGCCAGGCTCGACGGGAGCATGGCGTCCGCGGCCGAGTCCAGGGTGTGGAACTTGGCTTCGTGGGTCTGGGCTGGGGCCTGGATGGGGTCGCGGCCCAGCGGGCGGTGGACGTGGGTGCGAGCGTAGTGCTGAAGGTAGGGTGATCGGATCCGCACAACGGTGGTGTCGTTGGTGCCGATCACAAAGCTGTTCTTGGAGGAACTGGACTCCAGGAACAACTTCTGGAACTCGTGGCAGAGCGACAGCTCGTGGGCCATGATGGGCTCGCTCTTGGGGGTGCGGTATGCGGTGCTTGAGAACAGCGATCCGACCTGATCCAGAGCCACAAAGACTCTGGATAGCAGCAAAGACGGTACATGCAGCGCAGTCAAGGCATTGGGCGTATTAGCGTCGATGAAAGCCGCACAAAGTCCTGCAAGCACGAGCGACTCACTTGGGGGACTGGCTCTTGAGGATCTTGAACAGGGCCTGGAGCACCAGAGTCGAGTGCTGCGGCGAGCTGATGCCAGCTTTGACCAGGCTGGCGAGGTTATCGTCGACTTTCTTGCTTCCCACTTGCACAGGCTCAGCGAGCTTAACCTGACAGGCGGATACGGGGGCGGCGGCATCAGACGCGACAAGGACGAGGATGGAATCATGTCGATTGAACAAAGTCCAAAACAAAGTAAGCACCACCGTCAGCTCGAAAGCCGGCAAGTTTGTCCACAGCGGCATCGTGGATTCGGCCGCAAGGCCAGGATCTCAACGGTCGTGTGTGACGATCGGCTGGACAGGCAGCAACGGCTGTGGAAAGCCACAGTGTCCAAGTCGGCAAGGCAAAGGGACGAAAGGAAGCATCCATGCGACGGACGCACCTCGGCAAGCGTCTTTGCGTTCATCGACAGTATTGACTCCAACACAGTCGCCGTAAGCTCGGGCTGGTCCCACTGGTTGGTGCTCTCGTTGAAATAGTAGAAGCTCGATGCCGAAGTCCACTGGGAAACTGGTATTCCGCATCAAGTAGCATGGTGTGGAGTAGAATACGAAGCGATTGCAGAGGGTGAGGGCGCTGGGCGAACGGCGGGTCGGCCAGGATCCGCTGGACAAGCACGCACTTACGCTTGGGAAGGTAGATAACGATCCAGTTGGCGCTCTGGAAATGAACCGCAAGCTGAAACAGAGTGTAGGTCTTTCCAGAGCCCTGCTTTCCGACTTGGAGTGGGGATCGTGTCAGTTCATGCAGTCCACAGCGCATCGCGCAGGACTATGGAGCAGAGTCTTGGGTGATCAGCTTACCAAGCAGAGCCTTGCCCTCGAGTCCCTTCTCTACAGACTCCTCCGCCATCTCGATCAGGTCCAGGGTAGAGTGACGGAGCATCGCCGACGACTCCTTGTCGCTGAGCCGATTCTGGAGAGAACAGTGACGCAGCACGAGTCAGACTGGCCGAGGCGGGCCCCTGAGAAACCCGGCTCGATGGTGTTTGCCTGCATGAGATACATGCACCGAGCTTACCAGCCGGAGCATGCCATTCGGCAGCTGAGAATCCGGAAGGGCTTTGATAAACGACTGTGGTGCCTTGAAAAAGTCGCCAACGTTTGCGCGGGTGCCGGAAGCCTGGAAGCGGCCATGGAAGCGGCACGAGTAAATCAAGCTGCTGGTCGTGCACCAAAACCAAGCCGCCAATAACAGCAGGCAGAGCTGAAAAGTCAGCAGGCAAAGAGTCAATCGCCAGACGAGAGACATCTCTTTCTGACTTACAGTTTTGTAGGTAGCGATGCGCAGCTCCTCATCGAATTTCAGGTCTTGCAGCTGGATGTCGACAGCCGAAATGAACGACAGTGAGAACCAAGTCGGGCGGTGCAGCTCTGCGGCGCTCGCTCAACCCCTCAAGGCCTGCGATTTCGCACTGGGCTCGACGTTCACCTTCACTTCGGGCTCTGCAGGAGTATGAATGTATCGCGCAAAATTGCCATATCGTTGACATCGTTGACATCGTTGGTATCGTGGTTGTCATGAACACACGCAGAAAGAAAGGCAAACCATTAGGCACCAGCGGATTGCTTCTCTGTTGCTTTGTTCCCCAGACAAGATGCAAAGTGCCAGTGCTGCTCAATTGCCAACACATCAACGGTCAGGGCAATCTTGGATATTCTGTCCTCGAGTCTCCTGATCTTCAATCCACCATTCCCTCTCGGTCTCTGCAGCTCTGTCTCGCTTGCTCCCAAGATCTCTGGCGTGTTCTCCGGTGCCGTGGCTCTGCTTTGGAATGATCTCGGTATGTAGACATGCCTGCGCGCTTGCCGAATCTTGCTCCCGGAGAAGGGGCGGTGGCCAGCGATCGAGTGGCCAGGGAGAGCATCGGTCGCAGCGAAAGTGCCCGCGGCAGCATCACGGACGAGCGGATCATGATTCCCGCAGAAGATTGCAGCGGCCTCGCAAGCATTCTCGAAGACATGGTGGTGGCTACGCTTTGTGGGCTTGAGTAGTCGTGTGGTGTAGGGAGGCGCCGAGCGAGAGCGAGTCGTTGATCGATCGATTTGGCTTGGGAGGGCTGACAAACAGCTGAAGCGAAAAGGATGGAGGCTCGGGTGCGCTCGGGCAATGTCGATCGCGGCGACAGACGCACGGGCACGCAGGCGGATCTGCTGGATGTTGCTGTGGCGAACCAGATCAGCTTGCGCTTTTGCGTTTTGGGTGAGAGAGAAAAAAAGCACAGACCATGGTCACGTGTTGGATCCAACCGCCTGCCTGGGCGCTTCATGGCCGCGCTGCTGGGCGGGGGAGCGCGGGCGTCAGGGCGATCTGGGCAGGGAGCGAGCGAGCGAGGAAGGGAAGGAGCAGCCCAAACGGCGAGCCAGTCCCGTTTGTGTGCACGCCAGCGCCATGCCCTCGCCAAACTTCTTTTCGCTGCTCCTCACGGGCCAAATCGAGTCTGCATACGTGGGTATCTCTGCCGGGCATCGGTGCAGAGAGCCGTTGGCGGCATGGCAACAGACGCGATGCTGGGTCGGTGGCATACTTCAAGGAGAGCGCCGAGACACATGAGTCGAGGAAGAATGACGGAGGAGGCCCACTGAACGCATGCGACAGCTCTACATGCCCTCGTCCGCGACTGTGAGGAGATCTAATGCGGCAATTGTTTGGCTCTGTCGCTGACGTTTCCCACCACCCACGCTCGTGTCGGTGCAGTTTCCCCAGCACGACAACCTCTACTGCAAGTTTTCATTTGCGCATGGCCAGGACTGGATCATTCTTCACGTACGTTGACAGCTGGGCGATCGGTGGGTCTATTGTGTGCAGGACGCCAGCCCTAACCAACGATACGTGCGGAACAGGGTCTGGAGGAGGGCATCACTCAGCAGTCGCTGGCATCCAGCTCGCCAACTGTCTCGACTTCGGCTATCGCAACCGGACTGCTTGTTCGGCCCTGCGTGTGGAACTTTCCGATCGAGCTTGCCTTCAAATCCACGAATATATATGGTAGGATTGCAGCAATGGCTCTTGAAGCACACCCGGACCACGGACCTGGTCGAGACACCCACCAACACCAATGCCCCGCGACTGACGATGTGTGTTGGCGGGTGGATGGCATCGCGCAGGCTGGCCAAGAATCGTCGTGAGCGTCTATGGAACAGACGAATTTGGCCGGGATGTCATTCGCGGATATGGAACCATGCTGCTTCCGCGGAGTTCTGGACGGTAGGTGCTGTTCTGGGCGGCCGTCATCTCATTCAGGAGCAGAACCGAATCTGCCCCCCGTCCGCCAGTTTATAACCGGGCGGTGGATAAGATGACTTGAGAGGGGATCAGCCCGCACCCGAAGCATCACTCCTCTGACAGAGCAGCGCTGTCCGTTGCCATTCAGGTTTGAAAAGTACATCGAGATGTTTGCGCCGATCGCGACAAGCCCACTCAACCAACTTCTTTCGTGGGTGGTCGGCAAGCTGCCCGAGTTCATGGATTCCAAGTTTGTGGCGCAAAGCGATGGTCGCGAAGGTAAGCCAAAACGGCAGCGTTGCAGGCAGCATCCAAGGGCTATGCAATAGATGCGCCGCATGTACTGCATGTGCGGTGAGCGAGTCGTATCCCGTGGGATTCGACACTCACTCGATGGATCCAATTTTCGTTGATCTGCAAATGCCTTGGGACCATGAAACGAATCAACGCACGAAACTCGCGGCTGGGACGACGACGAAACAACGCCATTGGTCATCGGCGTAACGGCTCCGCGACGGCACTATCATCTCGCAGTGACCAGGGTACGCAGCCAGGGCGCCGTCAAGGTCCAGCTCAACGTCACCATCCGCGACATTGCAAAGTGCGGCTACATGCTGGGGCCGGCCAATGCAGCGGAGCCGCCCCGGAGCTCCAAATAGACACAGGGCCGACAACATCCAGCGGGATGAGACAGCCATCAAATGATCAAAAAGCCAGCAATCAAGCAATGGGTACGATCGGCGAGACGGCAATTTTTGGCATATACTGAGGTTGCATCAAACAACAATAAGGGGGACATTAGGAGGGACAAGAAAGCAATGGATGTACTTGCGATGGGGGTGGGAGAAGAACATAGACACTGCAGCGAACAACCTGGCTCAAAGTAGCAAGGTCCGAAAGAGAAGCACAATGCTGGGGGACTTATCTATATGTAGATTGATATAGATGTGTAGACGGTGGGCGGAGAAGTAGGTAGGGGCAATCGAGCAGGAGTCGGGAGGGGGGGGGCCGGTTAAAGTGGGTAAAGGACCATCGAGGAGGATCGAATTCCATCGACCCACCAGGCACAGTGAGCATAGATGGCGGTATCGAGGGTGCAGGCGAGTCGACCTTGATAGGATCCAGAGGAACATGCTTGCTCGGGGTCGGGGTCGCGATCAAGCCAGAGATTAGGAGTGGCAGAGGAGTATGTAGCCCATAGACGGGTGCGGAGACAGTGCCATAGGAAGAGAGCACGAACGACAGCACCGAGCTGGGCTGTGGCATGCTCGGATGGGGGAGAGTGGATTACACCGTCGCAAGACCCGGCGAGATGGTGACGGGGGCAGGCGCCGGCGACTTGCAGAGCTCGGGGGATGGCGCATAGGACTTCCACGGCAGCCACGAGCGCTTGCCCCGGGAGGCATCGGCAGCAACGGAAATGTAGTCCCGCACGGTGCCTCCGGTCTTCCACCAGCCGCCCTTGAGCGAGGCGACGGCCTTGCGGGCGGCGGTAGGGTTTTTCGGGTATAGCTCCCAGATGGCCGAGAAAAAATCGATGGCATCGGTGGCGGCCTGGAAGCGCTCCTGAGAGCCGACCTTCTGGCATATGGCCTTTCGCAGGAAAGCGGCACCGACAGAGAGAACATCGCGGTGGAACTGCAGGTCGTTGGGGTAGCGTTCGAGCATGCAGTCAAACTCCTCGATGGTGTCGCTGACGAGCCAGATGTCCAGGGTTCCCTCGCATCCAAGCTCCTTTATCGGATCAGTGACCTGGAAAACGGCGGAAGAATTGGAGGGTTCAGCCAGAGAGCAGGAGCGAGCGTACATGACGATGTTGATGCGAGCATGGATGCGGAATGCATCGAGCGACTGCAGCGGCAAGGATGGCCAGCGGCAGCAGAAACGACAGTGGCTTACCATGAACGAGAGGGCAACGAGCTCGCGGTCCATGAAGGGGTTGTTGCATGGCTTTGCCTGTTTCTGGGAAGAACGGGTCGAGAGCGAGGTTGAGGTCTTGGCGGACGAGCATGTCGAGTGGGAGTTGGACGAGGTAACGGAGGCTCTCATTTGCACAGACGAACAATAAGGGTGAGATGCGGGAGATGAAGGAAAGGAGAGTGTGGGAGGGCAAGGGGATCAGAGCGAAGGGGGTGATCCCATCAGCGACAATCGGGAGGAGACAGGATGGCGGGGAAGTCCTCTGGCTTGGACGGCGAGAGGGTGAAAGGGACTGAAAGCGGAATTGGACGAGAGTGAGACGGAGCGAAAGAAGAGCGTGGACGAGACGAGGGGAGACGAGTTTGGACGAGACCGAAACCGAAACGGCGACCGAAACGGCGACCAAATGGGCGACCAAAAAGAAAGGAAAGGAAAGGAAAGGACAGAAAAGGACAGAAAAGGACAGAAAAGGACAGAAAAGGACAGGCCAGTTGAGGAGACACGGCGCCGCACAGTCACTGTGAACGCATGTCACACACGCGGCGGCGGTGTCGCACAGGGCGTGTTGCCGTCGCACGGCGCATCCGCTGCGCTGTCTGCTGCACTCCACAGTTTCTGTGGCGTCACAGGGCACACAGGCGCGCACCGCGTGACAAGCCGCGCACAGGGCACACGCCCGCCGCACAACCAATCGCCGCCCTCGGCACAGCGCCAACAAGCGTCGCCGCCGCGCCCGTGCAGGAGCACAACAAGCCGCGCCTGACCAGCGTCGCACAGAGCGCCACTCGCGCGCCACAAGGCCGAGCCAATCGCTGGTCGGATTCCCCTGTCGTGCGGCCAGCCACGGTATGGCTCGCCTCAGCCGGAGCGTGGGAACAGAGCCGCTTTCGTTGGGTTGGGAAGCATGGTCTTGAATGCACCAGGTTGATCTCCTGTGGCAACGGTCGACCGGCATTGGTAACTCGATGTGAGTGTGGCGCATTCGGTCCTCTCAATATCAAGATAGTCGGGTCGGATGGGTCGCTCTGCCTCCAGTCTCCTTGGATGCACAGGTGGTCAAAACGAACGACAGATGGGGTGCAATCCAGCATAACGACAGCCCTGGATCAGAGCAGGATGTCCTGTTTCGTTTTGGAAACGCTGTATATCGGTCAGTTGCCTGGCTGAATGAATTCGATCGGCTCTCGCCCATGCAAGAGAAGGACGGTGCGTCTCGATGCGTTTCCAGCGCGCTGTGCAGCCATAGACATGGATGTCCATCGTGCACACCACCACCCACTCTGCAGAGACGCTATCGAGAAGCAGTACTGTTGACAATCGATGTCTCTGGCACACGAGCAGCCTGCATACCACCGGCCCACTCGTCCACGATCGATATGAATCAGTCCCGCCCTGGCGCCAGATCTGAGCCCGCGCACACTTCTTGCACTCGCCGTGTCCGTCGGCGGCTCTGGTTACCCGCTCACCGCTCCAGAGGGCTTGGCCTTGGGCGCCCTCCACCTGCGTTGGCATCGAGCCTCCGCTTGCCCTGGCACCGAGCCCTCTGTCTTCTGCACCCACTTGCCCGCCTGCGGCTTTCCCACGCCTCTGCCCCGGCACTAACTCGCCATCCCCTGCACCTTACCACGCGTTTCCCTCCAGCCCAGCCATCCCGCCATCCGTCGGCCCTTCGATTCAGACCACTCCCGCTGAGCATCCATGGTGTTCGATTCAAGCACGGGCATGTGGACGCCCAATCCTCTGCTCCAGTCGCAGCCAGACCTCCAGAGAACATCCATGCACGCGGTCGCCAACCAGACCAGCGCCAACACGCTGCCCAACAGCTCAACAATGATGTCGCTTGCCCTCTCGGCGATCGTGGAGCGCGACGAGGGGCTTCGCGGCTCGCTCCGGCAGATGGCTGACCAGTACTCGTCGCTTATGATTCCGTCGCTGCTGGAACGCCCACAAGCTGCTGTCTCGGGAAACCCTGCGGCCACGCCCGCGACCAACATTGCCGTGTTGCCACCCATCGGAAACGACGCAAAGGTCATCAGGAGTAAGGTCGGCCCCGTGGAGATTCGCCTCTACACTGACCGCACCACCTTCGTGGCCCAAGGAGAAGTTACGGGGGTCCTCCACGTTCAGTGTGGCAGCACCAAGGGCCTCAAGATCGGGCGAATCGAGCTCCAGCTCGTGGGATATGAAGGTGAGCATTGAGCATTGAGCATTGAGCATTGAGCATTGAGCATTGAGCATTGAGCATTGAGCATTGAGCATTGAGCATTGAGCATTGGGCACGCGCATCGCATGGATCGCACGTACCATTGCGCCGCCAAATCGCATGTTCTCTGGCGTTTCTGGGCACCTCTTCCTCCGCATGGATGGATGCTTGCACACGGACGACCACCCAGAGCCACTCGAGTATCAGATGGCTTGTTTCTATCGGCATGGCCATGAGCTGATCCACCCGTGAATTGCCCACCTCCGCGCTCCAATGGCAGCTATCATTCCCTCTGCCGGCACTCCTTTGGCCCTCTCTCGCCGTGCGTTCTTTTTCACCAAGCAGTGTCTTCAGAGTGTAGACAAAGCTCCCACCGACGCCATCGTTCCGGGCACGCCCGACGAGCACGGCATGTGGTCTGCCCGAGGAGGGCTGACCAAGCTGCCCTTCTCGATCGCCATCGGCCCGGGCTGCAACTCTGCCGCGCAATCCTCGGGGGAAGAGAATGCCCCCCTCCCGAGCTCGTTCTGGAACAGGCAGTTTGGCGGTGTGCGGTACATCCTATCCGCGTGAGTAACTGTGCACCCATTCCTCGCAGACTGCGACTCTGGCTGATTGCTTGACGACCTCGATCGGAATTGCCGATTCCGATGACTCGAGTGCATGCATGCTGTGTCGCGCAGCGGTCCAGCGTCTGATGCCTGCGAACACTGATGGTTCTGCTTTGCCTCACTGCTACGGTTCTGCCTTGGCTCACTGCGCATTCCTTTGCTCTCTCAACGATGCCCTCAGCTTGGTCTTCATCAAAATCGGCCACAATCCACCCACGCTCCCGCCCGTTACTGCCTACCGCGAGCTCTTTGTTCTCGAACACACACCCGCTCTGCTGTCGGCTTCCTTCCCTGCATTCAGACAGACCAATTCACCCACCAGTGCAACAGACACCCAGCTTGTTGGCGGCATGCTTGGGTTTGGACGAAAAGGACACGTCCAGCTCAAAGCCGAGCTTCATGTCCCCCAGCCGAGCGAGACATACGAGCATCTGTCTCTGGGAACATGGGTCGCCGGCGGAATCGGGTTTGTCGGTGTCGAGATCAAAAACTTTTCGCCCCAGAAGGTTCGTGATTGCTGCAGCGCGCCGAATACAATGTCACTCTGATTCGGCTCTCGATTTAACCGAGTGACTTCTTCCATCTCTCTTCCGTGACAATATCAAATGCACTGGCACTGAATTTGCGCCATTGTGCGACTCCAAACGACCATTATCACTCAATCCATTGGACGGCCCTTGGGCTGCGATGTCGCCTTTCGGTATGAGCAGGTCAAGGAGCTCAAAGTGGCCCTGATCCGTCGCCTCAAGACTTTCTCCCAAAGCGCTCCGGGCGCGAAAGCCGACAAGGGCGACGATGTTGCAGATGAAAGAGAAGCGTCACTGTTGCCCGTGAGCTTCTCGCGCCAGCTCGTTGTCGAACGGTCGTTCAAAGCCATGCGCCAAACCTCCTCCTCGGGCGCCCTTGTCTCTCGCCTCAAGTATGCAGCCGAGGGATGGGCCGAAGATGGAGAGGATGTCCCGCCAAAGTGGGGCTGGTGGAACGGAGTCGAGCCCAACGATAGCCGCAAGGTCATCGTTGACATCTGCGTCCCGGTAGGCTCCTTGTGCTGAGCAGAGACTGATCGACAGGCTAATTGACGACTTCGACACGGACCATGTCGCTGCTGTGCGCTGATTAAAATGGTATTCCACCTGTCTCGATTCTCACTATCCTGTGCATTTATGTCGCGCACGGGAACAGTTCAACGTCCGGACGATTCGATACGGCATGCTGATCGATGTTTCGTATGTCGTTCAAGTCGTCGTGTTGCTTAACGGCGGGTAAGTGGCGAGCATGTGAGCTTGCATTCAAGTCTCTCTTCAAACATTCCTTGGGCATTCCTGATGGCAACCATCTTTGTGTTGCCCTTTCGAGACTGATATGGGGCTCTGGTTTGCTTTGCTGGCGCACTTGCAGGAAGAAGCTCTCGGTCGATATTCCCGTCACTGTGCTTCACCCAGCGTCGCTGTACAGCAACCTTCCCTCGACCCAGAGGGCTGTGCGAAGCGGCGAGCGCACCTCAGACCAGTCCCTCGCTCAGCAGAGCGCCTCCGCTCTCCAGATCTCACCCGATCAGACTCTCCAGAGCCTTGCCGACTTGGGACGCCGCTTATCCGCCACCAACTTGACGTCCACCGAAAGTGCTGGCATCTCGGCCTGCATGACGTCACCGCACACTGCTTCGGCCCAAAGATACGATCAGAACTCCCACGCAGCGATCCCAGGAAATCAGCAAGGCCTATATACAGACCCCTCGTGTGCTGCCGTGGCAGATGTGTCTGGTAACTACATGCACCCACATGCAGCGCCCGTCGCACCGACTGCCTTTGTCGAGACTGGGGGACAGTCGTTGCCACTGCCAGTGATCGAAAGTAGGTCCGGGCTGGCCACTGCAGGATGCCAGCGAGGCCGAATACTGACGTGCTGCTACGTTCGCCGTCGGCAGCTTCATTTTCACCCCAGAGTCAACACATCAGCTTGGATGCTGCCTTTCCGAGACACAATCCGTTTCTGGATCCAGAATCTCCCAAACATCAGCCAAACAACGGCAAGGATCACCCTCATCGCGACGGTTTCGCGGAACAGGGCATACCTGATGGTAAGAGGCCACGAGCTTGCGGAGGAGGGAGATTGCAATGCCATGCGTTTGTCCTGGGTGGTCGCAGTGGTATGCTCTCGTGTGCTGAGTCACACAATTTCCGGGCCGCAGCGCTACTATGATTAACCACTACTCCTCTGGCTTGTCGGAACTCATCCGATGCGGTAACTTGCATTTGACAGAAACATTCGTCGACACCCACGAGGCGTGGTCATTTGGTGCTGAACAAGCCACACCGATGGGCGGCCGAGGGGAAGTCTCGGCTGATGCTCCTGTGCTGCAGCATGTCAGTCCTGCGCACAAGATATATATGCACAGCCTGATGCAGCGGGCCAGCACCCTGCCACGCAACTCCAACTCCAACCCCAACCAGCCCGGCAGCCGACACAACTCCATCACTGGCACATACTACGGCGCACAACATCGCTCCAAGCCGCCTCCGCCTCCGCCATCGGCGAGCCACCACGGGACCCTGTACCGGCCAGGGGACCGAAGCTTGGCCAAGACGACTCGATCGATCGAGCCTGACGACGATACATTTGAGCTGATCCAGTCGAGAAGAGAGGCCGACCGTCTCCAGGCCACGACCGAGCGCGACCAGCTCATGAGCCAGCTGCTTCAAGAGGCCAACCAGCTCAGTCGACACGCGCAGCACACCTCCACAGCAGCGACACTGCCCTATGCCGAGGAAAATGGCTCTGGACCAGGCGCCGCCACGGCCGACCGCTCCGCGATCGAGAAATCGATTGACCTGATGTTTGACGACGTGCATCGCCTCTCGGACGAGTGTTGAGCGAAGGGGACAACCGCCGAACAGAGCTCGCCGGGTGGGCTGTTGGGGACGCTACTGGAGTGCTGCAGGAAAAGGCAACATTAGAGAAGAGAAAGGCAAAGCGAAGAGAAATACATTGAACCGACTGCAGCCAAGGCGATGCCATCGCTGGCGATCGAGTAACGAGCTTGCTCGATCAGAAAGCGTTCCCACAGAACAGCATTCCCACGCGACAGCGAGAGGCAGCGAGGAGCACAGAGACCGGAGCGAGAGCGCCTCTCCGCATCTCCTCACGTGTCTCGCCGGCGCACACAGACAATGGCGCCGCACAAACGGCACAGCAGACACACAAACACACGCACACGCCGCGTGCACGGTCACACCGCCGCGCGCGCTTTCCATTCCAGGCAAGCCAGCGCGTCGGCCCCGCACGCATGTTTGCCCGGCCTCATGGCCCGCGTCTGGCCCGCGTTTGGCTCGCGCTTGGCCAGCAGCTTCGTTCTGGTCCTCGCCAAGCACATCTCTCCAGCAACTCCGGTCCCGGTCCCGGTCCCGGCCCTGTCGCTCCCGCTCTGGCAACGTGGATCAGCTCCAAGACGATCGCACCCAGGCCCGCCAAGCCGTCCTGGACCCATCTGCGGCTGCTTGTCCAGCCCGACGAGGAATGAGAGCCTGGACTCGTCCGCATGCACCCTCCGAAAGCAACCCAATGGCATTCTCCCAGAAGCCCTCACCGATCGACTCGTCGCCGAGAAGGTATGTCTGGCGGCCCGTGCTGCTTTTGCGCCAAGCGTCGGCCTTCCTGCCGTCACCGCAAGCCTCCCAGCCTGCGTGGCTCCTTCCCTTGCTTGGGCCCTCAGCAACTTTTGCGCTGTTCGGTCGGCGTGGGCTGCATTCTTCCCTCCCTCCTTCTCTCGCATTCGCCCCTTATCTCGCATCTGCCCGATCTTCATTCCACCCCTCCCACTCGACCATCCGCCTTCGCTGACATGGACTTTCCTCGGACCTCCGATTCGGAGTCCAGTGCCTACCACCCAAGCATCAACGCGCCTCCCTTTGGCGTCCCAGCTATCGAATCGCCCATCACCCAGCTTCGGCGAGGCTACATTTCGGCGCAGAGAGAACTAGACCATCGCGATGAAGAGTGTATCATAGCAGTCAAGATGTGCCAGAACATCTTGTCGGAGATGGAGGAAGTAAGTCACTCATCTCCTTCAGCTGCGACATACGACCTTCGTTTGTGTGGATGCGCACCCAATCTGTTGTGTGGATCGACGTATTTCACTTTCGGCATGCCTCAAAGGCTTATCCGAGTCGTATCGGCATCGCGTCTTTCCATCGTATCCCTTCCTGTCATCCTTCAATCTCTTAGATTGCCGATAACATCCGAGCACTCGAGTCGTCATATGTGACCGCTCTTCGTGAGGGGTCGGCGGAAGCGCTCGATCGCAGCCGCCCCGTACCGCCATTGTCGCCCATCAGCCGCGAGGTCACAACGCTCTCGGCCTCGCTCCGCGACTTGATGCAGACGCTGACAAAGTCTAACGACCAAAACACAAGCCGCCGAAAGAGCAGCGCGCCTAATCTGCAGCTGGCTCTGCTGAACCTGCCCCTGAGCATTGCAACCGACCAGCCCAGACTATCCTCGCCGCTTGCCAGTCACTCAGACGCCAACAACGACGACAACGACGATAACGACGATAACGACGATAACGACGATAACGACGAGGCCGATGAGTACGACGACGACGACGACGACGATTCGGAGGATGACATCTCCAGCTCACGACAGCACAGCGCAAAGAAAAGTACTCCGTCAGAGCAAAGCGACCACGATCGGAGCTCCTTGGGCCAGAGCATTCTTGGGCTTGACGGGTCGAGTTCGCCGCTCCAGACTCCTCCTCGCACCGAATCGCCCCTTGCGAATGAGCAGTCGGCCGTGTCCGAGAGCGGTGCGGTTCCCACGGGCCGCGGCAGCATCGTTGACAGAGCCCCGTCGGTCCGAGTGAACATCCAGGGGCTATCTCAGAAAGGCGACAAGCGCACAGGCACACACACCGATCTTCCTCCGCTCCACGGGACGGCCCGCACCGCCAAGGAACTGGACCAGCAGAACGGCTTGAGCAAGCTTGATGTCAGTCTACTCGAGTACGCGCGTTCCTTCCAGCAGAGTCTTATCGAAGCCCATGTGCATCTCAACGAAACCCTGGACATGGTCGAGTTTCTGCAGGAACAGGTGGATGGCTTGAAGGAGAAGCGTGTGCAGGATTTCGAGACCCTCAGTATGTATCTTGACAAGCCAGTCGCCCTCGCATTGCCTGGCCACGACCGCGTCGGCTCTGCCGAAGCAAAAAAAATCTTGGCCGTGGCGGCGGTTTCGGAGCCTAACTGCTCGGATCGACTCGTTGCGCTTCAGGGAAAATGGACGAGGAGATCTACAACCTCGAGATGATGCAGCAAGAATACGAGGAGCGGGTCAAGGACTTGGAGGCTACCCTGGAGAAGCGAACCAGCGAGCTCGCGCTTCTGAAAGAAACAAATGCCCGACTCAATCTCCAGGTCGAGGAGATGCACGCCAAAGAAGAGAGCATCATGGAAACCCAGGAGTACCTCAAGAACCGCCTGTCGACCCAGGTCGGCAAGGCCCAGATTACTATGTCCGCCCTGAACCGAGAAAAGGCCGAGCTGGCCCGGAAGCTGGAGGAGCAGACCCGCGAAGCCGAGCGTCTCTTGGCCGTGTGCACCTCGCTGATGCGCTACAACCTGTACCAGTCCCAGAACGAGAGCCATGTCCAGAGCCTGCTCGATATGGACGAGTCCATCTTCTCGGACGTGCCCAGGACCCTTGAGGACCAGGGCATCTTTCTGGAGAACCTCAAGGCGGCGCTCGCACACGCCCGCGGTGAGATCCGCGACCTCGAGACGGTCAAGGCTTCCCAGGCCGATGAGATCAAGGCCCTGCATGAAGAAATTGCCCGGCTCAAAGAAAACATGGCCTCGTTCGAGCTTCTCTTGAGCCAGACCCGGTCCCCCGGTCGCGAGCGGAGCGCCAGCGAAATCAGCGAGCTTGGTGTGGGCACAAACCCAACCTCGGCCTCCTCGGCATCCGATGTCCACTATGTGTCTCGTCGCCGGCACTCTGGCAAGGCTTCGAGAGGGAACGTCAGCCCGCTTACCTCGCTGTCGTACACCCGCCATCGACGCAGCTCGGGCGCTCGCAGCAAGTACGAATCCAGTGTGTCAAACGTCGAGGCTCTCAAGAAAAACCTCGTCACGGGCTTCACGCGCGAGTATCTGCAATCCGACAGCCCCAATCTTGTCTCGGAAGACCGGCGAGGCGAGCGCCTGAGCTTTGGGTCCATTTCCCTCGAGGGTCGTCGCAAATCCTCGCTCCTCAGCGTACCGCCGTCGTTGTTTGTCCCTCCAAGCTCGCTGCAGTACGCCGCTTCGGCGATGACGACCGATGACAGCGACACATCCTCGCTGAGCGACCGCTCCGAGGGCAGCCTGGAGGAAGCCCCTGTCCACGAGAATCTTCTCTCCGATGAACTCAACCGGTGGCGAGTCAAGGGCAACCGTCATAGTGATATCTTTTTCCGTGACCCGCTTCGGTCCGGTGGCCTAGGCGAATCTGGCGATCGCTCCCATCGTGCGTCGGTGCTATCGCACGGCACGTTTCGTCTGTCGGCAGCAGCCCCTGAGTCGACAGCTGCCTCCCAAGCACTTGTGCAGCGCGAGGACAAGGATACACAGACGCCGTCCGAGTGGGATGATGTTGTCGAGAAGCCGGCAGCCGCTCTCGTCACCCGCCACCGGCCGATGCAGCCGTCCATTACCGAGATCTACTACACCGAAACCTTCCTGACCACCACCACCACCACCACCAAGACCACCACCACCACACGCAAGGCCTCCGCCAAGAAGGATGCTTCCTTCCCAGCCCTGACGCCGTCCGCAAGTGCCCCGGCTCTGACCCCTGGTCTGGCTCCAGCCTCCAAGTCACCGCCGCTTCCGACCTTGACCCTGCTGCCCGCTCCACCGATGGCCAAGAGCCCCAGTGAGATCATCACCCAAGCGATCCCAGAGAGTCTCCGAGCAATGAGTCCAGAGACGCAGCCGTCAATCGGCCGTCCTCAGGAAGGCAGCTCGCGGGCCGAGGATCTGGTGCTTGAGTCGCTAACCTACACACTGATTGGTTCGTGGGTAAGTATGCAACGACCTCACTCGGTCCTTGGACATGGACATGCATCTCAGGGTATCTCGCAGGGTGCGTTCTCTGCCTGACTCGGGGCCTGATCGCCTCCCCTCCCTCCCTCTCTCCCTCCAATTCGATTGAACTTTTAGCTTCAAAAGTACAACAGGCGTGGCCGACTCTCGCGGCTTCGCTACTTCTGGGTGAACCCGTTCGCACGAACCCTTAACTGGGCCAACAAACCCCCCAACCAGGGCACCTACCACGTCGCAACCAAGACAGGTTCGTTCTGGCATCGCAGACACGGGGCTGGCGGTACTGTTGCTATCCTCGCTTCGCTGCTGCAATCCGGCGATGGCCGAGCCCTGGTATCGACGGACTGACGCTCATGCTAATGGTGCGATGCCGTCTTTCCTTTGCTGTGCCTGTGCAGCATACATTTCGGGCGTGTGTCTGCCTGAGAACATCCACGAGGCGCTTGCCGGGCCGTCGGTCCGCGACAGCGCTCCTGCCCAAGAACACGTCATCCGCATCCTGACCTCGGACAACTACGAAGTGCGCATCCTGCCCACCAACTGGTTCGACTACCACCACTGGATGCAGAGCCTCAAGTTCCTCTCCGAGAACGGCTCGCACGGCCTGCAGCCGCTGCAAGAGTCCGATATGGCTTCAATCAGCGGCAAGCGTTTCAGTCGCGGCTCGTCGTTTATCCGACGGTCGCTTCAGCGAGCCTCCAGCCTCTACTCATCTCTGCAAGGCAGCACAATCGAGGAGGAGCGGATCAAGAGCCCTGCTCTCGCTCGGTCCGGCTCGGCCATGTCCAACTACAGCCAAAGCGCCCCCAACAGCCCGCAGGGCTCGCAGATGAGCCTGAGCCGGAAGCGCAGCTGGCTCGGCAGTGCCCAGACCATCGCCTTTTCGCTGTGGAAGAGCCTGCCCATCCGCCGACCCTCAACCCCCAGCTCGCCATAGACAGCATCTTGGCCCGCGAGGCCGACACCGATCCCTAGACCATTTTTGTGATATCACCGCGCACGAGGCAAATCGCCCGCACGGACCCTTTTTGTTCCCGTTTTGCATTTCCGAGAATGAAACGCAACACCCTGCTTGCCCCCAGAGTCTCCGTGTGGGCATCCGAGGCGACCCAGAGCTGCGCGGCGCCTTCGAGGAAGCCCAGGACCATGCGCAGCAGCGGCTCATGATCAGTCACGTGTGCGTTTTCAGTCGGTCCTGATCCGTTTTCAGGCGAGGGAACTGCCCCCGCCATGACCATTGCACCGCAGCCAGCAATGATCTCCAGGTGCATCCGCCAAGCCCACCGCCAGGCCCGTCTCCAGGCCAGCGTCGCCCAGACAAGATGGATCTCGGCATGTCCGTCTCTGCTGCAGCGCGGCGTCACCCGACGGGACCGGCGCAGCGGCCCGCAGTCCAAGTCCATCGACGATCAGGTCTCGCGCGATCTCAACAACCTCGGCAGCCCAGCGTCCGCAAGACGGCCGGTAACCCCCGATGGACTGCCCATGCTGTACGCAAGACCACAAGCCCAAGCAGAACCCGTCCCGGAAAACGGCGAGACGGTGCAATCCGAGCTGAATGTATGGCGCATCGTGGTTTGCAGTGTGTGCTCCTTCGGCCTGCAACTTTGATTTTCATCGCACCTCGATCCACTCGGGCTCTGCTGTCATGCCGTGCATCTCTGTCAAGGGCCCTGAACGCTTTCGGTGCGATGGCTTCTGAAATAACCATGTCGCAGCATGAGCAGCAGGTCTCCAATCCACCTGTCCTTCTGCGCATCGAGCCTAATCCGCAGTCCTGCTCGACAGCAGCCACAGCGTACTGACAGAACCCAGAGCCTAACGACATCATATCGACTATTTGATCAACAGGTCTCGGGACGAGAGCAGTTCCTGTCGCTTGGTGTCCATCCGCAGATCGTCGACTCGCTCATGGCCAATTTCGCTGTCGAAGCTCCCACGGTCTGCCAGCGAGACATCATCACTGGCATCCTGGCTCACAAGGACATGATCATCGACGACGGAACGGGCTCCGGCAAGACTCTCGGCATCGTTCTTGCCATCCTTTCGAAAAAGTATCAGCTCGACCTCTTCCGGAGCGGCGTGCTTCGCCGCTCGCCATCGGGCCCTGGGTCCACCCGCGGCAGCTCGGATCAACAGCACATTGCCGCTCTGATCGTCGTGCCCAACCGGGATCTGGCTTTCCAGATCTACAATTGGTCGAGGACCCTGTGCGCACACGTACCGGACGCCGAATGGAACAAGACCATGCAGTGCGTCATTCCGGGCGTTGACATGGCCGATCAAATCAAGCTGCTGCAGTCAACTGGCTTTCCCAAGATCCTGGTCGGCACTGCAAACCGGCTTTATCAGCTGACGCAAGAGCCATCGATCCAATTCGACTGGACACATCTGCAGACCATGGTACTCGACGAAGTGGACGAGCTGGTGCGGCCGCCCAAGCGCCGAGAGTTCCGCGCTTCCCACAACATCCGCAAGACGCATCCGCTCGCGAGCGAACTGCTGATCGAGGGCATCCTCAAGATACGCCGACAAGACGAAGCTCTGGACGTCAAGATGTTCCAGAGCCGGACGGTTGTTGACTCGGCTGGCCGCGTCGAGCTGGCTCCATCGATCCGGAAGAAGCGACTACAGCTCGTCGCTGTGTCGGCCTCGACCAACTCCGAGATGCGCACGGAGCTTGTCAAGGAGAGAATGTGGATGATGAACCCGATTCGCCTGCCGCTCGACCCAAACCCGTCCACCAAGGTCGTCGGCCCCGAGACCCTCCGGCATCATGCCGTTGTGATTGATTCCCACGGCACGCCGCACGATCTCGACATGGACCGGTTGTATCAGGACCCTGCCGACGACAACAACGACAGCCCGGCACCCCGGGACCGGGATGTGCCTGCGACTATGCCGACGATGGACGCCCTCGAGGCCCTTGCATCGATCTGTCACGCACAAAAGATCGAGAAGGCCTTCCTGTTTGTATCGCCGCAAGCCAAAGTGCAGGTTATCACTAGCTTTTTGAACTCGCTTGGTATGGACGCCCAGCCGCTTTCGAACCAAGCCGATTATCTTGATTCGGTTCGATATCTCCCAAGTACTGTGACCTCTCGCGAGGATGGAAACCCTGCTCCGCTCAACGTTGCAGCGACCCAGGTGGTGGCCGAAGCCTCTCCTGCCGATGTCGAGCTTGCATCGGGCGAGCCACAGACCACGGAAACGACACCACCGACGACTGTCGCTTCGCAAGCCGAGACATCGATCGACACCCCATCGCCGGTCCGAAAGCCGACTCTGGCTCCTTCGTCGGCCCGGACACCGACGACTGCGACACTCCAGCGCCGTCGCCGACAGACCCGCATCATTGTCGCAACAGAGTTCGAGGCCCGTGGTGTCGACATTCCCGATGCAACTCACATCTTCATCATGACCGTGCCGCGCAACACCTCCAGCTATCTGCAGATGGCGGGTCGGGCAGCACGCTTTGGCCGCCGTGGCTCTGCGACCACAATCTTGCCCGAGCACGCAATGGCCAGCGGAATGCGGCCCATATACCGGTTCCTGAGGTCGTCCATCACTCCCGTCCTGAACGTCCCGCGCACACAGTAAATGTGGTGTGCTCGGAGATCCCGAACGGGACACTGTTATGCTTTCGTCATCAAAATACAACTCAAAAGTCCTTACATTTCCACAGCCATGTCCAATTCTTGATTTGTACACCATCGCCTGTCAATTTGGAAGATTGCTGGTGGGCTTGTGGTGGCACCCCATCCGCCCTGGTCTGCTCGCGAATGACCTGGGCTTGATTTTTCTTCAACCAGCATCGACTTGTCTGGTCGCATCTCCATCACCCGCCCCGCAGCCGGGGGCCGACCGATCGATCGACCGAGCCATGCCGTTCGGACAGAAGCGACAGCGCGAGGCGCCGTCCTCCTCGCATCATCCGGCCGTGGCTTCTGGCGAGGTCGTCGACGAGACCGCCCACGACCTGGCTGACATCTCGCTCTCCAAGAGGTCGGCGACCGACCAGGATGTCGAGCGCAAGCTCTCGCAGATCGCGCTGCTCGAACGGACTCCGTTGCGGCCGTCGATGCATCCGCTGTGGAATCTCGCTCCATCACAGGCGGCTGCAGGCCAACATCCGCTTCGGCCCGGATCGCCGTGGACGGTCTCGGGGGCCGTCGGTGTTGCGCCCGAATCATCTGCCGAAAGCCTTCGTCACCTCAGCGAGCGCAATCCGCCAAGGCCTTCTCGGACCGTTGCTGCGACGGCCCTCACAGCGCCATCGCCCGTCTCGCCTGCGCTGCCCTTCATCTCCCCCAGCGGCGCATCCATTGCACCCGCTTCGCCATCCGCCCTCCTGCATCCAGAGACATCCAGACCTATATCCATGACCAGCAGCGGCCCGTCCTCGTCGTCGTCACTGCCCAGCTCCCTTGCCTCCATGGAGGAGCTGCAAGCCGCCCTGCCTCGGTCCCCGCATCCTCTAGCGGCGCTTCCAGCACGAACCGTCGACCGACAACTCGAGCAGTCCCTGACGATGCTCCGGTGCCTGGGCATCTCTCATGAACTGACACCCTCAGGCTATTGGAGCGGCCTGCCGCCGCCGCCATCGGATGCCGATACCAATGAGAATGCCAGCAC
Source organism: Polychytrium aggregatum (assembly GCF_025602895.1). Lineage (NCBI taxonomy): Eukaryota > Fungi > Chytridiomycota > Chytridiomycetes > Polychytriales > Polychytrium > Polychytrium aggregatum. The sequence continues at coordinate 740,604 of NW_026516218.1, forward strand.
TAGTGCCAAAGCCGATACCAAACGAGACGCCTTCGGTGCTTTCCCGGCGGTCTCTCCGACCTCTCCCCGATCTCAGTTGCTGCATGTAGCAAGGGCCGCATCGGACCAGCGGCGGAACTTCCGGATCGACACATCCTTGGGGCCAAGAGGTCCCGTAGCAACTCCAAGCTCGTCGCCAGTGGAGTTTCGTCCCAGCGCTGGCTCTAGCTCCGGCTTCAGCTTTCTCTCACCCGCCTCGGGTCTGCAAGTCCCGTCGATGTCACCACCATCCACATTCAGCCGTCGCGGTTCCATCGGGTCGCCGCCGATCCAGCGCTCGGCGAGTACCATCGCTGCTGAAGCATCCCCTCAGCGATCCAAGCCCAGATCCAAGCCCGGTCTCAAAGAAAAGCTCATCTTTGAACGCAAGACCCTCAACAAGACCATTTCGTCGGCTCCGAGTCGCCCCGCGACGCTGCCTCACCGCATCCATCATCACCACGGCGGCGATCGGGACACCGTCCACCTCTGGACCAAGACGTACCGGCCACTGCGGATACCGAGTGTCTTGCTCACCCCGGCCGGGTCGTATCTCTGGTAGGTTTGCGATGCGACATACGTCGAGTGGAATTCATGGCCAGGCTGATACTCATATGCGGCGCATCTCAAGCCATATCGGGATTCCTTCCGCTGAATTGATCAAGTGTCGCCTCTTCCCAGGTCCGGTCGCACCCCGCAGCTGAACCCAGAGCAGGCTCAAGTTGTGCTCTACCGGGCGCCGGGACTGTCTGGTCTCTTGGCACCCACCAGTCCGCCCGAACATAGCATGCCGCATCTTCCCGAGCAACTCAGCACCGAGTCCCGGACAACCTCGATAAGCTCGATGATTACAGAAGTCGTTCCGCTCGCCAAAGCCGACGAACTCTTGAGCTCGCTCGACGACGATGTTGACAATGGTGATGCCGTGCGGGGGCCTCAGATGGATCTGGACTGAAAGCGATGATGCCCTCAACGCCTGCGCCGAATACGCCTGTCACGAGCAGCAGCACGGGCGAATCTACGGCGTGCAGTTGAAACCGCCGCAGAATTGGATGAAATACAGCCATGTTTTTGGACCCTGCGCTCATCGACCGTTTCAGCGGGTACTTGATTGTGGCCCCAAGGGACAGCGGCACTGGTGATATTACCAAGTATGTGTATCCAAGCAAGCATATAGACTAGCAAGGATACCTGGTTGCTCTGGTTGCCCTGAGCAAGCTCCGATTCTCAGGCACTCGAGCGTGGTTTGCCATCTACCGCTCAAAGTAGGCTTGGGCGCTCGACAGGCTGGGGTAGTGTCGGCGCTCTGGCAGGATCACTGGCAGGCAGATGGGCTACTACATCGTCCGCACCGATTCGAGGACCTTGTGCAATTGCGTCCCGCACAGACCGAACCAGGTGGCCGCAGCAGTATCAACGTGGGCCTTGGAGGCCGTCATCATGTCGCTTGCTAGCTCGACGATGGCTTCGAGTGACTCCACAAGACCCGGCCGATCGACGGGCGAGATGAGCAGCACACTTGAGATCTCGTCCAGTTGGCTGACCAAGGCGGAGGTTTTATCGACGAGGGAGTCCATCCACTCGATGGTATCGGTCGCAGGCACAGAGGGCGGCGTCTGCGCCAGGATTTTGGTGAACTTTTTAAGCAGCATCTTGGACGAGTTGAAGAGCTTGAGGGTCTGTTGGACAATCTCGCGGTCCTCGGGAGCGATGAAGGTGGGCTCGTCAAAATCAAAATCAAAATCATCGTCGTCGCCTTCGTCGTCGTTGGTGCCGCCATCGACATCGGCATCGGCATCGTTGTCAATGGGCTTGGCCTGGTCGGCGCTGTTGTCCAGCGACGTCTGGATCTCGGCCGCCACATCGTCAAAGATCTTGATATCGGCCTCGATGGCCAGTTTGCAGCAGATCGCATTCGACAACGGCACGGCTTTGATGAGCTCGCAGTTATCCCAGACTCGTCCAGTCGAGGTGAGGTATCCGGCCGCCCGCAAATTCGCCTCGAGGTCCCGTGGATGCTCGACAAAGGTGTTCAGAAGGGTTGCAAAGCTGACCACGACGGTGCTGGTGGCCGACCGCAGACGCTTGGTGACGTTTCTTCCGAGGCCGAGCGGGACCGACTCGACGGTGGCAACGAGATGGGTCAGCGCCTGCTTTGCAGTCTCGCATATCGAGGCAGTCTCCCGAGATTTGCCGTTGGCGGAGAGAGCCAGCCGCGTGGTGGTGTGAGAGAGAAGCGTTGCAGATTTCTCTGTGTGTTCGCAGAGGCGGGCCGAGTCAGCTCACATCGTATCCATCAGCCATCACGGGTCGTTATCGCGATCGGCGCCTGTAGCCAGATGCCAATACATATGCGACGCCACGACTCTGAGAAATGGTCGTATCGGGGCGGAAAACAGGCACCAGAGCTGGCCGTACCGATTTCGGCCTTGAAATCTTGCTCCTTGAAAGACTGGAGGCTCGAGCCGGTCGCCGGATTCAGCTGCCGCAGGTCGGCGATGTATGCCAGGGCGAGATCCAGCAGGGTGTTCAGGGCGGCGTCCATTTTGGGTTGTATCAGAGAGGGAATAGACTCGGGCTGTTGTGCGGTGTGGTGCTGGCGGGGACGATCTTGACCTGGCTGTCTGCTGGCCTCGGGCGGATGCGACTTGATCCCTCGCTGGCGCAGACTCAGGATCAAGAATGGATTTGATGTTGGGTGTCTGAGCAAAAGAAAAACGCCACGTGATGCATGATCGCCGATGGCGCTGGCGGGACAGCAACCCAGCCGCCTCATGGATTGCGCTGGGGTGCTGGAGAGCAAGCCGAGCCCGAGAGACGCAGCAACGCGAGGTGCCTGTGGGGATCTGGATGGTCGAGGGATATGGGTGCTTCTCTGTTATGCGATGCGATGCATGCAATATGCAATATGCAATATGCACCTGAGTTCATAACGGACTGCCCACGCTTGTGCGGGCGTTCACAACCAGACTGACCGGGTGACTTCCAGAAAGCACAGTATATTCGGGCGAAAACGGGACCCACTTCCATTCGGTAACATAGTCTGTTATGATCTGCATCCGACAGCTATACAGAATCCAAGGGAGCGCCTCGGCAGCCTCTGAGTGAAGACCACGGGTCGCTCTCCGTCTCCACAATCGACCTGCACACGATGGCCATGTTGCGCGCCGCACTGATGCCTCGATTCCATGCCGCTGCGGTTGTCTCGACATCGGGCGGCGATGGAGGGTCGTGAGCGAGAAGGACCATATATTGGACGCTGGAAGAGGACTGCTTGGCTGGCCAAAAGCCCCGCTGGGTGGGCAATGTCGTCGACGACCTCAAGCATAGCATGGACTGCGAGATTGCTTTGACGGACGGCCTGCGGGCTCGCGAGGGCTGGCTTGGGAAAGCAAGAGGCTAATTCCAGCGGATCCACGAGGATAGCGACCAGCTGCCTGGTCCTGCTTCTGGCCGATCGGGTTTGTTGTGTGCTTCAGCCTTCTGCTGCTCCTGCAGCAGAGACTTCCAGTGCGCTAGCTCGTCTTCCAGTCCACCCAGTCTCTCTGCCGCTTCGAGTTTGTGCTCGGCCTTCTCCAGCCGGGTCCAGACGTACTTGAGGGTGATCAGCGTCAGGGACGAGTATGCCAGGAACTGCGAGAGGGGGCGGCCGTACTTTTGCGAGAACGTCAGCTGTTCCTCGGGCAGGGTGTAGATGGTTCGCCGGATAGATGATCGAGGTGCCGGAATGGCGTGTCGCAGGGCTCGGGTGATATGTGCAGACATGGGTGTGTGCTGGGCTTGGATGTCGAGGAGGGACGGATGCTTGGGGACGCAGGCCAGGACGATCAGAGATCGGGGAGACTCGATCAGATCCGCCGCGGCGTCGAGCCTGCGACTTTTGGGCTGCCTGTTCCGACGCACAGGCTTTGGCTTTGGCTCTGGCTCGATCAGACAATCCCTCGCCAAACCCACACCGATCGCAGCAGCAACAGCAGCAACAACAACAGCACCGCCTGCCGCCCGCAAGACCCATCCGATTCTCGCCAGCCGCTTCCTGGTTCAAGACACTCAGTTCGGCGTGAAGCTGCCATTCCAGTCCCGTCGCGGCCTTCGTCTTCTGTCCTATAGCCGAAAACTCAAATACCGCTCTTGTCAGCCATGAGCTCTTCAAGACTCGGATCGACCTTCCTCGGCAGCATCGCTCGCACCACAACCCGGTCTCGGCACTCTGCTCGGCTCGCCACGCTGCAGACCCGGCGTGGATATGCCCTGCCTACTGAGATGGCCCCACCAGACGGCACCAACCTGCGCGGCTGGGCTCTGATCGTCCATCGTTCGAAGCAGGGTGCCGAGTTTGTGTACAAGTTCCGGTCGAGTCTCTTCACAGTCATGCTCTGGATGATCACGGGCTCACTGGCGCTGGAGCTTCGCTGGATCCGGGCGGATGTGCATGAAGAAAAGGAGCTTGCCGACCTGAAGGAGCGCAAGCTGCAGGCCGAAATCTCAGAGATCCGAGCACAATGCGATCCCGAGTACCGAAATGCGCTCGAAGCCGCTCGCCAACAAGAGGCGATGCAGCGGCTAATCAAGCAGCAAGAGTTGCAGGAGCGGATCCGACAGAGCCAGGCCAGACGGGAGCAAGGTTAGCCTATGCTGGTCGAGGGAGAACCAGTGGACTGTGTGTGGATATCATCACCAGGACACCATGTCCACGAACCGATTCGATATTGCAGATGCCTCACCGTCCCGATGCATTCTCTCTGAACGCGGGGTGCTGTGTCTTTCGGCCGTCGAGACGGATGCAGTTTGCGGAGACTCTGAAACTCGGCTAACATCGCGTCCTGTTCTCGTCCGCGTCTTTCGATCGATCCCAATCCCAATCCCAATCCCGATACCAGACAAACCAGCCGGGCCCTCTGCAAGCACCGAGTCATCTCCGGCAGCGCAAATCAGAATCTACTAATGCGGGGCACATATCGTACTCTCTCAGATAGGCAGCCATGGCCGGCTTGTCAGCATATCGATGAGACGGCCGTGTCTCCTGTTGCGGCTCGGCAGCAACAAGCCAAGCAATTCGTAGTAATCTGCTCTGCACACTTCCTTCCAGACAGCTCAAATAGACCGAACTCTGTTTTTGCAGTGCCCGATTGTAACTTGTCCAGTGACAGAGAGGGCAGGAGAGGGAAAACATGCATCCTATCTGACTGCTCCGTGTGCTCCAGCCATCAACACCTCCACCTCTACCCTCTGGCTCCCGGCCCTGGCTGCTGTCTAAATACATTCATGGCAACTAAGTGTTACCTTGGACTCACTTTATCATTCGGAAACCCTTGTCCGGGACCATTTTTGTTGTCCGCGAGCGCTAGAAGCGTCTGGAGCACTTTGGCGCTTCCCGACCTCCCGACACCCACAGTTGCGAGTGCATCCTTGGCCCACTGCTGGCGTGCTTGTAGATAGCCTCTGGCAGCACCAAATAATGTGCTCGAATACTATTTTAAGCACTGTGTACATCCCAGGACCACAAAAGCTGTCGCTGTCCCGAAGCGTTCCGGTGGCTTGCTCGACACTGCGATCGTGCGCACCGGATAGTCCAGCCGATCGAGCGAGCATATGTACGCCAGTTCTGCATCGCCATACTCATCTTGGGCTACAGGAGATCGACATGTAGAACATCTTCCGCTCCCAGCCAGGCTGGCATACTGTCGGACGGTGTCGGGATGGGTGTGAGCACTGCAAGCGAGCGAGCGAGCGAGTCAGCAAACGGGGCGTGAGGCGCAGCCGTTGGTGAGCAGTCTCCCCAATACCACACACCGACCAGATCGCCTCTGCCCCGGACAGCCTGAACCTGTGGCGGATCCATGCAGGTCATTATGGCTTTGATGCTGGTGGCCGTGTGCTGCCACAGAGGAGCTGCGGCTGGTTGACTGGCTGGCTGACGGACTGGCTAGCTGGCTGGCTGGCTTGGCCGCCTGGATCCCAATCTGCAGAGATCCGTGGGAGTACTCGACGCCAGCGCCATCGGATTCCCTCGGTCCCCAACCCTTTCGCCTATCGAAGCAATACATATCCTGAGCCGTCCAGCGTGGACCGCATGTTGCCAACCAGTGTTATTGGCATCACGGGAACAGACGCATGGTATGGACAGCTATCACCAACAACATTTTGATCTTGACCATCGATGCCACTGCTACCCTCAACTAGTCGCAACCTCATGTAAGTGCGTGAATATCGAGCCCACATTCGCTTTTTTTTTGGGGGGGGGAACTAGACCGACGACGCTGGTGATATGGCCCGTGTGTGCTTTGTCTGAACAGCGGTCACCTGGTCCTTTTGTTGGACGAAAGGGGGATCCACATACACTATGACGCATCACCTGGTGGCCAATGAGACGAGCCCGGTTTTGCCCGTCGGTGTTATAGTGATGTGAACCAATTGAGTTGCACGGATTTATCCCTTGGGTGGGGTCCGGCCGCCGATTCTGCGGTTTGTTCCCAGCGGCTCGTTGATGGACACGGCTCGCCGAGCACTGCAACGCCCTCTGCGCTCCTCTTCTTGCTCCTCCCCCGACGGCTCTCTAGTCGAGATAGTGCCCTTGGACAGCCCTGGCAACCCGCTCAAGATGAACTCACTCGAGCCCTCCTGATCGCCGTCTGCCTCCACACCACGAGGACCCCTGGGTTATGGGCTGTGATTCGATCGATCGAGCAAGGCTGCTCCGACATGCTGCGCCTGGTCAGCCCGTTCTGGTCCTCATACAGCCGTGGCGTGTCAAGTTGCCCCAGATTTGCTTGGGCTCGTCCTGCCGCCGTCTCTCTTCTTGGATCGGCAACGGCCGTGTTGAGGGTCTCCATTTGCAACCGTGCTCCACTATACGTCCAATCGCCTCTGCCTCATTACTCCACATCCTTGCAGCGCCGCACCATCCCATCTTCATATTGTCGCATCGCCGTATTGTTGCATCGCCGCAGCCTGCGCTGCTGAGCACCGCCAGCAAGGCGGCAGGTATCCGATGGCTCTGAGCTGCTCTTGGGAGGGCGGCAGAGTGTCTGTCGGATGCCGAGTCGTTGAGGGGAGCCTGTTTGCTGCCCCTGGGCACGAACGATGCGAGCCTCTATATTGGGCTGGATACAGGATGCTGGGTGCCGGATAACAAATATGCATAAAAAAGCGGAATGCAAATCGCGGGTTGTGGCTGCTGGTGGCTCACCCAAGTTCTCTGTTGCTGCGTCGATCACGGCTGCATCAAAGCCGGCCGATGCTTTCGCTAACAACAGTCTGACCGCAAATGTTGGGCTCGACGATGGAGTAGGGCTTGATGAGATGGGCTTGATGTGCGCTTTGTTTTCGATTCTGTCTTTCTCTTGGAATAGGTATCGGGTGAGCAGGGCTTGCTCTGGACACCAAGTGCCCCGACAGCCAACTCGACAGTGCTTGTGATCGTCTATGATCTCGGCTCCTGGAAGTATCCTCCTTCTCGGACAAATGTACTGCAATTCTACACGACTGCTCTGACGTACTGGCTGATAGGTCGCGAGGCTGCGGAAGCTGGGAGGTATCTGTAGGGGCATGTGTGCAGCGAGTTAGCTGCCTGTCTGTTCCAGCTGCTGTCTGCTCCACTCTAGCATCAGTCGTCTCGATTGTGACGAGCGACCGAGTGAATGGGCGAGGCCTGGTCCGACGGACGTAGGGTGGATCGAAAGGAGTATAGAACGTCCAAGAAGAACATCGGCAGTAATGGACAGTAGCGAACGAACGAACCGCAGCGATACGGCGGGCAAAGCAGAGAGATTGGGTGACGACGTGGGCGGCCGCAAATCGTCAGAGAGACGACAGCGGCTGGAGAGTGGAACGCTTTTTTCCTTCCCTTGGCGAGCCTAACGACTTTACCGACCCTCCAAGCAGCAGACGCTCGCCACTTGACTCCAAGGAGCTCGCTCATCCCCCCCTTTCAACCCGCATCGACAACGCACTAACCTTTGCCCGAACAAGGGCTCATCTTGGCTCGCTTGGCAGGGGCTTGAGCGGGACGTTGCGTCTCCGCATTCGCTCCTCCTTCACCGGTTGGACCTTTCGGACGATTCGGACCACGCCTTGATCGACCAAGTATCGAGTCAGCGGCGTGATCTCTGGAAGTGGAGGGGCATTGCCGAGTCAAGACAACGATGGAGCCGGTGGTTTCGAGGAAGTTGGCAGGCAGCAGCGATGTGAGAGGCAGCAGAGCAAGTGCGATGGTAAGAAACACGTCCGTCAGATCGTCGATATGACATCATTATGACAAACCAGCAGCAACATCGCCAACCGCGGCCACCGATCCAGGCGAGCGGCTCCATTCTGTTTGACGCTCTTCTCGCCACTACCCCACACATTCCCCTCGTGCCGAGCAGCATGCTCCTGCTGCACTGCCCTTGCGTCTCCACCAGCGCCAAGAGCTTGAATCCCGCAAGCCAACCAAGTTACGTACTTGCCATGCCCGGAAAGGTTCTCCAGCTGTGCGATGTGAATACCTCCGACAGGATCGAGGTGAGCACGACGGGACATGGACAAGAGCTGTGCCTGTGATATCAAATGGCGGGATACCGGTTATCGCCACCAGGGACAGGTGAGCAGCGGTGAAGGTGGAGAGAGAGAGAGAAGACGTTCGGGGTCAGAAACCAAGCACAATGAGCCGCTGTACGAGCAAAGTATACTGACACCCGTAACGCGGCTCGCCTGACCAGCGGGCATGCGCCGTGACTGCTGCACACAACTCGCAATCCTGGAACTGCAGACCGATCCTCCTATCGATGTTGAGCAGCGGCAGTTGCCTCCGGAAGACACAAACGAACAGTCTCGCTCCAATGCACTTCTGCCCTCCATCCACCAGAGGCCTGAGCCAGCAATGCCCCTTGTCTCGACCGCACAGCCCGACTCTCACACAACGACCCGTCAGCTGGCGAGCATGGAACGTAACGTACAAATGCAGATCCACAAGCGTGAATTGCAGCCGGAACGACCCCTCCATGCGGACGCACAGGTTTCCAAAGACAAAGAAGACGCCCATGGCCTGGTCAAGTCCTCGAGCAAAGTAACTGGGCGACACGAGACTGCCAAAGAGCGTTGTGATGGCTCTGGTAGCGTTGCGATCGCGGCTCCGGTTCCCGCGGCTCTGTTCGTCCGAGTTGGTCTCTGCAACAGAAGAAGGTGGGCCTTCGAGAGCGGTAGGATCGTGGGGTGACGGGTCAAGCGGCGCAGGATTCAGTGCATTGGATGTTGGTCTCGAGGTATTGCGCGGCTGGTTGAGTTGGCTGGAGTGCTCGGGAGTTGGCATCCGCTGTTGATATTCGGAACGGTCTCCTTGATGATCCTGCAGCTCAAGTGACGGCCGAGGGCTTGCCGACTCGGACGAGTCTGGAGATGCCGAAGCAGAGGCAGAGGACCATCTTGCGGCAGGACTGGAAGTGGACGATATGGCCGGGATCGAAGAATCAATGCGAAACTGAGAAAGGCCAGGCACAGAGTCAGCCGGCCTTGGTGGCGAAAATATTGTTGTGAGATCTTGAGTTCCGTCGGCGGAGAAGAGCCTGGCATGGACGACGAAGCTGCTGGCGACGGCGAGAGCATCTGTGCCTCCTCTGTGGGCGACACAGGGCCGAGACAAGCCAGATGATAGAAGATTGACGATTGGAGGACGGATGATGTTAGAGGATGGTAAACGATGATAGGAGATGGTGGACGTGGAAATCGGAGGTAAGAGGACAAGAAGCCCGTCGACGCAAGAATGTACTCGCGGTGTTGGTTGTTTGGCATCAGAGAACAAGCCAGTTCCGGACCGCTTATTGACAGTCTTCGATCAATTGATGCTGTCTCTCCTCACAACCCAAGGCCCATCGACGCTATGCGTCAAATCTTGGCAGGTACCGATCGAAGCGACCCAGGGATCGATGCAGCAGACCCAAGAGCTATTTACCCTTTGATCTCCTTACCGTCGCCGGTAATGTACGAAAGCTGCAGCACCGGGACAGGATTTATCGGGCGGCCCGATACTGTGGTAACATAGCCGGAAGTGCGAACGTGCTCTGGCTGCTCCAGAATTCTAAGCTTATACTGTATCGGATAGACAATTGTCGCAAAACAAAATGCAACGGTCGGGCGTTAGTACTGCCTCACCCCTCATCGCCGCGACCGCTTCAGACCATCAACACTCCATGATCGCCAGGGCCAACGCCAATGTCAGGATGGAGCAGCAGGCAGCAGGCAGCAGGCGGTCGCATGGGATCCACATTCCGGCGAAAACGATATGCGATTGTCCGCGAGGAGGCAAGCAGAACGCCGTTGGAGTGGACAGACGAGGCAATTGAACAATGCCGCGACAGCGATCATATGTAGACACTGACTGCATATTGCCGAGCCAGATGGATATGGACACTTACCATGGATATGATTGTCCAGGAACAGGATACGACGGCAGCGATCGAGGAGGCCTAATCGAGAGGCAAGTTGGGTAGTAAGGCTAGTGGGGCAGGAGCCGAAAGTTGAGTCCGACGAGAGATCTGGGACGACTGGGTCGGGAGCCCAATAGCGAGCCTCTATATACCATTGGGGGTATTAATGGCACCGGGCGCTGTGGTGCCGCGGCATCGCGCAAGGCTGCAGCAGAACACCCCGGATACCAACAAGCGAGCGAAGGCAGCGCAACCAAAGCCATGGAGGCTCGAGCTGAAGCTGAGGTTGAGGTGTGCAGCGGTGCCGGATATTTACGCTGGAGAGCAGGAAGCGAGCGTACCTCTCGGGTGAACAGGAACGGCGGACGAGGGCTTTGATGGTGCGATCCAAAAGCGTGGGCCAGGAGCAGGCGATGCGGTTGGGCGGGAGCGACAGGGACGAGATGGCGATGCGACAAGGCGGCGATCAGCAGAGATGCTGCTCAGCACAAGACGATGTTCCCGACGATGCAAGGCGACAGGGCGATAGCGCTGCAGATGGGCGGAGAGCAGGACGCCGGGAGGTGCAGACACGCAAGCGACAGGTCGAAGGGCGCCTGGGGAGCGGCCCCAACAGCAATTCCCCACCACAGACGCGGCGATTGCGCATCGGCCCACCGGGCGGCAAGCCATCGGCGACACAGGCAACGGCATGGACAGAATCAGCATCGCCAAGGTGCAAACAGAGCCGACAGAACCGACAGAACCGACAGAACCGACGGAATCAACAAGCACCAGCGCTAGCACAGTATCGACAGGCGCTGACAGCATCCACTAAAGCTGTGGGCTGGAAAATGGTAAGCCCCGCCAGCATCCGCGTGTAACCGCGAGGGATTGGCCCGCCTGGGCCCTTTGCCGCGGCCAGCCAATAGGCTCGGCTCTTTTTATCCACGTCCGCCACTCAGAGCCAGAGCGGTTTGCCCCTCTGGATTGGGCCGGCCCTGCGATGGCGCGCCGCTGCGTGAATGGGGCACGGGTCCGCTTGCTAGCCCTGGTGCGGGTGAGCGCGGATCCCGAGAGCGGACCGCCTCCGCCGCTGCTGCCGCCGTAGCTGTTGCTGCCGTCGATGCTGGTGGTGAATGTGTGGTTATCCCCCTCATCGATGTCGCTGATACGGCCCGATGCCCACGTTGATGCCGCACCGCTGCTGCCGACAGCGTTGTCCTCTGTCTATCCCTCCGACACCCATATCGACATGCCTGGCCCGTGTCATTCCATGCCGCCGACGTGCACGGACAGCGGCGTCGTACCACCGTGTGCACCTGGTTCGCGGGCAGCGGCCGCTGGTCACAGTCCCGCCGGTCTTTGGCACAACCCAGCTCGCCGCCGAGAACGTGGCCTCGCTCATGAGACCGGCCCGCAGATCCCAGTGCAGACGCTCGAGGCATGTTCTTCGAGACGATCGCTGCCCCTCATGGCGACCATGCGACGCACTTCCGTCGTGGGCAGCATCCGCAGGACCATCGCCCAGCGTTTCTGCGGATGCTTGGCGCCATGGCAAAGCGCCATGGCGAAGCGGCTCCGCTGCTGCTTTGGTCATCGTGGCGGCCTGGCATCGCCGTCCGGGAGTCAAAGGCGCCAAGCGGGTTCCTCCGCTGGATCCCGGTGTCAGCAGTGCGCCCGGCGATGCTGACGAGCAGATTTGCAGCGGCTGTCTTGGGACTGGGATGCTCAGACGAAAGTCGACGTCGCCAGCGGCGGTGCATCTGCGACAAGCGACCAACCATTTGCTACCAGCGGGCACGGACAACTGATCATTTCAATGTCCAGGCGGTCTGGGCGGTCTGGGATGTCGGGTGCTGCGATCCCACCCCCACACAGGGCAGGATGGTGCATGTGTGCTGGGCGGGATCCTCGTGGGATCCTCGCAGAATCGCAAGACGGCGGAGAGCAGACCCCATGCAATATGTTGCTGCATGTCGGGACAGGCCCTCCCCTGATCCTGGCTTCTCGTCTTCCCAGTACCGCTCGGGGAACCCACTGTGCAACCCAGAAGGAGCTTGTCGCCTGCAGAGATGCATCCAGCCCAGGGACAGACGCCAGCTGTGCTCGCACAATCGACCGACCCTGCCGGATCTGCGGCGGACGACCAGGTCCATGTCTGGATTGGCTGCAGCGTCGTCTGCCGAGCCCAGCTCTCTTCCTTCAGCGCTCCTCCCAGTCCATGGCATCGCTCGCACCGTCGGTGACGCCTGGCTTCTGGCACCAAACAGATCGAGCAGCCGCAGCAACAGCAGGAGGTCTGCGGCTCTGGTCCAAGTCGCCGATCCACCTGCAGCTCTGGTTCAAGTCGCTGGCCTATTTGCAGTCGAGACCTTGCCTCCACATGCCATCTGGGTCTGCTGCCCACCACATGGCTGCCCTCGCTGCTCATGACCACCATCCCTCCGCACTTCCGTTTTTCCTCGCGCCGACTCGCATTCTGTCGGTCTGGCCAGCCTCCTCACGTGAAGTTTGCACATGCCTGGTTCGCCCAAGCGGGAGCCGCTGTTGATCCAGGGCCAGGGCCAGGATGGCCTATTTATTCTCCCGACCATCGACCCATTCTTGACCATTTTGCACCCGCCTATATCCTCCCTCACGACCCGATCGGTTCCTTGCGCGCTCCAAGAACCGCTCGCTCGCTCCCTAAACTCGCTTCAAATACACACGACGTATCATGTCCAGTGCCCTTCGCTTCGATAACCGAGTTGTCGTCATCACCGGCGCCGGAGGAGGTGAGCATTCCTCAGTGACCTGCGTCTGGAAGCTGGGGCGAGTGGTTGTTCTGGCTGGCCGGAGGAGTCACTGGCCCGAAGACCTGCCTGCCTGCAAGGCCCTCACCGTCTGGAGATGCGCTCATGCAACCCATTTGCTGACCCTCGTCTCGCATCCACGATGTATAGGTCTCGGAAAGGTATGGTGTTCATGGCGCATTTGACTCGGCTCGTCTGGTCTTGGCCGTATCTTCCCAACGCTTGCACTTTGGCTGCTTGAACGGGCTCGTCGGCAACGGCATAAAATCTACCGAGTCCCTGGCATTGACGCGGCATCTTGCTTCTGCATTTCTGCATCGCCATTTGGCGTTGTCTTGTTTCGTCTCTCCAGGTCTACGCCCTCTTCTTTGCCTCTCGTGGTAAGTTATTTCAAGCCGCTACTACCTTCGGGTCGATGGCCCAGCCCTTTAGATCCCAGCCTCACGCACTGCATCGCCAAAATATGCAAGGAGGGATGCCACAGCTCTGACTCGTGCCTTGCTGTTGAACAGGCGCTTCCGTGGTGGTGAACGATCTCGGACAGGTAAGCCTGCCACTCGGTTCTGTGGCCCTTGAGAGCCCTGTCGTCACAGTACCGCCATCGGGTACAGTCGCCCGGACAATTCTCAGAGCATCTATTGCCGATCCGCCCTGGCCTGCTCGTCGCATGTGCGGAATCAATGATCGTGTGGTGACTCACGCTGCTTCCATGTACCCTTTGCTCTCTGAAGGCTGCCGATGCTGTCGTCGCCGAGATCACCAAGGCTGGCGGAAAGGCCATTGCCGACCACCACAGCGTCGAAGATGGCGACAAGATTGTCCAGGCGGCTCTGGCGGCCTTTGGCCGCATCGATATCGTCATCAACAATGCTGGGTAAGCCTGGGTCTGGCAACTTCTGCTGCCGCCGTTGTCGCGGCCGCCATCGACGTCGTCGCTGACCAACACTGTATCATCCAGTATCCTCCGCGACAAGTCCTTCTCTCGCATGTCCGATGCGGAGTGGGATAGCGTCCACGCCGTCCATGTCCGCGGCTCCTACAAGGTGACCAAGGCTGCGTGGGACCATTTCGTCAAGCAAAAATACGGCCGGTAAGTCCACAGCAGCGCTGCTTTCGAATGTGGGTGCAGAGACGCAATCGTGGATCGTCCGGCGTATCCCTGATGGCTAACTCGGTCGCGGATGCTCGGGTTCCAGAGTCATCAACACTGCTTCGGCGGCAGGCATCTACGGCAACTTTGGCCAGGCCAACTACAGCTCCGGTATGCGCATGTGCAGCCCTGTGCCGACCGTCTGTGCAGCCCTGTGCCGACCGCCTGGACAGATAGATGGTGGTAGTGCACTACCAGCCTTGCGGTTTGCTGGGTCGGGAGCCACCTCTATGCTTGGCCGGTAGCTCAATCGCTGACGCATTCCGTGCTTGATCGCACAATCCCGTCTCGCCTTCCAGCCAAGCTCGCTCTCCATGGCTTTACCATGACCCTTGCCCGCGAAGGCGCCAGAAACAACATCCATGTCAACACCATTGCTCCCCTGGCCGCCTCGCGCATGACCGAGACGGTGATGCCACCCGAGATCCTCAACAGTCTCAAGCCCGAGTACATTGTGCCTCTTGTTGCCTATCTCTGCCACGAGTCCACGGCCGAGAACGGCGGCATCTTCGAGCTCGGGGCTGGCTTTGTTTCCAAGCTCCGCCGCGAACGCTCTCGCGGTGTCGTCTTCAAGGCCGACTCCAGCTTCACTCCTGGAGCCGTCGCCGCCCGATGGAAGGAGATCTGCGATTTTAACCAGCCTGAATACCCCAACTCTATTACCGACACCGATTGGATGTCCCTGCTCGACAAGGCCAAGCATCTGCAGACCAACGCGCAGTCGGCCAGCGACCTGAGATTCGATGATCGAGTCGTGCTCGTCACCGGCGCCGGTGCTGGTCTGGGTCGCGCCTACTCTCTTCTGTTTGGCAAGGTAACTGGCTGGGTTGTCTGAGATTGTTTTTGGCGCATCAACTGCCGGCCCTGTCGTGAGTCAGTGAACCGTGGTCGTATTTTTTCCATCGGAGCTGTGGGGCTCTGCTGGCAAAATGTTATCTTCGCCGCGCCGCCGATCGCTAACATGGCTGGCTCCTTCATGTCTGCCTCCAACCCAGCTTGGTGCCTCCGTTGTCGTCAACGATCTCGGTGCTCCCGCTGCCGAAAAGGTTGCCCAGGAGATCCGCGCCGCGGGCGGCAAGGCCATGGTCGTTGCCGGCTCTGTTGAGAACGGCGAGCAGATTGTCCAGGCCGTGATCGACGCCTTTGGCCGCATCGATGTCGTCGTGAACAATGCCGGCATCCTTCGAGACCGCTCGTTTGCTCGCATGACCGACAACGAATGGGACCTGGTCTACAACATCCATCTCCGCGGCACCTACAAGGTCACTCGGGCTGCCTGGGGCCACATGCTCAAGCAAAAGTACGGCCGCATCATCAACACCTGCTCGGCCGTCGGTCTCTACGGCAACTTTGGACAAGCCAACTACAGTGCTGGTGAGTATTTTATTGGACTGGTGTTCCTGTCTGTATCTGCTTGGGAGTGTGTCTCTATCGATCTGTGATTGGGTTCGCACCGATGTCCGATCGGACACGGCTCCTGCTCGACGTGAAGATCCTCATGCTCCAACTCACATCCAACTTTGTGGCTAACACCGACTGATACTGACGGACCCATCCATTCGCTCCCTGACACCCACCTGCATTTCAGCCAAGGCCGGTATCCTTGCCCTAACCAACACCCTTGCGCTCGAGGGCCAGAAGCACAACATCATCTGCAACACCATTGCTCCCAACGCCGGCACGGCCATGACGGCCACCATCCTGCCGCCTGAGGTTGTCGAGGCTCTCAAGCCCGACTACGTCGCGCCGCTGGTGGCCTTCCTTGCCCATGAGTCCAACACAGAAACCCGCGGATGCTATGAAGTTGGCTCCGGCTGGATCTCCAAGGTCCGCTGGCAGCGCAGCGGCGGCGTTGGCTTCCCGGTCGACGGCCAGCTCCTGCCCGAGCACATTGCCTCGAACTGGAACGCCATCACCACCTTTGATGACGGTCGCGCCCACTGGCCAGCTACGACCCAGGAGTCGTTCACGGCGATCCAGGCCAACTTTGGCCACACCTCTGGCGCTGCCGCTCCGGCGCGTGCACCCAAGGATGGCGCCTCCAAGGTCGATGTGGCCAAGGCCCAGAGCATCAAGTTCCCCTCGCAGACCTTCTCCTACAGCCAGCGCGATGTCATCATCTACGCGCTTGGTGTCGGCGCTCGGCGCACGGACCTGCCCCTCGTCTACGAGAACTCGGACAAGTTTGTTGCCCTCCCAACCTACGGCGTTGTTCCTGCGTTTGCTGCCCAATCGGCCGTGTCCTTTGGCGACTTTATGCCCAACTTCAACCCGGTAGGCACTGGAGCGGCGCTGTCTTGCAATACCAACAGCAAATGCCGAGCCGTGGCGTGCCTTTGATACTGCGATGGCGGCTGACTGATATCCGTTGTGTGTATCTCTCGCAGATGATGCTCCTCCACGGCGAGCAGTACCTCGAGTTCAAGAAGCCTCTGCCCGTCGCCGGCAATGTTGTGAACCAGGCCCGCGTCATTGACATCCTCGACAAGGGCAGCGGCGCCGCTCTCATCCTTGGCGTCACCACCACCGACGAGAAGGGCGAAGTCATCTGCGAGAACCAGTTCACCCACTTTATTCGCGGCTCGGGTGGCTTTGGTGGCAAGAAGGAGAGCCAACGGGGTCCCGCCACCGAAGCCAACGAGGCTCCCTCGCGCCCTGCCGACGCCGTCATGAGAGAGAAGACCACACCCGACCAAGCTGCGCTCTACAGGTAGTGTATAGTGCAGCCATACGAGCTCGGGTGGCGGGTATGGGAGGTGGCTCTGTTCTGCTCTTATATGTCAAAGCCCTTTCGGCTACGAGCAGCTTGCACCACTTCCTGTCCGAGCCGCTGTCCAGACTGCTGTTGCCAGGCTGCGCGACCACCTCGATCCCAGGCTCGCTGCTGACTCGGTTTTCCATGTGTCTGTCTTGTAACCCATCTGTATTTTCCTCCAGACAATCGGGCGATCTCAACCCGCTCCACATCGATCCTCAAATGTCTGCCATGGGCGGCTTCGACGTCCCCATCTTGCACGGACTATGCAGCTTCGGCATCGCCGGCAAGCACATCTTCCAAAAGTACGGAAACGGAAACCCGGCCTCATTCAAGTCCATCAAGGCCCGCTTCGTCAAGCATGTGTTCCCCGGCGAGACTCTGGAGACCCACATGTGGAAGGAGGGAAACAAAGTCATCTTCCAGGTCAAGGTGGTTGAGCGGAACGTCGTGGTCATTTCCAACGCCGCCGTCATCCTCAACGGTGAGAGAATCGGCTACTCTGATGGTTTTGGGCGGCGCGACTCCGAGCCTATGGATGCGGGAAGGGTGCTAATAATGACGAATCTCTCCTCCTCACAATATCAGATGTCCCTGTCCCTAGCAAGGTCACCGCCCCCGCTACCGCTGGGGCAGCCACTATCTTTGCCCAGATCGAGTCCGGCCTAAACTCCCTCTCAGCTGAGGAGAGAAAGACCCAGGTGTCCAAGACCAAGGCCATCTTTGGCTTTGACATCACCGATGCCTCTGGCGCTCTCTCAAACTGGTTCATTGACCTCAAGCAGGGTGACGGTGCTGTTGGCTCTGGCAAACAAGCTCCCAACAATGCCAAGATCGACATGACCGTGAGCGTCAGCGACAAGGACTTTGTCGATCTGGCTGCCGGCAAAGCCAATCCGCAGAAGTTGTTCATGGCTGGCAAGCTCAAGGTCAAGGGCAACATGGGTCTGGCAACGTAAGTGCCTGCAGCGACTGCGAGTGGTGTAGATCCTGGAGGTCTCGGCATGAGACGGCAGCAATGATTCTGAGACCGACTCTGTGTTCTCTCTCTCTCTGTTTCCAGTAAACTCGAGGGTGTCCTCAAACTCGGTGCTGGCGGCAAGGCCAAGCTCTAAGTAACCAAATCCACGGGTACACAGAATACAACACACGATGCGGCCTTATCATAATCATTATTTTCGCTATACTTTCAAACGACATACGGATTTGACTTTCCAAAATATATCCCAGCAAAGTGGGAAGAATGATAACGAAATGCTTGGGTTTTGAGCGTCGAGGACGATTACTGTTCCTTCCGACGAAAAGCAGGCTGCTGATTCGGGCGGTTTGGCCAGCCACACGGCAGCTGCAGAGTGGTTGCAACTTGAGACAATCGAATTGGAGACGTTCAGGCAGTGTGATCCGCAAGGGCTGTCGATTGGGCGGCCATTGTTTGCCGCTCCCCCTCTCCTTGACCTTTGGGCGGGAAACGTCGCATCGAGGGAGGGGCCTGTCGACCGAAGGCAGATTGTAGTTGTCCCTCTGTCGCTTTGCCGTCCTTCTCGCACGCTTACCTTCCTTCCCTGCCATCGACTCTATCTGCAAGTAACAGCAAGATGGTAAGTACCACTGGCGGGAATGTGATTCTCGCCGGCCATGCTCGAGTTTGATGCTCTCGGCACGAGCGCACGCCTCTGTTGCCTTGAGTGAACTGAAAATGGGATCGTTGCAGATGGGGTGCGGACGGCTGATGGCTGGCACGGCAGGATGGCCGATAGCGCAACTGCGATTCCAGATCCATCGGCCTTGTTTCTCCACTCACCCGCCGACCCACTCGCCGATTCCCCATGTGTCCCTCTCCAGTCCGCCCGCAAACAAAAGAAGAAGCGTGCCGTCCGACAGAACTCGAATGTCTTTGCCATGTTCGATCAGAAGCAGATCGGCGAGTTCAAGGAGGCTTTCTCGATGTTCGATCACGACTCGGATGGATTTGTTGACAAAGAGGATCTGAAGGATATGCTGGCGTCGCTTGGTAAGCGAGGTGTTGTTTGCACTCAGTTGGCGAGCTGAGCAGGTCGGTGGTTTCCAGCATCCTGGTCATTGGGTCGACAGGGAGCTCCCGATCACTGAATTAGAAACGAGCCCCGACTCCACATGGATGGCGACTGCGACTGCGACTACCAATGTGAATGTGAATGTGTCCTGGACGGCATCGACAGGCAGCGGCCAACCACCGCATCCAAGCGCCAGCAGCCGCTCTGACTGGTGTTTCCTCTCCATGCTTTGCGGTGCCAAGGACAAACCCCCACGGACGAATATATCGACGACATGATCTCGGAGGCTCCTGGCACCATCAACTTCACCATGTTTCTGACTCTCATGGGAGAGAAAATGAGCGGCACCGATCCCGAGCATGAGATCCTGCAAGCCTTTGAGTGCTTTGACGAAGGGAAGACGGGATTCATCAACGCCGAAGCGCTCCGCGAGCACATGACAACCATGGGCGACCGATTCACAGACGAAGAGGTGGGTGTCGAGCATCGCTGGGCCGCGCTGGAGGGCTCATCGAGCGACGGCATCGAGCGACGGCATCGGGCCACACAAACGGACGTCCCGACTGATGATGCTCTTCGTGCCATCAGGTCGACATTATGTTCAAGGGCGCCCCTCTGGATGCCAAGGGCAACTTCAACTACCGTGAATGGACCCGGGTACTGAAGCACGGCGAATAGACTGCCTGGTTGTGCTGCGTGCCGGTCGTTTGGGAGAGTGCTGCTGGGTCTTGAGAGGGGAGGAGCGGATCGGTCGAATTCCAATACACATCTGTGCCAATGCGACCCCGTGGCCCGTGCAATGCAGTGCCGTTTGGCTGCCGAGCTCGTGCTTCCACGTCGACTCGGTCGCTGGATCTTCAGTCTGTCGATCCGGTCGGATGCGCCTGGTCCCCAATGGTCCTGGAATGTTGGTGATGTCGGTGGTGGTGATGTCGGTGGTGGTGATGTCGGTGGTGGTGATGTCGGTGGTGGTGATGTCGGTGGTGGTGATGTGGGAACCGGCCGACCGAGATCCCAGCGAGGCGACCGAGGAGCGTCTCGGCCCTCGCCGTGTCGCTTTGGCTGCTCCTCGCCAGAGCCCGACAACCACTCAACGTCCTTCTGGATCAACCTCGAGAGCAGGTTGTCTGCACCGCCATCGGCTCGCCCCGGCCATCGCCAGTCCCTGCCCTCCCCCCCTCACCGCAGAGTGCGCCCCCCTCCCGATCCCTTCGTTGCGGGAAGATCGCTTCGACATGCAGCCCTCGTCCTTTGCTGCGTCCTCGGGCCTTGCCAAGTACGCCCTTGCCCCTCCTCAGGACATGTTGCTCAATCCAACGCTGGGTCAGTCTTGGGTCTTCTTGCTGTGTTTTGCGCACTGCTCCAGTGCTTCTCATGACCTCTTGACGTGGACGCCCGCCGGTGGGGCGTAAAGGTCGTCGTGTCTGCTCTGCCCTGCTTCTCCGTCGATCCGGAAGTGCCTTTGGCGGTGTGCCTCGATCTGTTGTGTTCTCTGACCCGGTCATAACCATGTTTCACCATCGGACCTTTCTCCCAAACGCCATTGCCACACCGTCCAGGCTATGCCGACGTCTATCCCCAGCGGCCGCACCAGGACGAGGATCTGCTGACCGAGTCGAACGCAAAGGAGGGATTCAAAGACCGAGCCATCGTCCAGGTGAGCGGCATCGCCATCCATACCCGGTGCGATCGGCATCGAGATCCTCCCGTCTCTGCTGGCCACAGGCATTCCGCTCCTATGCGGCATTGGCATGTCTCTCACATTTTTGGCACGTCGGTGGACGGTGCTCCTGTTTTGCTGCAGAAGGAAACCTTTTCGCTTCAAGATCTCACATACGACAAGTTCCATGAGAAGCGCATCCTGCAGACCCTCAGTGGCTTCGTGGCTGAGGTGCAGGCACACAAGCAAAAGCTGTCGCTCATTCCAAGGTGACTGGACTGGCTCTTGGGCGAGCCGCTGCGATGTCGAGCGGCAGGATGCGCAAAGGCTCCTTTCCATAGTCGAGCGAGTCGTTGGGCCTTGCCTTCGCGATGCGGGCCAGTTGTGTCGTGGCCCTGTCTTCCAGGCGAGCCGCAATCCTGTCCTTCGCCTATTCCTGACCGGGAGCTCTCTCGACGCCATCCGACAGAAACCTCAAATACAAGATCGAAGAGGTTAAGCGGAGTCTCTATGCTAGCCTGCACAAAGCATCCGACGGCCAGACGCTGCTGGAGATTGTCAAGAACCCAAATATGGAGTATGTGTCCTTATTTGCTCATCTGGACTCGAAGAAAGCCTCGGCCGCCTCGATCCAATGCCGCAGAGAAACATGCAAACGGTCCTTGCGGCTCCACACAGTTGGCGATCGGCGTCGGACGGACGCTAATTTCCTTAACGGCTCCCTCCCTCCCTGTCCTGGACAGTGTCCGAGCGGATCGCCTCATCGACTTTGTCATCCAGAAGCAGGTTCCGATCCTCAGAGCAGTTCTATACTGCAAGGCATTCTGTCTCGTCGAGCAGGTGGGTCTGCTTTCGTCGGGGCTGTACCTACACAGAGCTTGTATCTCCGCCGCCGAGGCGACTCGCTAGGTTGGGCATCCTCGAGGTCACGGATTGTGATGGACGGTTTCGAAGTCGACCGGCTCGATGGCTCTCTTGGTTGGCGTGTCCCCATACTGACCCACGCAAGGTCTGCTTGACTCTATATTCGATCCGCAGATGAGTCGCCTTCCATCCGGAAGCTCAGGAGAAGAAGGTTGCCGATGGTGGACCGGACGGATGTGGCAGTATCAAGACGGACTGCTGGCCAAGATCAGCAGCTCGTCAGGCTCTGCCCGAGGAAACTCACAGATCGCCACCGCGGCCCGCAGTCTCGTCGCCACATGGCGATACAGGTGAATGCCAACGGCCCTCGCCGCACAGCCCACGCGGCTGTGTCGCTCTTCAGATGAGCACTCTCCATCTCCGGATGCATTGCCAGAGCCGACCTGAGTCGATACGGCGCCTGCACGAGTAGGGGTCAGCATCGCGAGAGCGTGTTAATTCCTCTACTGACTCGGTGTCGATATTCATAACCATCGCCTTCGTTTCGCCAAACAGCATGCGATTCCTGCTGTATCAGAACTACGAGGGACTGATCGACCAAAAGACGCTTCTTCTGAGACTCACCAGCAGCTTCGCGGAGCCCAAGTCTGATCAGGTACGGTCGGCGATGCTGCTCCGGCTGGGCACAACGGGACTGTTTTTTACCCACCCATGCGGCGAGAATGCCTCCCTAACACCCAGCGTCGCTTGCAGACCCACTTTTTGGTCGATATCCTCAAGGCGCTACTCGACGATATCTGCCGGACACGCACGCTTACAAGGATTTTGATTGAATCGTGTGTCAACAAACTGGGCCGAGTAAGCCATCTGCTATCTTTGGCATCCTCCCTTGCGCCAGACGAGTCTTGTTCTGACCCATCTGTGCTGCTCCCAGCTTGGTCTGAGCTCGGCGTCGCCCGCCCTTGCAGTGGAGCAGCGCAACGCCGTCCTCAACCTCCTCTGCGCGACAATTCTCAAGGCGCCTGATTCTGTCATATCTCCGCAACACTGGCTTGCCCACGAAAGGGTATTCAAGCACGCGCTGGGCGCCGAAGTTCGATCGGTGCTGGTGGGTGCCGTGGCGGTTTTGTGTGTGTCAATTTCGATGCCACACAGGTCTTTTTCCTTTGATTGGATCCCGAGTTTCCGGCTTTCAGAACCTACGCACTGACGCAGTGACGCACTGACGCACTTGCGCCAACATTGGCACAGAGCTCGGATAAGAATAGGGGAATGGCGCAGCATCTGAGGCAGCAGCAGCTCAGCATCGAGTGCCGCAATCGGGATCTGCTCGACTCATGGGACAGCGAAAACTTTGCTGACTATCTCTCAAAGGTTCAGGTGAGCGCTTGCACGATGAGTGTTGTTGCCCGGCCGAGTCGAGGCTTCGAGCTGCGCACTTTGTCTGGCTGGGTGAACTGATCCCACCTGGATCTTGCAGGTTCAATACAACCATCTCGCTCCGCCGATACTAGAGCTGCAGGTCAACGAATCCATCTATCGCACGTGGCACAAGTATATAGAACTGGAGTTGAGTCGGGAGACAAGCTCAAACGTACAGCAACCGGCGTCGCTCTTACCCGAATCGCCGCCGTCCGAACCTGCGGCCGTGCTCCGATTGCTCTGCCGACATGTTCACGCTCTCTGCGACTGGGCTGTGCACACGCCCTTTTACAAGGGCTTTGAAATCGACGCCGGATCTTTGCTTACTGAGGAGCCAAGGCCGTTGGCGACGCGACAGCAGTGTTATTTTGTGATGTGGATGCTCTCCAAAGCTCTGGCCAGTGCGGAGGGACACATGGCCGCTCTCACCAAGGGCACCCTCCAAGATATTTTGTTGAACTACCTCGACAAAGCTGCAGTTCAGGTGCCGGACAAAACAGGTAAGGGGCGTCCCTGGCACTACTACATTGAAGCATGCTCTCTTGAGCGACAAGCAGCGCTGAGCGAGCGAGCGCTCTTGTCTCATGCTACCTATATATGAACGAGTATCGCCGATGCTTGCGCACAGTCACGAACTCGCGATCGGGGGTGTGTGTTCATATTGCGGCCGGATATGATGCTCACCTCGCTATGGCTCGTACTTCCCAAACCACAGTGTCCCGCTGCATTGCGTCGCTATTTTCTGTGCTGGTCCACACGAACCTGTTCTCCTACACACAATTCTTGGAACGCCTTGTCGCCCGCGGAGATCTGGAGTACCGTGAGGCTGGAGATGTACGTGCTCGACCTCTACACTGATTCACAGCCAGGGTTCCTGCCACTCCGCACTGTCTCACGATCGCGTCTCTATTGCTGCTCCATGCGCCGGATCCTACCAACATCGTGAACCACGCAGTCTCGCTCCCTTTGGCGGGCGATGCTGCTCAAAGAACTTTGTCCGCTGGACCTGAGTCCGCACTACAGCATCCTTTGCGATAACCTTGTGAGACACAACGAAGCCCAGTCGGTAAGCTGAGACAGTTGTTGCCATGTCGCAAGTGATGCCGTAACGCACACTCACTGGTGTTGTCGTCCATCTATCACAGCCACAAAGCCAATACGAGCTAGCCCAGACTTTGGTAATGGATCTGCTCCAGCCCATGTTCAAGAATAGAGCGCTGGATATCAGTCGCGAGAACCCGCGCTGGGATACCACCGACGAGTATATCCGGTCTCGGAAGATCGACACTACCAAGATTACCGCCGTGCTCGGTCAGGATTTATCCTGGTCCGACAAAGCCCGACTCGCACGGTGGATTGTGGAATCGTGTTTGGACTACAAAGTCAAGGATGTCCAGTAAGCGCACTGTTTCCGCGAACCAGTCGGGTGCAAGGTCTCCGACATGCGCATGTGATGGTGGATTTCCATCCCGTACAACTGACTTGCTTCCGTATACAGAATCGATGTGACGAACTGGCGGAACTTGACGACACCCGGGAGCTCACTGCTCAACGTCCGCCAGTTCTGCGCCGTCGTTAATTTGCTCGAGATTCTCTCTGACCCGCTTGGAATTCTTGAGGTACTTTACTCTGGATTTATCGACGGGCAGCATTCTGTCCCTTTGGCAGAGGAATGGCCGCTCGTGACAGGATCCTCGTATCCCACCGGTGACATGTAGCACTGACGAACTATCGATTGCGTCGCTGGTTCCCCATCGCTTTGCCATAGGTCTCGCTGTGGATGCTCCAGAAAAGCACCGACAAGGGCATGTACCCATTGGTGATAGATGCCCTGCGGCGGCACGAATTCGAGTATCTGTGCTTTGGCCGGATCGACGACATCACCGAGGGGCTGACGAAAAAATACCAGAGCCACAAGGTAGCAATATTGTGGCGCCTCAGACATGCCTGCTTTGGCACTATCTGTGAGCCCAGCCGTGCCAGACCAAAGGCAGTCTTGGAGATGCGGTACAAGCCAACTCACCTCGGCTGTCTCTTGCTTTGTAGGGGAGCCAGTATCTGCAGTTTTATCTCGACTATCTGCAGCTGGCCGATTACACAGGTCTGCGATTGGATCCGGCACAATCTAAGCTGGCCGCTCTGGAGCTGCCTGGAACCACCCACCATGCTGAGAAGATCCCTATGGAGTTCAAGGCCGTTCGTGACTTGGTGGATACCCCGTCGTCTATTCACGAGAAGGCATCGGAGCTGTACCACAGCTTCCACAACAACCCTGAGGCCGTGCGCCGCATCTTTCTCTATGACCTGGATCTATTGCGAAAGTCCTATCCGATCAAGAAGAGGTATGAAGCTCGAGACGGGACTGGCGAGTGCATTAGGCTTGACGTTCGGGCAGCGACATGAGCCTCGGTGGCTGCTGAAGGTGTGCATATCCGAGCGACCATTTGAGAGAAACAGTTTGGCCTTACGGAGCAATCGGCATGTGGCGATTTGCACACAGCCATCTGCCAGATCCATGCGAGACAGCAGGTGTGGGCGACGACATGGAACGGGCTGTCTGGGATATGATTTGTTGCTGTACATCTGCCGGCTGCAGAGCCCTCGCTAATCAGCGATATTCGATCTCCGGCAGCGTCTTCGACTTTCGGCGCAAGCTCGAAGTGCACGTCGAGGTGCTCCGGCAGCTGAACGAAACATCGCTGTTCCTCGATGATGTCATCATCGACTATTTGAAAGAGCATTACCTCACTCCTCTTTTGAGCACTTCGAGCGCTCCGGTCACGGGCGAGTTCCGCAAGCCACCGGCGGGGTCGGCCACACATGGCAGTGTCAAGCACGGCGAGCTCCTGGACGCCGGAGGCGGGCCTGCTTCCTGGTTTATCACGCTGCTTGTGCTGCTTGTGTGCCGGCGGTGCTGCTCGCCTCTGTCTCTTCTCAAGAGACTCTGCGAGCCGCTGTTCCGATGCATATCAAGCCACTTGTTGGTAAGAGTCAGACATCGGGGCCATCGGCTTGGTTCACCGGGCGGCTTGTGGGCTGTTGCGCATGTCCCGGTTGCTGATCCTCTGTCCTGGTGCTCGCTCGTATATAGCTTGGTATCGCTGTGGATCTCAACCTGCTCTCGAATGTGGTGCTGTTGACGCGATGTATACTGGTTGTTGATTCGGTTGCAAACGTCAACGAGCGACTCTTTTTGACGCAGCAGGTATGTTCTTCGATTCCGCGTCGACCAACGTGCACTCGGATCCATGCGATCACAAGGGCTGCGAATCTAACGACAACGGTTTGTCTGGCCTGCATCCTTGCACTGACAGGACCTCCACGCTCTCCACACGATTCGACACTGCGAGCTCCGCTCGACAGAGGGTCTGTGCTGCGTCGTCAAGATCTTCCATTTGCTCGCGAAGATCGCATCTCACTTCGAGTCCGAGCGCACACCCTCCAGTGAAAGCCTGCCTGTGATCGAACAAATCTCGATCACGCTCAAGATGCTGACGAACGACTCGTGCTGGTTCAAGCGTGCCATCCACAGCAACTTGGAGTGGTCCTATGAGAATATGATCGCGGTCCTGCTTCAGACGGATCTCCTGCCGAGCGCTCCGGAGCCAAGCAACCCTGGCAAGACACCGTCGGCAGGACCAAGCACGCCCGTGCCCACCAAGACCGGACAGGGCCATTCCAAGACCGGGGAGCGCAAAAAGAAAGGATCGATTGTGGCGCCTACGCCGCCTTCGGAGAAGCCTGTCGCCACACCCACATCAGCGCCAGCCGAGGTTCCGCGCCTGGCACACCTGCTTGCATGCAAGAGTGTGCTATGGCGCCACCTGTCGCTGCTCCAGATGAACAGCCTGACAGCCCTTGACCAGCAGCGCCTCCCGCATACTCTGGACGACCTGGTACCGATCTTTGCTGCTTCGATCGCGCAGCTCAGCCAACGGAGCTTTGGCCAAGAGCGCCAGGTGATCCTAGCAATGCTCTGCTTCCTTGACGGCTGCCAGAAGGCTGCCTGGGCAGAGAGTGATCAAGATGCCGCTCAACTCCTGGGTGGATTGAGCGCTGAGCAGTTCGGCGACTCTATCGTCACCAACTTTGCCAAAGCCTTCTTCCTCAGCATTGATGCGACAACGCCAGTCCTTGTGCGCCGCTTGCTTCAGAGCATGCCCCTTGACTTTGTGCGGCCCCTGTCGCAGAAGATCGTCGCAGGAATGATGGTGCCCTTGGGGAGTGATACTTTGGCACAAGCAAGCAATTCGATCGAGGCGCTTGTTTCCTCAAAGACACAGTCGTCACTGTCGGCGCTGCAAGCTGCCATATCACTTGTGCGAATCGTGGTGCAACATGACACACAAAGTGTGGTGCCGACTCCGAGCACCTCCACGTCCAAAACCAATCCCGTACCGGTCGACGTTATCAAACCATGGATACCCCTCGCAAGCACGCTCCATACGCAGATACGATGGTTCTACGACTATGCCAAGGTAGGCGATGCCCTGCTTAGCGAATGGCTCACGGTGCAGCTTCACTTACATAGGCTTACTGCCTCGATCTGCGCTGAAAGTCATCAATAGGGCAAGCTGCTGTCCCACAGAGCGCCATGGCGCCGCAACCATCGGAAAGTAATGCTGTGGAACTTGGGTTCATGCGCAAGAGGTATGTGTCCACTGGACTCCTTTTCAGGCGACCCCCGACCCGTACCACTTTCTCATGTGTTTGGTCCACCGACCCGGCGTCGATTGATCAGCCCCGCGAGATGCTCACTCCGGGACTGCTTTTCCACTATCGACCTGAGTAGCTTCCAGCTCCGGCTCCGGCTCCTGCAAGCGCTGTCCTTGGTCCTCGCCAACGCTCCCAAAGAAACATCGGTCCCCGACCTCGTGGAATATCTGGTCAAGATCATGGCAACACCGTTCGTTCATGACCATGGTCATAGCGAATATCTCTTCAGCTTCACTTTGGACGTAATGTCGTGCCTGATCGATGATGTCAAGTCCAGAGAAGCCAAGAACCAGGTGATGGACGCACTGAAGAGTATACAGAAGGTAAGCCGTTTCCGACTGAGGCCCTCCGATCCAGCCAAGTCGCCTGTCCGCGTTCTGCAGCTGCTGGGTGGCCCAAGCGAACATGTTCTAATCCCTCGACACTGCCTGCAGCAAATACCGTCAGTGTATCAGTTCCCTCCCGTCTTCTCGGACCGCATCGGCCGCATCTTGCCGTACCAAGTTTCCAGCAAGCAATTCGGCGACATCTTCTTGACCAACCTCGATCCGCGATGCCCCCAGCCCCCGCAGCAGATCATGTACTTTTCACTGCACAACCACATCCAGCACTTCAAGCCCTGGGAGTGGCTCGATCGCTATCACGGCTCCGATGCGACGTCGGGCGCCGCCGAGCCGCCGAGCAAAACCTTTGCATCCCATCCGACCTACGATTTCGACACCCCGATTCCGTTGTCGATGTTTGGTGCGGCGCGCGTCCATTCAAGAGAGACACGAGTCTATGAAAAGCACTTTGCATCGAGATCATCCACTGCCGCGAGCGACGGCGCCATCGCCATCGCCATCGCCAATGATGCAGCGATGGATAGTACGCCACTGGATACGAGGGAAGGCACTGCGTTGGAAAACGGAGTCCATGGTCGAGAGACTGCCTCAACAGCGCCGCGGATAGCCGGAGACAGCGACCTGAAGCGAGGGCGAGACGACATGAACGTCGATAGCCCTGCCAAGAAGCACAAAACCGAGCCGTGACACCAAGCGGCCTCCATGTGCACTTAGTTTCTGTTACACCCCATCCTTGCACATTGTCAGAGATGTGTGTATTTCGAAGCCAGTTGTGATTGCCGCGCTGACGAAATGATATTGGACGCTCTGGTTTCATTTTGAATGGAATACACGCACATCCATCATCCGCAGTTGCCATTGATTCTGTAGACGGAGGGCAAGGGCATGCACCCAGCCCCGTCTTCTGAGGTTCCTCAGCCGTTCTGAGCAGTCCTATCACCAGTGGAGTCCATGTGTATTCCAATCAAGACAAACTTGCTTGCAGCGACATGCAGCAGTGCTTCCCACGACGAGGATCCTGCATCAATGAACGCTCTCCGCTGGTGTTACTGAGCTCCGTCGCCAAAGAATAGCACACGATCGCCCCTGACAGCCTCTTCGGTGATCCGAAAGAACACAAGTGGGTTCGACTGCGAGATACCCGACTCTCGCAGCAGCCAATCGCATGCCCCGCTTCCGTTGATTTCGATGGCGGTGACGGACGCTGTGGTTTGATGTTAAATTGTGGTCAGTATTGCGGTCAGTTCGACCACGCATCGCCCCAAGTTATTCAAAGTGCGGATGTGGATGCGAGCAACGCAGGCTTTGAGCCGTTTGCTCAACAGAGATGCACCTGCCTTGAGCCTTGGCGATTCGGTGAATCTCGGGGGTGAGAAAGAGGCGCTCGGCCTCCTTCGGATTGTATTCGAGCTTCCTGATTTGGGCAAACTGGAGCTGTGGCATTGGGCAGAGGAACATCAGGACAGTGTCGCGGCAGTGGAAGCAGCTTGGACGATGCGGTGCTGGGCAGCCGGAGCGCAGATGGATATACCGATCCCGGGATTTTGTGGATGAGCTCGAGGAGCTCGCGAACAGACAGAAACGATAGAATGATGAAGCTCTATTTGGATGCAGACCCGGGTGAGCCCAAGTGGTAAAGCGAGCCCAAGTGGGAAACCACGACGGATCGAGATGTTGGTGGAGACCCCGTTGACTGACCAGCAATCACGATTGAGCATGCGATATCACAGCAGAGCCGCAAGTGCATACCTCCTCTGATGATCGAGGGAGCGGGCCCAGTGTGCACGGGACATGCCACTTGTCCAATTTGGAGCCAGCCCAAAGCGGATGCGTGAAGGTTTTGATTGCATCGGCATGGTTGTACTGGAAAGGTATTATGCACACGGCGAGGGGTCAGGCATTTGCCGAAAGCCATGCGGCGGCCGCGACAGGAAATGGTGAATCGACCAGAGGCATTTTGCGCTGCTTCTCTATGGCGCGGCGCTGGGAGAGAGTGTACCATGAGTAATGTGTGGCCCGAAACTCGGGACTCGACTCACCACAGATACCGCTGTCCAGTTGACGCCCTTGGCATCGTTGAAGTCGTATATGTTGAACCACTCGTTCGCCAACACGCTGAGGCCGGCTCTGTCGAACTGGGACGCCAGCTCCTCATAAAAGTACCAAAAGCAGGACACTTGGATGTCTCTGGATGTTTCAATGATGGGCTGGGTGGCGGCATAGAGAGAAACAAAGACGCCATCGCAGTCCCGCATTCTGGGGCAAACGAGCAGGAGCGAAATGGCATCAGGGCGACCGGCGGCAGCGAACCTCACGACACGTTAGGGCCTGAACATGAGGACAAGTCGCATACCTGAATTGCTGTCCGGCAGCGACAATGACACAGTCCTTGCATTCGCGAATGAAGATGCTTCCCTCACACGGCCCGATGAAGATGAAGCACGAGATGCAAGCATCGACTGTCACTTGGGCCGTGCAGTCAAAGATGCAGAGGCTCGAGTTCTGCAGAAAAAGTAAAGCCAGTGGCTTGAGCACAGCATATTGGCAAGCCACGAAGGGCAGAAACAGGCCAGAATCATCACATGTCATGGAGTAATCAACACGAGCAAGCAGACCAGGGCCACTTCCCAGCCCAGGCAGCCCGCAAGCAGGTACTGGCCAAGCCGGCACAGACCTCACAATCCTCGATCGAGAACGGCATTCCGCTCGGGATGCTTCCGGGTAGCTTCATGTGAACCTGACCCCCCGTGATCTTGGAGAAGGTGAACTCTTTGGGATCAAATCTTGGCCGAGCGGACGGCGCGTTAGATGCAATTGGGTTCGATGTGGTGACGATCTTGGATGGGGACGAGTACTTTGGAGTCTGTCGAAGCAAGCTCGAAAGAAACGGCAGGCTGAGCACGCATCCCATCTTGGTATTGACACAACGACAGCGATTGTGCAGATAATGCTGGGACTAGCGGACGGATGATGTAGAGAGCAGACAGCGAGGCGCCGATTTGAGGAGGTATCGAGTGCAATGGAATGGCGCCTGGAGCTGATTCTGCGCGCCAATATACCATGGCGAACGCATTGGCTGGATTTCTGGATCAAGTTCCAGCGACTGCCCGCTCGCTTGGCGAATGAAACCGACACACATCTCGCCTGACCAACTCGGCATCGAGATGAGGGCAATCATGTGTATTGTGGTATCAATGTATGTATCTTGCATAGATGGGATGTCCACTGGAAAATGCGGCTGCAGATTTTGTTCAGGTGGAATCAACCTCTTGTCCTGGATAGCCTTCTGCATCAAAATGGGTTGTGTGAGCACAATGTCGGCGAGAATACACCATGGCTAGACAACACCACCGTCTTCACATATGTTCCGAAGATGCCCACCTAGTTCGAGGGTACTATTGAGCGAATGCGCTTTATCTGCGCAACGGCCATAGCGAAGGCTCTCCGCAGCTTGTTTGTCGTCTCTATCACCTTTGCCAGAAGTGTTCCCATCCGCGATCTGGAAAGCTTGATCTGGAGTCGTCTCTGGTTGCGGTCAGAATTGACCCGCCGCCGGGCCCTGGATCGCAGCGGATTGGTGAATGCGATAGCCCACATTTCAAATCCTCTAAATGCCAGGGCCAAGGTGTCCTGGTGGCTGGTTGCACGGGCGCAATAGCAATCGCTTTGGCTGTTCAACGAAAGCCCCTCATACACACACACAGGCTTCCGGAACATCCGAGCACAGCTGCTGATCACCCTGGGTCATCTGGGTCCGTCACGATATCGGCCGATCGTCTCGGAGGCTGCACTCTCACAGCCTGCTGTCCGCAGCGCTATACACATCGCGAAACGGCGTGTCAGGAAGCGTGGACGAGCTCGAGGCTCGTTTTGGACGTTCATCCGGTTGGACTGCTCGTGAGAACCGTCCGTCCAAAGGCTCAGAAATATTGTTCGTGAAGTGATGACCACCGACCGGGCACTGGGATCACAGGGTCACGATCTCAGTCTCTCTCCGGGCCGAATCGACAGCGAGCTGTATCTGAGCAGACCGCTTCCAGAGGCCCTCGATTGACTTGGGGCAACGATTGGGGCCATTCATGATGGTGACCAGGTGTTCGGGGAAGCATCCCCTTGCTCCGTTTCCGCGATGTGAATGACCATAGGTGTTATTCAAGATCCAGAAAGAAGGAGAGATAGAAGGGAGGAAGGAACGAATGAATGAACGAAGGAAGGAAGGAAGGAATAATCATTGTCCTCGAGGCCGCAAGGCTCATAAATACGCATTCGGAATATCCAGTTCCCTATGACTTGGTCTTGTTTGGTCTGGTTCCCGTTGACGCAGTTTGCTTGCCCCAGCAACGCCGCCTCAAGCATGGCTTTGAGGACTGGACCAGGCCTCCAAGGGAAGGATGGTTATGTACGAGCTGATCATGTCGAGCTGAGATCCATCAGCTGGTTCTGTATGCGGAATCGGGAGAGAAGGGAGAGAGTGTGTGAGAGCACGACCACAGCTGACGAGGCTATCGGGGGCACCAATGCGTCCGATGGCAGCTACCGATCTCGTCGTCGGGGCGCCCCACCCAGCCTTGCCGTCTCCACATCGCTGTCCAGATGCCCACCTGCAGCTGAATCATCTTGGTCTGCAGCAGTTCGTTGTCGCTCTGCAGTCTCTCCCTCTCCTGCTGGACCCTGTCGAGTTGCTCAAAGGTGTCATTCAGATGCTGTTGTGTGAGCTTGAGGGCTTCTTCAGCGCTGGACGCTCCATGAGCACCAGCCGCTTTCTGGAGCTGCTCCAGCTCTTCCTTGAGCTGCTCAATCAGCTGGTTCTTGGTCTCCAGCTCTTCGTTCTTGGTTTGTAGCTGGATGATGATCGACTGAAGCATGTCTTTGGTCTCATGCAACTGGTTCAGAAGCTCGGGCGGCTGCTCGTCTGTGCGGCCGTCAGACCGGAGGCGCTGCAGTTGTCCCTGGGCCTCCTCGAGCTCCCTGGTGCGCGCCGAGACGGTGTTCTCGAGCAACTTGGTCTTCTCGTTGGCAACATTCAAGCTGTTCTCGAGGATATTGACATCGTCGCGGAGTTCCTCCATCTGCAGGGCTGCGGTCTGGGCCGAGTCGAGAGCGTTGTTGCGTTCGAGCACGGCAAGCTCGTATTTTTGCTGGAGATCCAGCAGCGTCTTTTCCAGGCTGGCAATCTCTGCCGCCTCGGGGTTGGCGCTGCGGACCTTTTCCAGCTCGGACTCGAGGGCAGCGGCACGGGCGCCGGCTTCCTGAGCCTGGGTCGTAAGCAAAGCAATCCGGGCCGAGCCCTCGTCCGAGTCCGCCTTGCTTCCCGTGCCATTCTCGACAATCTGGGTCAGATTCTCGATGTTGCGGAGTTGGCTTTGGATCGAATCGGCGACGGCGGCCCCGTCTCCAGCTTTGCCAGAAGAGAGGGCCTCGATCTCGAACTGAAGGGCCTTGATCTGGGCATCTTTCGACTCCAGAACAAGCGACAAGCTCTCGATCCGCGCGACGAGCGAGTCTTCGATGTTGTTTACCGAGCGAGCAGAGTCCGGGTTCTTGAGCAGAGCATCGAGCTGCTCCTCGTACTCTTTGCACTTGGTGCCATACTCGGAGTGGAGCGATGAGATGGCGAGAGCATGCTGCGTCTCGCTGGCCTCGAGGGACTTTGTCAGCTCCGTGAGGATGGTGTTGTGGCGCTTGATGTTCTCCTCGATCTCAAACTTGCTGTCTTGGAGCTGGCGGGCGTGGTCGGCGGCCAAGCTCTCCAGCTCGGCGTTGAGGCGGATGATTTCGTTGTCTCGCTCCTCGATGACACCCTCGAGGGTCGCCGACAGATGGGCAATGGCATCGACGCTGGCGCCGGTCGAGTTGTTGACGTCTTCCCGCAGCTGGGCAATTTCCTTGGCGTGCTGGATCTTGAGGGCCTCCAATTCCTTGCGCGCGTTGATGCTGTCGACTTGGCCGAGCGCCGAATCCTTGGCAATCTTGATGCCCTCCTGGCATTTGCGGGTCAGGGCCTCGAGCTCGCTCTGGTGAAGACTTTGAAGCTGCTCCATGTTGCTGACATGCTCCTGGTTGACCCGAGCGAGCTGCTCGCTATCGGCCTTCAGGGTTCGAATCTGGTCCTCGTAGCGCTCCGTCAGCTCGGCGAGCTGCTGTTCATGCGTGGCCTTGAGCTCGCTGATGGACTGGCTCAGCTCGCGCACGTCCTTGTCGTGCACAATCTTGCGGCCCTCCAGCTCACCGGTCAAGCCGGCAATCTCCGAGTCGTAGGCGTGCTTGAGGTCCTTGATTTCGCGCTCACGGGCAGCAGCGGCCTTGTCGGTCTCTTCCTGGATCGTCTGCAAGTACGACTCGTGCTGCGCGCTGACATTCTGCAGCTCGGCGGCAAGCAGGTCGGACTTTTCGCGGAGATGGATGATTTCGGCCGCAGTGTCCGAGTTGGGCGAGCGCAGCAGCAGGAGGCGGTGGTCTTCGGCGAGGCGAGAGAGCTCGATCTCGGTGTCCTCCAGTTTTTTCTGGACGAAGCTCAGCTGCTTCTCGGCCGCCTGTCTGGCGTTGTCGAGAGCCTCGATCTGAGCAAAGGTGAAGGGATGATTGTCGATGCCGGAGGCGGTAGCGGCGTCGTCATCAACAGGGCCACGCGAGCGCGAGCGAGTGACGATCTCGGCGTGGGAGTTGGCCAGATTCTGGGCCTCCTCCTGCATGCGGTTGAGTTGGAGGTTGAGCAGCTCGAGCTGGGCCTCGCGGTTGAGCAACTCCGATCGGAGATTGGAGTTTTCGGCCTCGAGCTCGTCGACGGTTCGCACAGCGTCCTCCATGGTTTGCTCAAACTCGATGATGCGGTTCTGGGCGTTTTCAAGAATGGATTCGTTGGTGCTGATGCGCTCGTCGCGGGCGGCCAGCTGGCCTTCGAGGTCAGCGATCTGCGCGCGAAGGTCCATGACGTCGTAGTTGACGGATCCAGAGGCCACCATCTCGTCGATGCGCTGCTGGGCGCGCTCCTCCGAGTCCTTTAGCCGGGTCAGTTCGGAGCGCAAGGCGCTTATCTCGATCTCCAGAGTTCGATGGCAAGCCTCAGCCTGGACTCGGGCTTCTTGGTTGCGCTTCGAGGCACGGACCCACAGGGCGATCTTGGACTGCAGCGACGATATGTCGGTCTGGCTCTGCGAAAACTTTTGCTCGAGCTCCAAGACACGGCGACGCTCGATGGAGATGACGACATCCTCGCCCTGATCACGGGCCTCGAGGAGCGATGCGAGATACTTTGCGCTCTCTTCGGCGATGGATTTCTGTTGCTCGGCTTCGCGGTGGAGGGCTTGGCTCTGTAGGCATGTTGCGGGTTGCGGGTTGTATCCAAGGGATCCAGGGACATCCCCCGCCGATTCGTAGATCCACGAGTCCAGTCGGAGGGTATTGCAAAGTGAATCCCAGACGGCGAGCGGAAGAGCAACGTTCGGTTCGTTAATATTGAGAACATGGAGGCCAGCAGAGTCACGCGGCACTCTGACTGCACGCGAGCACAGTCCGTTGTTGTCGCAAACAGCCAGAGGGGAATCGTTGGCACCCCGTCGCCATGAATCCCGGGGATTCCTTGCTCGCCGGACTCACGGCAGCGCCGAGTCAGGTTTATGGAAAAGAGTGGGGCACCGGGGCTGTTGAAGGGCCAACTCGGAAACCCCAGGAAGACACTGACCTGCTCAACAGCTTGCTTGGCCTTGACGAGCTCCTTCTTGAAGTGGAGCAACGTCTGGAAGAGAAGAACACGGCCCTCGTCGATCTCTCGCTTCGACAGGCTCTTCTTGGACAAAAGATCCTCGATGTTCTTGGACTGATCGGCGTCCAGCTCGCCGTTGACGACGATGGCCTGGTCCTCGTCGTAGTCCACGTCGTGGCTCTGTTCCGGGCCGTTTCGGTGCTGCTGGGTCTTGCGGAAGGTGGTGAGCTCTGTGCTGAGCCAGTTCTCCTTGACCTTGAGGTCATGGATGATTTTATTCTTGACATTGATTTCGGAGAGGAGCTTGCTCTCGGACTTTGTGCTGTCGAGCAGCGAGGTCGATGTCTGGGAGGTTGGCGAGGACGGTGCCGGTGGGGGTGTCTGGGTGTTTCGCTGGGGAAGCTCGAGGGGACGGATGACGGGTGTTCCGATCGACCTTCTCCGGGCGGCGTAGTAAGCCGAGCTGGGCTGGGCTGCCGAGGACGAGATGCTCATGGTCTCAGGCAGCTTGATCGGCGGTGAGGAGCGGGGAGTGTGGAGGCTGGGATCCTGTGGGGAACAGCAGCTCGGATACGGATGCGAGGGGTGGATAGAGTGGGGGGAGATATCGAGGGATGGGGTGTGTGTTGCAGCCGCAGATCCAGCAGGGACGGAGCCGAGGAGATGGCGACAGTGGCAGCGTTCCTCCAGGTGTGGCCTGGCCAGGGTCAGATCCAGGCAGAAGCGGGAACGAGGAGGAGGCTGCAGACGAGGCGGTGGATGGCCAAAGGACCGAAAGGACGCACAGGAACCCAAAGCAGAACGAGACAGACGCTTTGGGACGGCGCCGGGGAACACCGGGGTGACACATGCACGACGCCGGGCACTGCTGTCGCTGTGCGTCGCTGTTTGTCGCTGCTTGTCGCGCGCCACCGCAAGCCGCCCCAGGCGCGCCCGGGGGCGTGCCCTGCGGCAGTGCGCTTGTGCGACGGCGCCCTGGCCAGCAAGGGCGTCCGCAGCCAGCCACGCTGTGGCTGCCATGGATGCACTCGATCCAGCCCGAGCCGCACTCGATCCAGCCCGAGCCGCACTCGATCCGCCCCGGCCTGGTTTTGTTTTTCGGTTGCGCTTTCAGGGCCGCGACTCGCTTTGATCGAGCCTCCTCGTCCTCTGCCCCGGCATACCGCAGGATCAGCCGCAGGATCGCCCGCCGACTGGATCAACCGCCGCATCAACCGCAGCCCCGATCACCAGAAGCCGCCCTGCCGAAATGGGTATGTCTGCATGCGGGCAAGTCGCCGCAAACGGCCTGTGTGCTTGACCCCGACCCCGCCGCCCGATCGTCAGCTGCCGATCTGCCCAGCAGCATCCTTCCTAACACATCGCCCACATCCATATCGGCATTCTGCCGAACCACCGGCGATGCAACTGCGTTCGATCGGGGATGTAGAAGAGACATACGCTCCATACGACCAGCCACAGCCGGAAATGATGGACGACGTGCGCATGCAGTCCTCAGAAGCATTCCCCGCCGAGAACGGACGAAGCGAAGGAGGAGGTTAGATCCAGCTACTTGTTTGCTTAAGTGACCGATCCGTCGTCCAATCCATTCGCTTCTTGTACATCTGTGAGATTTCGTCTGGATACTCCCCCACCCACCTGTGTACACCTCCCTGCCCTCGCTTGGGTGATCGGCCTGGTCCGCTTGCTTAGCCGTGCGCTGCCTCGATGTGTCCGCTGGGTTGCCTGCCCGTGCTTTCCATCGGGCCCGTGCTTTGAAAAGGAAAGCATTCTAAAGCTCTGCCACCGTTTCGCCCAAAGCTCCACGTTGATTCCTCCGCTCATGATTCCGGAGAGGTGATGATTCATGTTGATCATCGCAAATCATGATCGGACCTCCTTTCTCCCGTCTCTGCGTCGATGGCGCACCGACCTTCTCCTGCTGCCCTTGCTTCCTTGCCTTCCTCTCTGTTTGGCTCTCAGCACTTTTCTCGCCCAAGTGGGTCACGTTTCAAAATGTCGGGAGCCTCTCCTTGACGACGGTAGCCCATTCTTTAATACCCCGTTCTAGCGATGGGCGAGGCTGATTGACCCACAAGCTCAAGCCCGAGTCGGTCATTCTCCTTCACTCATCATCCCCCTCCATCTTCGCCTCACTCCCTTGGTTTTGGTGCCTCAGCCGCTGGTGCCGACAGTACTAATCAACTCGCTTTGGCCTGAGCCAACGCCGATCGTTTTGCATGGCAGCGTCGGCCATTTCATTTACCAGACTTTTCTGATCCCGCTTTTGCAGGCCCCCAGGAATTCGAAGGAGAGTTTGAGCGCGACTATGACCGACACGAACGCAAGGAATACGACCGAGAGCGTTCCCATCGCTCGGACCGTGACCGTGAGCGGGACCGAGACCGCGAACGGGATCGGGATCGAGATCGTGAACGGGATCGCGATCGGGACCGTGATCGTGATCGTGATCGAGACCGTGAGCGGGATCGCGACAGAGATCGATCGGACCGTCGTCACCGAGATTCCGATCGCGAAGAGCGACGACGAGAAGGCGATGAAAGTCGAGATCGCCCTGAGAGGCGAGACCGTGAACGGCGTCGCGAGCGCCGAAGCTCTCGATCCCGCAGTCGGTCTCCGGAGCGAAAGCGTCGCAGCAGCGGAGAACGGCGCTCAAGACGATCGTCTGCAAGTCCCCGCGGAAGCCGCCGCGAGCGTTCTCTCACGCCCTTGCATCTCAAGGTCCGCAAGCTCAACAACTGGGACATTCCCCCGCCTGGATATGAGGGCATGACGGCTGCTCAGATCAAAGCCACAGGTACGCTGTCGGAGCGCAAGCAGCCCATTGCCCATTGCCCATTGCCCATTGCCCATAGCTACGGGACGGCCTGCTTGGACGATCGCCCTGTGACGGCCGGGATAGGAGCCCTGGTCTGTGAATGGTACTGACGCTACCGATGCCGTGCTCCTATAGGCCACTTCCCATTGCCTGGCCAGACGGGCTCCAAGCTCGGCAGTGCACCAGCCTCTTACGGAGGCGCTGCACAGGAGCCGTTCTCGCCTTACAACTCCAACAGTTTCCCAGACTCCTCGCAGCCCGGCCAGCCCCTCGGCAGAATCAGCCAGGGTGGCGCTGGCCCAGCCGCGCAAAACGCTGGAATGGCTCGTCAATCGCGGCGCCTGTACTGCGGCAACATTCCATTTGGCATCAGTGAGGTACCATCCGTGGACCATGCCGGGCATCCCCGTCGCCCAGCCAGCGTGTTGGCCAGTTCCCTCGGAATAGGCACAGAGACTGCTTGCGGCACGATGTATAACACAGCATGCTGCTTCGTACCCGATCATAGCACGTGCTTGTCGAATTTTTCAACACCACCATGACCCAGCTCAACATGACAACGTCTTCGGGTAACCCAGTGATTGCTGCCCAAATCAACCACGACAAGAACTATGCCTTTGTCGAGGTAGGTTTTTGATTGGCCCGGTGTCGTTGGCATCTCCAATCCTTTGGCGCAATCTGTCCTTGGCGGCCGCGCCGTTTCGTGTGTTTGGCCGGTCATGTTGTGTCCCGGTTCGATGTTGAAGCTGGTGGCTATATGACATACAGCTCGATTCTACCTCCATGGGGTATCGTTGTAGCTGCTGCGAACGCCATGTCGGTGAGGACTGCTTGTTAACAGAGTCACTTGCTCATCCCCCCCCTTCCTCCACCCGATTCTCTCGATAGTTCCGCTCTCCCGAAGAGGCCACTGCAGCCATGTCTTTCGATGGCATCACCTTCTCGGGCCAGTCGCTCAAGATTCGCCGCCCGAAGGACTACCAGCCTCCCCCAGGAACTTCCGAAAACGGCCTCCCCATGCATTTGCCAGGTAGGCTCAGGTGCTGATGGCAACCGCAGAGCGCTCGACCGACGATCACAGCAGTACTTTGCGGGCTGTTACAGCTGTGCTTTGCGGCGGCCTGTTCTCACCGGTGCCTTTCCGTTCCAGGCATCGTGTCGACCAACGTACCCGACAGCGCCGACAAGATCTTCATTGGCGGACTGCCCATCTACCTCAACGACGAGCAGGTGATGGAGCTATTGAAGTCGTTTGGCGAGCTCCGAGCCTTCAATCTCGTCAAGGACAACGCAACCAGCATGTCCAAGGTATGTGCGCTCGACAGTACGACCCCGGACCCACATCGCGGTCGCTACGACCTGTGCTCATCCGCGACCCGCTTCCTTTCGCAGGGTTTTGCGTTTTGCGAGTATGCCGATCCGACCATCACCGATATCGCCTGTCAGGGATTGAACGGCATGGAGCTGGACGACAAGAAGCTTGTTGTCCAGCGCGCCAGTGTCGGGTCGAGCAAGGGCGCCGGCGGCGGCCCCGGCATGGGGTCGCTGGGCGGATCGTTCGCCTCGTCGCTACTCCCATCAAGCCTTCTGCTCAGCAGCGGCGGTCAGGTTGACCCCACCAACGTCGTGGCGCTGATGAACATGGTGACGGAGGAGGAGCTCCGCGATAACAATGAATACGAAGGTCAGCAGCCACGGCACACGGAACGGATGCAGTCGTGTGGAATGGCGCATGTTTGCCCCAACCTTTCTGCGATCGCAGTTGTGTATCTGTACATGCTTCTGCGAACCGAGACTGAGCCGCATTCCACTTGATTCCGCGATGACAGATATCATTGACGACATCCGTGGCGAGTGCTCAAAGTTTGGCGTTATCAGCTCGATCAAGATTCCCAGACCAGTCCAAGGCCAGGTGGTGCCTGGACTCGGAAAGGTAAAACCGATTGCAGAAGTCGCGTGGAGTCTATGGGGTGTGGGCGGTGTCTGAGGGGCGCTGGATTCCGTTCTCTGGGTCTGGACTGCTGACGGCGTCTTTGCGCTTTCATCCCCTCCCCCGTCGACTCTTGTTCACCCGCAGGTATTCATCCACTATGTGACGAAAGAAATGGCCGCAGTTGCGGTGAGCGCCCTGGCAGGCCGGCGATTTGCGGATCGCACTGTTGTGGCGGGCTATTACTCGGAGAGTCTGTATATCGAGGGCAATTTGGGAATGTAAAGGGGCATCGGCTGCAGCCGCAATGCCGAGTGGAAGTAGCACGGACGACAAAGGCGACAATACATCTGCGTTGGGGCCAAGGGATCGTGGCACTCGATGCAGGCGATGCACGATATGCAGATGCCGCTTGCACCGCACATGGAGCACCGCACAGGGAGCACCGCACAGGGAACATCTGCCATCACTCCGGCCAAGTCACGTGCGCCACGCGCCCAGGCACGTTCGCCAGTGGGCCAATCACCTGGCTGGCCGGCGCGTCGCACCAACGCCAGGTGTGCGTTGCACAGTGCCGTCGCTTGCGCGGATCCTGGCGCTGACGCGAACGCCCGCGAGCGGCACGCGGCCGCTCCAGCGAGGAGATCAGCAGGCCCATCTGGGGAGCGACGAGAACGAGGGCGAGAGCAGGCGAGACGAGGGCGACAAGACCGCACCCGCGTCCTCGCCTGCTCTCGGCTACTCTCGGCTGCTCTCGCTGGGCCGTGCTCGCTGGCCTTGGTCTGGGCTCGGTCTCGGATCCTCCTTTTCATTCTTCCCAAACCATCGCCTCGGGGCCAGAACGACATCGAAACGGCCAGCCGGGGAATCGCACTCGTATTCCCTCGCTGCCCCACCTGCTCGTCTCTCCGCATCGAAGCAGCCCGGCCCCGCAATGTCTTCGTCGCCGCTGTGGGCCTATCCGACCCCACCGGCTCTGTCAGCGACCCGGAGCCTGCAGCAGCAGCAGCAGCAGCAGCAGCAACAGCAACTTCAGCAACAACAGCAACAGCAACAGCAGCCACCATCTTACCCAATCCGAAACCCGTCGCCACCGTCCCAGCATATCCACGGCTACCAGCAGCGTATCGATGCAAGCTTCCACAGCGACCACGCCCTTGGACAGCCGCAGAATGGGCTTTCGGGCATGTCGCCGTACTCCAAGCATCAGAGCCAGCAAGACGCCTTCCATGCAGCATACCAACGGGCGATATACAATGTATGGATAGGGCGATACGGATCGTCGCTGCGGTGTGCTTCCTGTCCTCCCTCCCTCCCTCCCTCCCCCCCTCCACCTTATTGTCCCACGAGACTGCATGGCGATTCCCGATCCTGACGACTCTGGCGGCTGTGTCTCCCGTCTGGATTGACGGTCCGTGCTGGTAAATCAGCAGCATCCGCCCATCATGCCCTTGATCTGTTCGCCTTGGGCCTGGACTGATGCATCTCTGTGGTCTCGTGGTCGCCGCTTTCGTGCAATTTGTCGGTGTTGACGTGCGGTAATCACTGACGCCGCCTTCCATTCGACTTGTTATCAAATGCCTGTCAACGCTTCTCCAACGGCTCATTTGGCTCATCTGGCTCATCTGGCTCATCTGGCTCATCTGGCTCATCTGGCTCATCTGGCTCATCTGGCTCATCTGGCTCATCTGGCTCATCTGGCTCATCTGGCTCATCTGGCTCATCTGGCTCATCTGGCTCATCTGGCTCATCTGATCACCGTCCACCACCCGATTCTCTCCCTGTGTCTTTACCCCCCATATCCATGGCCCTTCCCGTATGTCGGCCCGATTTGACGCAGAAGCAACGTCCGCAAGATGCCCTCCATCCTGCCACCATGGCCGTCAAGCCGTTCGCTTCGTCTCCCCGGCTAGGCTCGTACTACAAGCCTGCTGAGCATCTGGAATCATACAATGGATACCCGTCTCCGGGGCCAAATCCGCCCCGCCCCATCCCGATTCACACGTCGCCAAACTCACCCGGCTTTTCGCCCCGATCGCCGACCGTCTATTCGCAGCCGCCCAAGCGCAAAGGCGGGCCCAATCTGCACATCCAAACTTCCCACCAAGTCTATCCTCAGAACCCCACCCTGCCGAGCCCGGTCCTCCAGAGCTACATGACCCCAAGTACAGATGTCTCATACGACTCTCGGAGCTCAAATCCAACCACCCATACCTTCGACGACGACTCGGACGGCGACGATCCGTGGGACATGCTCGGTAATGCCAGAGAGCAGGCATAGAGCGGGATGTGGAGCAAGACGTAGATGCCTCGGCTGTGCTAATGCCAGATCCAGATCCAGATCCAGCTCTGCGACAGAGGAGTTGTCGTTTTGTTGTATCTTCGGCCGGCGTCTCGTTCGTAGATCGTGGTAATCCACTTGATGCCCAGTCGCGGTGGATGTACTGACTGAACTCTGCATCCGCTTTGTCGGCTCCATATCGATTATGTGCAATGTCTACACAGCGTCACAAGATATTGAGACTCTGAGTGCCTCGCTTCAGTCGCCGACCCTTGCCGTGCCCTCGCCCTACTACTCTTCGTACGAGTCCCTGGCCGAGCCGGTATACCCGCTCCAAGGCAGGCGAGCTGGTCCTGGGGCGCCATTTATGAAGGGCTACTCGGACCCGACCTCCCCGACAGCGACCTTCCCGACGCCCAAACGTGTCCAGTCGCCCCAGATTCGCCACAACTACTCTCCGGCCTCAAAATCGCCCATGCCGTCCAAGTACGACTACGCTTCCGCCACGATGGGGGAGGCTGCCCGGTCACCGTCGCCGTATGCGCCGCTGTTCCGTCCGCCGGAGCATGTGTCTCGGGATCGGCTACCACCCGGTGGTGAGGGCGGCCCTCAGACCGTGGCATGGGCCAGCCCACCGGATGCTCAGCTCGGTCCGATACCAATGCCCCGGTATGCCTTTGTTCCGGACACTGCCACCCCAGACCACCTCCCAAAATCCGATGTGCCCTGGCGCAAACCGAATCCTCCTCAGTCTCGGAAAGCTAGCCGCGATGACCTGTGGGGCTATGCTGCGACCCAAGATACCCAGCCCCGTGAGGCCGTGGCTGCAGCGGGCTACTCTGGCGATATTCAGTACTTTTCCGATGCCAAAGGAGCTGCCGGTCCAGGGTACGATGCTAGCACGACTTACGCAAGCGACCCTATTCGAC
Organism: Polychytrium aggregatum; assembly: GCF_025602895.1. Lineage (NCBI taxonomy): Eukaryota > Fungi > Chytridiomycota > Chytridiomycetes > Polychytriales > Polychytrium > Polychytrium aggregatum. Next base: position 784,403 of record NW_026516218.1, read on the forward strand.
CGAGCCGGCACGCTCGATCGACGGGCTCCATGGGCTCCATGGGCTCCATGGGCTCCACAGGCTCCAACCACTCGACAGGCTCGGCCGATTCGAAGGGCTCGGCAAACTCGACGGGCGCTGCAAGCCTGGGCGACTCAGCCGACGCGGACGAGCTCGATGAGGAAAAGGACACGGTGCCCTCGATCTCAATCTCGGCTCTGGCCGAGGCCGTCAAGAACGACCTCGCTCTCAACGAACCGATACGGCCGCGGCGGAACTCGCTATCCCAATCTGGGTTGTTGGCTCCGGCATCGGGCCGGCCACGCCGCAACTCCCAGAGCATCCCCACAGCACCGATCCAGCCGGGGCCTCCGCGCTTCATTCCTCCGTTGATCTCGAGGCCAACGCATCCACGACCGTGTATTCCGTTGATACGCGGCGAGAGCTCCGGCCCTGGAGGACGCGGCGCGGGCCAGCCGAACCGGTCGTCTCCCAAGGAAGAAGGCCAGGTCCCTACAGCGCCCATGCAGCGATCGATGCGAATCGTGCACAAGATCTTTGGGCCGTTCACGGCATCGAGCTCGGTGCAGTTCCCGGTGTCGCGCGAGGTGCTGCAGAAAGAGCAGCCGCCGTCAAGGACGATCCGTATCCGGTGCTGGGACGAGTCGGACGAGGCACAGGCGCACACTTGGCCGGTGCTGCTGCGCGAGATCATCGTCAACAGCGAGCGAGTGAGCTTGGGCACGCGAGCACAGAAGCCGACGGAATCGGCCGGACAGCTGGCCGAGTGGGTCGGGCGCGACGTCCCTTGCAGCCTCAAGATGGTCGAAGGCATCAACGAAGTCTCATTCTTCTGGGCAGGAACCGGCAAGGTGTCGTCGGACGGATGGTGGTTTTCGATCGACATGGTCGAGGACGACGAATAGCCGCGGCTGTCGGGCGCGCGGCGCCCCGCTTGTCTTTATCTTTTTACTTTTATTCCTGTTCTCTTGTCGCCCACTGGCTCTGCTGGTCCTGGTCCTGGGTCTGGGTCTGGGTCTGGGCTGGGTCCTGCTGTGCCGCAGTCCCCCTTCTGTTCCATGCGAACCGCACCTGTTTTTGGTTGGACTCTCCCTGTTCCTGCGGCGCAACGCTGTCCTGGCGATGGGCTCCCGGCTCAACACCACCCGTTGTTGGCTGCTTGGTCGCTCTTGCTTCCCCTGCTCTGTGGCCTGTGCGCCCGCCAGACATGCGCCCTGTTTCCCCCCACCGTTTGTTGAATATGTACAAATTTTCCTCCCCAACCCGTCTCGCCCCCGTCTCTACCGGTGTTTGGCCCACAAGCGTCGGGCACTCTGAAAATACAGCGATTTCAACGCAAAACGGAACACCCCAGTCTCCTGAACCACATTTTGTTCCATACGATGAATAGTGGACATGGCCATTTGCCAAACATTTGACTTTTGCGTTGCTGCCTTGCAATTGCCACTCGCTTGTCCTTGCACCGCGCTGGGCCTGTCTCCCGCCTCAGGTGTTGTGTCCATATGAAGCCCTTGCCTCCGATGAAGCGCCCCAACGCAACCATTCAGCGCCCCAATGCAACCATTCAGCGCACAGAGACAAGCGCAGCCCACCGTGTGCAACACGCCCGCGCAGAGTTCTGCCGACCAAGCCGTCGCCTGTGGGCCTTTCCCCCCTGGCCTTGCCCAACCACCCGCCCGCGCTGCGCTGCCCTTGTCGGCAGGACCGAGCCACCGCCAGCCCGCGGCCAGCAACAAGGGGAAGGGTCTCGGCCCCCCGCTTGCTCTCCTGGCGCCTCGCTGGTCCCTCGCGGGTCCCCGCAAGACTCGCCGCCGTCCTCCCTCTGGTTCCATCGCCGCCTTCGTTGCTCTCCGTCAGCCAGCGCCATCCCACCACCATCCATCTCTCGCCCAACCTCCAAGTCCCACCGCCGTCCATCCAGCCCCCGGCCGTATCCGTCTTTCTCCGCGGCTACTCCCTCTCTCTCCTCTTGCTTGTTCGGCCTGTCTGCACTTCCTCCCTCCCCCACTCACCCCGCCTGGCCCTCTGCCACCGGCGAGATGTCTCAAGAATCCGTCTCCAATCCCTCCACCCTCGCTCCCCCATCCAGACACTCCTCCCCCACGACCCATGCTGTCAACTTTCTGATTTACCAAAAGGATGAGCTCCAGAAGCTCACGGATCTCAGCCTCTCGGTCTCCGAGATTGACCACCGTCCCAACATTATCCGCTTCGATGAGGCCGGCCGCAGGATCATGTCCCGCCAGTTCCGTGCAAACGCTTACACCTTCCCTGAGCGCATCGAGTACCTGCTCGACATTGCCCTGATCTTGTACCATGCCGGGTACAGGCTCACCACCGAGGCCTGCCAGATGCTCGACGACGCCAAGAAGGACAGAGAGCTGTCCAAGTGGCGAGTCATGGTCAACGACGAGATCCACAACAAGCTCAAGTTTGTGCGCTACTACTGCCTCTCCCAGGTCGCCTTCCTGACCATGGGAGACTTTGTGGGCCTCGTCCTGGCTCTCGTTCGGCGCCATGCCACTTTCCCGCTCGAGATGGGCGACTTTACTGCCTTCCTTCTCGAAAAACGCTGCATCGAGCATGTCTCTGCGATCCAGGAACCGCCCGTTCGCCGAAAGCGCTCTCCCAGGCGGGCTGCCTCTCCCGACATTATCCTCCCTGATGCCGACGCTACTTCTGCTGCCTCTGCTGCCTCCTCTGCCTCTGATTCCCTCCCTCTGGCCCCTGCCACTCTCGCTTCTGCTTCTACCTCTGCTGCCGAGTTTGCTGCCTCCCTTCGCACTCCCGTTGCTGCTGCTGGGTCGGTCGCATTCCCCACCCCGTCCCCCAGCGGCTCTCCCCTCTCTGGAAACGGCTCGGTAGATTCGAGCTCGGCAGACTCGAGCCAGATCGAGTCGTATGACCTCCTGGGCAGCGATCTCAACTTGCTCCCCGTCACCGACCCAGCCGACAACGACCCCAACCAGCCTCTCGACCATGGCGACCTTGGCAACGGTCAGCTCGCAGTGATGCCGTATCCCCTCCAGTTCGGCCATCCCCTCCAGATCTCCGGCGAGGTCATTCAGCAGACAGTTTGCAGCTACTTTGATGTAAGAACGCACACCATGCTTTCCCCCCCCCTCGCTGTTGAAGCTCTGGTCGCCTCCTTTCCTCGGCTTGGTCCTTGGCGGGATCTGTCATGAGCCGGTGGCGGACCAGCGGCTTTGCCTTGCCGCTCCTCTCTCTGAGCACGCCCACACCGCCCTGAACCATTGACCAGTATCCCTGATCTGATGTGGCGCTTCTTTTTCTCTCCTGCAATCCGCAGAACTTTTGCTTCCGCGGCGTCCGCTCGTTCATCCATAGAAACTCGACCTTCATGAACTGGAACAGGCTCTCCGATGTTCTCAAGATGTCCATTCTCGGCCACTCGCTGCAAACTTATCGCCCCAACACTTCCGCCTTGTCACCCGTGCATGCCAGGGCCTATTATCGAAGGGCCTGCGAGCTCATTATGGAAGGCATCGACGAGGTCTCGATCGATATGCTGCAAGCTATGCTCATCTGCGTGCACACCTCCCTCCGTAAGCTCTCAGCCTCCCCCCAGTGCAGAGTGTTCTGCGGTTCAATCTGTCTCTGCTGGCCATTCTTGTGCACGTCGCGTTGCTTGTTCTCGTTGTCCATCGGCGCACAGCTCTCGTTTGCACATGTTTTGGCACCCGCTGACAGCCCTGTCCAATGCTTTCTCTCCTCGGTTTGTGTGGTTCCAGGCAATCGCGATGGTATGTAGTTCGTTGTGCTACATGCTGTCTTCCGGTTGTGTCTGGACATGTTCGCCCTGCTGCCCCATTGATGTACTTGGTTCTCTTCGCCGTACTAAATCCGCCCTCCCTCGCTCTACCCTGCCGCATCTCCTGTCTCCCGTCCATGCGCTCCGACCACAGGCAACATGGCCATCCGCCTGCTCTACACCGTCCTGCGCTACACAAAGTATATGGCCCAGACGATTGCCCGCGGCGACCCACTCGCCGCCGAAACCATGCAGCGCATCGTATACCATTCGATGTGCACCATCATCAACTTTGATGGGCACTCGATCTCCCTGCGCGGGTATTCACCCTTGAGCGCCGAAGTTGTTCAGTCGGCCCTGCGCCAGATGATTCAGCCGCCTCGAAGCGAAGCCGCTTGGAACGAAAGCCACTTCCAGCCCGCCCTCAACGCATCTGTCGACGAACAGGTCGTTTACACCCTCCCCAGCGATCCTGTTCCTCGCGCCATCAGCTTTGCGGACAATGTCCTCTACTTCTTCCGCCGCCACCACTACAACATGCAGTACCTGCGGCTCTTCAACTACGGCATTCCCGGAATACACTATCAGGATGACTACAAATCGCTTATGGCAGCAAAGTACATGAACGAATATCAACCCTATGTCAACAGCTTGACTGCCTGGTGGAAGCAGCTCCCTCCTGAGCTCCACATGTTTCACGAAAGCACGATCCACGACTACAGGTTTGGTGACATGTCTTGGATCGAGTCGGTCCAAATCTCCCTGTTTTATCACGGCACCGTGGCTGTTACCCTCTTCCCTCGAATCATCTTTGGTGAGTCTCCTTTAGCTGGACCGACTGCGCTGGGCTGAGCCGGGCTGCGGCAAAGTGGATACGCCCGCTCTGACTGCCCTGATGGCGCGAGATATGCATGCACGGAAGATGGATAGGTCGGGCCTTGGGAGGGGAAAAGCAGGCGTGGAGGTGCGCGCTCTCCTCTCGAAGGAAAAGACGGAGTGGCGGCCTCGACTGCTAGCAAACAACCGGCAACCGTGCACTCCCGTCAAGTACTAAGCCCGCTATGAACCCATGTGCCTTGCAGAGCTGTGGACGGACCAGTGCTCGACCGAGTCTGCGGCCTACAAGCAGTGCCATGCTGCCGTCAGCGAATTCTACCATGTGTTTTTCCTGATCAATCACCACAACGCAAATACGAAGCTGCTCGATCGCGACCCTATCAAGTACCTCTTGATCTACGTTCACTGCGTAAGTCGCCGGCTGTTGGCTGTTGGCTGTTGGCTGTTGGCTGTTGGCTGTTGGCTGTTGGCTGTTGGCTGTTGGCTGTTGGCTGTTGGCTGTTGGCTGTTGGCTGTTGGCTGTTGGCTGTTGGCTGTTGGCTGTTGGCTGTTGGCTGACCCAAATGCAGCCCGCCATTCCACCGTTTCGCTAACTGTGGCCCCCACACTTCCTCTTTCATGCACAGGCCCGTCTTTTGTGCAATCGTGTCGCCGAGCGTGTCGAGTTCACTCAGGGACTCTACCCTTTCCCCAATGTCGAAATCACTGAGGACAATGCCCCGGTCATTGACGTTATCAGTCGCATCAACCGATTCCACTACTTTGACTGTGGGGCTCCATCACCCTACATCGTTCCTCTCTCGCCTCCCAGCACCCCGCTCCAGGAATTGGGGCATCCGTCGCCCACCTTGGTCCAAGATCCTCAGGGCATCGACATTTCCCAGTGGGAAGGTCGCCATCTCGCCAAGATTCCTTTCGAGCTGCGATTCTTCTGCTCGGCAATCATGGAGGCGTACTTTAGCCATGTTCCGTTCCAAGTCGGCATGGGCCCCTGGATGCCCACAACCCTGCTGGCCCATGTCCAAAACAGCTTTTGCGCCGCAATGCAAGCGTGAGTCGGTTCTTCAAGATGCTCGTGCCAAATCCGGGGCTTTCTCCCCTCCCCTCCAACCCCACGATCCCAGGCCTCGCCGACAATACCAGTCCTCCCCAGCCCACACTCCTCGCTCGCCCAAAGTCTTCCCCCCCTCCCTTCATCGTTTCCTGACGCCAGACCTGGTCCTCCTCTCACACAACGATCCTCCTCGAAACCACTCCCTCCAACTCTCTTCGCCGCCATCTCGCCCCACGCCTTCCTATGGACACAACCCTCGCTATATTCTATTGCTTTCCACCGCCTCTCCGCTGATTTGACAAACCTTTTTGGTCTCATCCGCCTCGGTTCTCTACCCGCCCACTGCGGCGATCGCCTTTCCTCATCCCAGGCCCGCCTTCACCCTTGTCGTTGGTGCTGCTGCTTGGTTTTTTGCGTCACATTTTCCCCTGACTTGCATCGGCTGACTCGATTAGACTCTTCATCTGCTCTCGCGATTGCCTTCTCCTCCCGTCGCGCCCGCTACCCCCCTCTTCCTCTTTCTTTACATCTTGTTCTCAGTCCTTTTCGGCTCCACTCCCGCCTCGTTTCTCCATATGCGTCCTCTTGTGCTCCTGCCACTATGCCCATCCAACCCTTGCACATCCATCCCATGCCAGTCCTGCACTGGTGTGTCAGTTGTGATGCTGATTGTTTCCGTTGTGATGCTGACTGTGTTTTACCAACTCCCCGACCTGCGATCGCTGACCCTCCGGCCAGACACACAGGCTCGCCTTTGCTTCTCTCGTCTGCCATCTCATGGCGACGCTCTGTGTCCTGCTCTATTCAAGCTCTGTTCTCTTGTCGTGTGTCTTCCGTTTCGTCCATGTTTGTCGTTTTTGTCTCCTCCCTCGAGTCGGTCTTGCTCCTGTTTTGTTTCGATGTCGTGCATCTGACGGAATGGCTCGCCCAGCCCCTACAAATGGGGGGCCTCATGATGTGTATGAACTTGACGCGGCCGTCATCCAAAGACAATCACCCGACATCAAAGGAAACCTACCAGTCCTCCCCAAAAATATATCCATTCCATGAACAAACCCGGGCGCGGTCTCCGATGAGCAAGATCCTGGCCGCGGATGCTGCAGCTGCCAGAGTTGGACTGTTGGCTTGCGGTGTATTTTGGAATCGAGGTGCTTCATTCGTGACACTATGAAAAAATTTCTTGTTAAAAAAATGAGCGAGAACGAAAAAACGCGCTCTCGGAGCCACCTCGGTCGGCGAGAAGAGCAGTCTCTGGCGAGAGACCCCCGAGGGAAGGCGAGAAGCCTCTCGCCGTCACACACACACACAGTGCACACACACACACACACACACACACACACACACACTTTGCACAAGAGAGTCAAACACCTCCCATCGACCATCCCAAGAGGGATGGCAACCCCGAAGTGGACTGCCCAGAATATGGGCGACCCGGCATCCACTGTCGAAATACTCAAGGAACAGTGCGAGATACTTACAGTCTATCCAGAAAGAAACGGGACAGTCACTTTCTGGCTTCAGAGGCCTGAACCCCGCTGACTGACTGTCGGCCCAGCGGGTAGGCCATGGCATTGCACTCCTGACTTCGTTGGCAATCGAGTGGTTTTGGTTGGTTTCGGGAGCACAGTCTTGAATAGACCCGGTCGATCTCCTGTGGCGATGATCGACTGGCATACCGAGATCATGTTCCTTGAGGCATTGATGTCTCGATCCCACAGTGTATGGCAGCTTGCACAGCTCCGTACATAATGTGACTTCTCGACATCAAGATACTCGGGTGACTCAAGTCGCTTGAATTCCCGGCAATGTGAGCACACCTGGGACGTGTTGAACTCGTTCACCGAGCACACACGGATCTTGGAGACGGATGGGTCTGGTGGTCGTCTCTGGTGGTGGTGGAATTGCTCAAAGTACTTGGCGAACCTGAGTCTCCTGGGACTGGATGGGTATCCCTTCCCCTGTTTCCAGGATGCATTCCCAAAGGCAATCACCACTTCGGTCTCCCTTGGTGCCTGGTCGATGACTTGCTTGCACATCTCGTGGACAGTGCGCTGTCGCTTGCTGTGGAGATCGAGTCGCTTGAACCGCCGTCGCCGGGTCAGGCTGAAGTACAGCTGTTTGTCCAGCATGTCTCCATCGAACACATGGCGAATGTATCGCAAGAAAGAAGGCACTCCAGGGATCTTGGGGCTCGGTGTGGTGCTCATCCATTGCTGCAGACCAAGGATCTTATGGGTGCTCTGGATCCACTTGGTCGCCTGGGTGGTGCCACATCGATGCTGGTACTCCTTGTTGGAGAACGACACGATCTTCTCGTTGGCACGCTGTGCCTTGGTCACCTTGACACCGTCTTGCTCCTGGATGGATGGTTGACCGGGTGCCCGAATGACAGCGGTGAAGATCGATCCCACACCAGGGTCGATCCCGATCCAAGTGGTCCGAGAGTCGTCGATGGGACCGACCCTGGTCTGGGTCTTCTTCTCGGGAGTGAGCTTGGGTGTCTTATCGTCCTTGTCCACGGATTCTGGCTTGGCATCAGGATCCTTCTTCAGGATCTTGTATCTGAGTGTGGTGATCGAGCACCCGACCCCATCGGTGGTGATCTCGCAACCAAAGAGCTGCTTCCCCTCCTTCCTGGCACCAAAGAGTCTCGGATCCAGCTTGAAGTTGGTCTGCCAGAAGATCTCTTGCTTTGTGGTGCCATTGACCTTGGTCTTCAGGTCGTCCCACTTGAGACCAGTGCCAGTCTGGTATCCAAGGATCTCCCACAGTGCTGTGGTGTCGAGCTTGACATACTTGGCTCGGGCATCGCAGAGCGGGACCAAGGTGCACTGTGCTCGAGGGACATTGTGTCGTTTCTTCGTCTGGGCAAGTCGATCGGTGAGGCGCTTGATCCGCTTCGTGTTGACAGCGATCTGCTTGCACACCTCCTCGTGCTGGGTATGGAGATCTTTGAGTCTGTCAGCCCCGATGTGGTGGATGGGTTGACACATTTCTTCGTTCAGTCGCCCACGCTCTCCTTTCAGATCATCGGTCACCCTCGCGAGCCTGGGAATGATCATCTTCTGAAAGACCACCATGAAGAGGGCCTCCTTCAGGTGGGTCAGGCGAGAGACCTCACTGGCCAGAATTGGTACGACTTTGTACAGGTCCTGGTGGCTTTCGTACCGAAACTCATACAACTGGTCGGCATGGTGGGCGAAGGATTTTCTCAGATCACCGAGGAGTGTCTTGGAGAGGGGATTCTCCATCAGCTTCATGCACTCATCGACGTGTGTGTGCCGTTTCACACCCTTGGGAGCAACCAGGACCAAATTGCAGAATCGACGGAGGAGAGACCAATACCGATCAAGAACGTGTGTCTCGCAGTTGACAGCATAGGTCTTGACAGCCAAACCAAGGACCTGTGACCCAGTACCCTTTGGGAGGGACACTGGAGGCAGGATACACGATTCGCTCCATGTACTTCGATACATCTCATAGGTGTCGATGATGTGCCTGTCATCTTCTGGGGTGTTCGTCCTGACACTCACTGTTCCTGTCTGCACCATGTTGAAGCATTTTCGAACGAACGCGGGTTCACTCGACGACACAGTGGGGAGGGTGATGCCCTCGTCCAAGCACCGCCTGAGATGCAGCTCCAGGAGACGAGATGCTTCGTACTGCACGTGTGTCATGGCCCGGACAGTCTCCTCGATCTTGTCGTGCAAGGTGTCGTTCTTGATGATGGCATCGAGAGTGCACTTGATGATCGAGTACTCGGCCTTGACTTGCTCGTTTGGGCCACAGCCAGGCAAGGTAGAGCTCCAGAGTGGGTTATAGAAACGGCACTTTGGGGTGTTGCTTCTGGCATGACCCTCTTGCTTGCACGTGGCACATACAGGGACCTTGGGTGCTTGGCTGACCATTTCAGCGACCGAGGCAGGGCTGCTGTCGACTCTGGCTGCACACTTCTTGGTGAAGGGCCTAACATGGTTGGTCAGGCCACAGGAGGGACACGATTTGATAGTGGGCTTCTTGGCCACAGGAGAGTCATTGGGTGATCCCGGGTCGGGATCGGGGGGTGTCTTTCTCTTGGGAGCCATCTGGCGAGAAAATAGCAGCGATGGTTGGTTCTTGTCAGGAACGGAGCTGGACTTTGGCACCAGACAGCTGATGGTAGTCGAACGGACGGTCGTAGGACGAAGGGGAGTGTATTCAATAGGCTAAGGGCAGGATACAAGAGGCAAGGTGAGGTGCTGGTTCTGAGGCCACAGCACCTCGTTTATATCTCTAAACGCCGTCCTTGTTCGCCGCAGATTTTTCTTCCACTACAAGGGAGATTGGTTATCTGCGACGGGGGGAAATTAGATCCGAACGTTTCCCTCGCCCGCCGGGAGGTTTCATGTCAGTGCCTTACCCAACATTGCACATCAAAGAAACAGGACACGGGTTGGGGCGCCCATGAAACCATCCACCGGGCGTGGGAACGCGGTTCGTGACAGCTCTGCCCTTGGGGAAGAAGGAATCTCCTCAAAACCAGCGCATTTTGGGCTGGCAGAGATGCTCACAGTGGCGTCCTCGATTCAGATCCAGAAACGCATCGCTCGCTCAATCAATCGTGGGAAGACATCTTGTCAAGGTGAGTCTTGCCTGATAGCCAAACGATCATGTCATCTCGCTGACACACAGCCACGCTTGACTAGGTTTCCAACCAGAGAGATTCAGATGGTGGTGGTTCTTGTCCGCAATCGGAGTGGAGCTTCCAACAATGATACAATTGGTCATTCCTCCACACCAATTGCTCACCACCACCGTCAATCGGCTCAAGGTGATACCAAATGCCGTCAACCGACCATGGCCGGATTCCAACTTTTGCTGCATCTTGGTCTCCAGCGTGTATTCATATTCGAGATGAGCAGCCGCGAGGGGCCGGAAAAAATTGATAGTGTGAGCGGCCATGGCGAGGAACTGCGGCCTGAGATCGACTTTGTCACGTGTTCGCTCGAAATGGGAAAAATTGGACCAGACTCGCACCCCTCACGCCCACAATCCCCATCCCACCCGCCAGCACCATCCCAACACCGCCAACGACCAGGCCAAGTCACCGGGGCTCGAACTCAGCAACACTACATCGACCATCGACCAGGCCAAGTCACCGGGGCTCGAACTCAGCAACACTACATCGACCATCGACCATCAACCATCGACCATCAACCATCGACCATCAACCATCGACCATCAACCATCGACCATCAACCATCGACCATCAACCATCGACCATCGACCATCAACCATCTATTGCTGCCATGGTCACAGCGACAGAGCCTTCAAGGGAAGCCTCGAGCATCAATGTGCTCCTGCAGGACTCGGTCTCGTCCACGGCCACGCATCGGAAGAACGCCGTTCGGCTCAAGAAGCTGCTGCTGAAGCCATCCACGTCGGTGCCGGCTGCTCTCGAGTCCCTCTGGAACGCCATGCGCCTGGTGCTGCTCATGAAGAAGGGCCATCCACAGGGAGATCGCTTTGTCAAGTTCTTTGAGACCTTTATGCAGGAAGGAGACGACAGCGGTATGAGCGACCTTTCTCCCTCTCCCCTTCCCAACCGGCATCGATCGATCGATCGCACTGGCAGAGTCATCCACAACCGCTTCGATGGAGACTATGCTGCCATCGGGGACGCCGGATACAACGCAAACAGCTCGTCCAGTTTCCGTTTGGGATCGTCGATCCCAAATCATTGTCTCACATCTACTCGCTCTCATCCGCATTCGATCAAATAACGCCCGGATTCATCACGACCGACATCCAGACGAAAAAATGGCCGAGATCCGATCAAAGGTTGCCGAGTTCTGTATCAACAAACTGTACCCGGGCCTCATTGCCCGCGACCGAGTCGTTCGCTTCCGTGTCTGTCAGATCCTGTCTGTGCTGCTCGGTCACCTCAGTGAGCTCGAGTAAGTGCGCTGCATTGTCCCGCTCTTCCATAGTTAACAGCTGCGAGCAGATCCATCTGAATTGCCGTTGGTGGCTAGCAGAGCCACCTCCGTTTCGTCGATTCCAAGCCCATCAGCGCTCCATTTTGTGTCCGCATCAAGCGCTCCCCTCTCCCACCTCACTCATTTGTCGACATTCTGAATCCATGCCTTCCTGCAGCGACGATGTCTATGTTCCGATGAGAAACAATCTGCTCCAGAGAACTGTGGACCGCGATACAAACGTTCGCATCCAAGCACTCAATGCCGTCTCCCTTCTCCAGGGCTCTGGGGACGAAGAAGAGGAGCAGCTTATCCGAGAGCAGCTTTTGCAGGTGCTCTCCTCCGATCCGTCTGGGTACGTGCATCTCGCTCGTTTCTTAGGAGGAGAGGGGAGTCGAAGAAGAAGTGAAGAGGAAAGTCATGGATCTCGATTGGATGGGATGAGATCGAGTGCGATAATGGACATCCTCAGCAGCAACGATCGCGAGGACGCCGCAGTCGGACACCTGGGTCTCATTGTCGAGGGACTCATGCGAACCCAGGCATCGCCAGCTCATGCAACCAACACTGCGATCACAACAGGGACGTGCGCCGGACGGCCTTGATCAAAATCGACCTGGACACGACCACATTGTCGCATCTGCTCGAGCGTATCCGCGATCAAGAGACGACGGTTCGAAAGGCCTTGCTCCAGCGACTTGCCGAGGATCCCGATCACCTGGCGATGCTGACGCATGCTCAATGGGACACCCTGCTTGCCTCGGGGCTGTTTGACCGGTGAGTGCAAGATCCTCAGGAGCAGCTGCAAGCGAACGGCCCACGCAGCCACAGAAGCAGCTCTTGCTGTTTGATACTTGCTCTTGATCACGGTGAACAACCAGTCGGCGCCTTGCCATTGACTCTTTTTGTTGGTCGTTGTTACCGCTGGGTCCCTCACGACGATTCCTCGTATACCCCACAATGGCACGTTCCTCGAACATCCTCAGCGATGAGAGTGTCAAGGCAGACTGCGAGAATCTGTTTGCAAATGTATGGCTCCAGGGCCAAGAACAGCGCCTGTTTGAGGTATGTCTCTGTCTTTCAGGCCAACTTCGCCGCACCGAGCGCTGCATGTCCATGTCATGTAACCCAGGAGTGGGCACCAGTGAGTAGCCCTTTGTTTGCGGTCAGTGATTCTGACATTTTGACCTTTGCATTCGCTCCATTCCGCCGCGTTGCAATCGGCTATCCGTCCTTTCGTCCTCCTTCTGCCCAGTTCCTCTCCCAAATAGACGTCATGGATCCCGATTCAAGCGCACCCGCTGCGCTCACGACGTTCTTCAAAGTCCACAAGGACAATTGGCTCAAGTCGTACCAAGGTACCGTTTCGATCGATCGATCGATCAGCGCCGTCGAGCGTGCTTGTGGTGTTATGGGGGGGGGAGTCGAATAGGCACAGCACAGTCAAAGACCAGGAGCGCAAGACGGTAGACTCGTCCGTGTGCTAACATGACAGCCCTCCCTCGCTTTGATTTCTTTTGGTGATCGCCAGAGTCGCTTTGGGACAACCTCTCGGTCGAGCGAGCGTTTTTCTTGCGACATTGCATTACCTTCTGCACAGAGAACGATGTAAGCAGCAGCACCGGAAGGTTCTATAGACTTTTGGCTTGTCGCAGTTGCTAGACTGCTGACTTGTCGAAGGATCTTGGCTTTGAGTACACCATCAAATGCCGCTGTTGCTGCACCCGCAACTGCCCCGTGTGGCACACGATTGACCCTTTCACCGCCGTGCCTTCCTCCCAGCTCGAAAACGAGCTCGACACCATTCGCCCTTCACTGACTGCGGTGGTGGAGATGATCAAGAAGCACTTCAAGGCTGTCAGTCAAGATACTGACGACGAATCCCGTGCTGAGCAAGAGTTTATCATCTCCCAGCTCCTCGTCATTGCCGAGCATCACGACTTTAGCGACGAAGTCGGTCGACGGAACCTCCAAAACTGCTTCTGTATGCATCCGGCTGCAAGTCGAGCGGGCCTCGCCGGTCGTGCGCGCCACATTGAGCATACGCTGGCTGTACATGGATGTCTGGCAAATGCGATTCCACCCCTCACACGAACGAACTCGTTCCACCCTCCTCCCAGGCGAGTTGATATCAATGTCGGATCTCGAGCGAGATTGCTTCCTGACCATCATCAAGACCATCCAGCACCTCTCTATCGATGAAACCGATTTTACCCGGCTAATCATCGAGCTGCTCTATCAAATCTATGACCAAATTGACGAAAAGTATGAGGATTCTCAGGTAAACGACCGAACTGAACGAGCGGGGTGTCAGATGGTTGAATGGTTGATGCCATCACCAATCAAATCGTTCACAGCGACCGTGACGCCGTGTCGTTCATCTGTATTTATCATCTCTGGATGTGCCTGTGCCGCCACTCACCCGCTGAACCTCAGGACTCATCCCAGGAGCCGGGCAGCTCGATTAGCGATCTGGATGGAAAAAGGCGCACATACACCTTTGAAGACTATGTCATCATTCACAAGTGCCTCGACATCATCAGATGTATGATGGAGTGTCTCCAATCGGTAAGTCGTGCCTCAGCCTGCTGTCGCCTTCAAAGTCACAGTCAGATCTCGGCCCGTCGCCTGCTTCTGGTTTCAGTCCAAAAGTCACCGGTGCTTAGACTCACCATCTCGTGCATGACGCAGGGCTTCCCGCAAACAGAATCGATGAATGGCCTTCTCAAGAACTTTGTCTTGCCTGGCATCCAGAGTGGCAACTTTGCGTTGTGGGAAGCGGGGCTCTACTGCCTTGGTCTGTTTTGTATCTTTGACGAGGTAGGAGTCTACACGGCGTGCAGTGGGTCCCCGTGGCAGGCTTTGTGCCCAGGCTGTATCGCCCTGAAGTATGCCAGCGTGTGCTGCAGTGAGTATTCAGCCACTTTTATCACCGCAGTCACTGGCACAAGAGAATGTGGCGCTGTTCATCCACGCCTACAACACCGTATCCAAGGACATCAAGCTCGCAGCCATGAAGGTATGGGTTGTGCCTGGTTTGCTCTTCGGGCACTCACAGTCTCGATATGCCTATGGCCTCGCATATTCGGTCGATTCGACACCTCCGATTCTAAAATACTTTTAAAACACCCCGCCCCCGGCTGTCTAGATTCTATTTGACTTGATTCTCCGCCACGGGCACACCAAGTTCTTGACGAGCGATGTAAGAGCGGTTGTCGCTTGTTTGCAAAATGCCCGGTGCTTGCAAAAATGCCCGCCGCTTGCAGAATGCCTATCTCTTCCAAGACAGGAATGTATGTCCACTGATACTCGAGCGCAAACAGGTTCTTCAAGTCTTCCAGGATGCGATGGAGTCTGAAGACCCGGATGTCTTGACCCTTGCTGTTGAAGGCGTCGCCAAGTTGATGATGCTCAAATGCACAAAGAGCCCCGAAGTAAGCAGTCAGTCGCCGCACATGAGTCGTGACGGTTCTTTGGCTGTCCAGCCGTCACACGAACCGGAGGCGGATATCGGCATATGTGACTTGCGTCTGGTGCGATGGTTGCTTCGCCGGTAGACTGGAGACGCCATTAACTGGAGACACCGGTTCCTGTGCTTGCTTCTATATCGACAGCTCCTCCAGGCTCTTGTGGTGCTCTACTTCCATCCACTCACCGCGTCCATGAATCGCCTCAAGCAGTGCCTATCGTATTTCTTCCCGGTATTCTCGCACTCGAATCACGACAACCAAAAGATTGTCTCGGAGGTATGCCGGTCACATTGCAACGACTGTTACGAAGCGCCTGGCATGTGGCCACAGCCGTAACTCGAGCGCGGATGCCGGACTCTCGGCCGCTCGCGTGAGGAATACTTACTGGACAATGCTTTCTGTGTCTCGGTGCACGCATGCTGTTCATCCAGGCGTTCTTCCCCATCCTCAAGACCATGATCCCTGTGCATCAGGGCAACAAAGACATGATGATCCCGCCGCTGCAGATTGCCCATCGAATGATCGAGTGGACCGACGTACGCAACCTCGCCAAGTAAGTCCAACGCTCTGCATTTGACTATCCCACGATGCCATTAGACCAGCCATCATAGCAAGCAAATACATCTCCCGAGCCACGCGATTCCGAGGCGCATGTGGATTATTGACATCGTTGCACATGCACCTTCCTTGACTGCTTCTTCCTTGGCGGCGATCGAATCCATCTTGAATCTCAGACAAACCCCGGACGTCAACCGCGAGCTGCATGCCGACATTGCACTCGATGTTATCACAAACGGCTGCTACGAAGAGGAAGTCGAGCCTTCGGGTGCGTGAATCTATCTGGACCAGCATCGTCTCTGCCTCGGATTCAGACAACAGCAGCGCGATATGTTCTTTCGCTTGCGCAACAACGTACTGTGGCGCCATCAGTGTGCCGCGGATCGTCTTCTCGATCCCACCCTCTTGCTGACTCGCCGTGGTATTCCAGCGCTGAAGGTCTACTGCCAAATCCTCGGCAAGTTTTACATCCCCTCGGATATCTCGAAAGTCAAGCTGAATCGCCTGCGCGTCGAGGTGGCGAAGCTCAAGGAGGTGAGTGGCGTGAGTGATGTTGCAACGCCAGGACCTGCGCATCTTTCAGCCAACGATCGTGCGTGCCACCCAGACCAGACTTTTTCTCACAAATATTCACTCGGTGTCTGGCCGGACTCTGTAGATCGTCAAGGACAGCGTGGCCCTGAATGCGCTCAAGAAGTACGCCCGCCTTCTCAGAGTGGCGAGGGCTCTTTGGCGGCTTCACAGGAGTACTTGTTGCTCATCATAGCGTTTGTTACTTATCCCTCGCCCCTGCCTTTCCGGTTTGGATGAATCACAGATTTACGGCCCATCTTATCGAGATCGAAGTTGCAGGAGCCAGCGCCACGGAGCGCGACAACGATGCCGAGGACGCACACGAAATGATGGATATCGTCAGGGATCTGCGCTCCGACAAGGACGCTGGACGGTATGTTCCTGCTTGCTGTGTATTCGTTTTTTTTTTTTCGAGTCACAGAGCTGTTCACGAGCGAGCGCCTCCGCAAAGCGAGCCGGGGAGTGCGGGGTATCTATCGTATTGACCCGTTCGGATGTATGTTCTACAGCGCCGCATCAAGCGGAGAAGAGTCGGACGATTGAGACCTTGCTGCAGAAAGGCGATGCACCTTGCGACAGCATTGTCGGCCGCTCAGCCTTTGTCATCTCCCTGCACCATACACTGGCATCCACACGCTCCATCGATGACATGGGTCGTCTAGCGTGCCCGGGTACGCTTGGGACGGGGCGGAGGATCGTCTGGAGAGGCCACTGCGGGTGTCGTTTTGCGCTTGGTGGATCTGGTGGATCTGGTGGGCTTTGCATCGGCTGGGCTGCCTGCAGAACCCGAGCCGGAGGCGCTGGTCTTGCGCCTTGAGGCGGATCGACCTCGGCGGACGGGATCGGTGGTCTTGCTGCTCGGATCTTCGATATCGGGAGAGGCATCCACATCTTGGGCGGAAAGATCACGATCATCGGATGCAGATGGCGACGAGTCCTCCTCGTCCTTGTCGTCGGGATTGGTCGAGAGGAGCGAGGCGATCCTGGTGACGGTGTTCCAGTTGCGGCAGGTGTTGTACTGGTTCAGGATGCGCTCGAGCGAGGTGCTCTTCAACTTGGAGCGCCACAGGCCCTGCGGAAGATACAGATAGACCTCGGTGCCTTGGACAGAGAAGAGTCCATCCCGCTTATCCGGAAAGGCTTGCTGGAGGGCGGCAACGTCGGCGGCAGGCACGGGCGACTGCAGAAAGGCGACAAAGAACTTGCTAGGCTCGCGGGCAGCCTCCTTGGGGAACGGATTGGCATCGACGATCGCTATCCACTGCTGCTGGGTCCGGTAGAAGGTCTCGATGGGCGGGCCTTTGGTGTGGAACTTTACTTGGATGTGCTCGCGGATGGCCGTCTCGGAGAGATCACCGCTGGGGACGAGCGCGCCGGCATCGAGCAGGATGTTGCCGGTCTGCAGAAAGGTCTGGACACCAAGGCAGCCGATGCCCTCGAGCTCTCTGCGCAGGACGTCCATCTTGATCATGTTGTGGCCGCCGACGTTGATGCCGCGGAGGAGCAGGACGATTCTTGGCTGCTGGGCCATTGATCGAGGGAGAATATCAGGAGAAACAGGGAGATCCGAGGGCGATATGATCAGGGAGACCAAGGACGGTTTCAGGAACAACGACATGAGGCTGAGGGACATGGGTGCGCAGCGACACGTGCGCGCCATGCCAGGACGGATCGGCGCTGGGCGCGGCGACGCTTGTGCGACGACCGTGACACCCGCTGCAGTGACACAGAGTGCGCGCGCTCTTGTGCAACCCGGCGCGTCGCGACAGCCAAGGCGGGGACATGTCGCAACACCGAGACTCGATCCAAAACGGCAGTTCAAAGTCGCAGTTCAAAGACCCAATTGGGGTGCACGCTTGTCGCCCGTCAATCCACCGAGTGCGGCATTTGGACTGGCGGTGGAATTGACAACATCGACTCGATACTCCAATTCCAATTGTAATTCCAGTTCCAACTGCAATGGCAATTCCAATTGCAACTCCTATTGTAATTCCAATTCCAATTCCAATTGCAATCCAAACTGGGATCGCCTTTGCGTTCTTGCTCCCGCCGCGCCGTGCGACCCGCGACCACCCACCCAGCAACCCACCCTCCCCAGCCGCCCTCCAGCACACTCGAGGCACAATCCGCGCCTGTCGTGGGGGAAATATTTATAGCATTGCACTTTCTCCTGCTCTCCTTCTGTCCTGTGCCCCCGTCTGCTGCCGCCTGCTCTCCTGGGCCCAAGCTCGATACTGGCCCCCCCGCCCTTGGCCCCTCGGCTCTTGCCAGTCCCTTTGCCGCTCCCGTTCCCGCTCCCGCTCGTCCCCATTCCCGCCGCGGCTCCTGCGTCGTCGTGCCCGTCCTTGGTTCGCCCCTTCCAGCATCGTCGCTTCCCGGCGCCGCGCCAGCCGTCTCCATGATCGCCGGACCCAGGAAAGCATCGGGCCTCGCCGCCTTGGCCTGCGTCTGCCTCAGTCTGCTTGGCTCGGTCGATGCGGCCTACAAGTACGTCGAGTGCGGGTATTGGACTCCTAGCGACTCCCGCTGGGCCTCCGCTGGCAACACCGTCCAATCGTGCTACAACGTATGTGCCTCGCAAACAACGTATTTCGGCATCTCCGTCAAGCCGTGCTCCAACGGGCAGCCGTCGTCCGACACTAGTGTGTACTGCATGTGCATCAGCTCCCTGCCGCAGTCGTATTCGGGCTGCGACCAGACCTGCAGCGGCGACGGCCTCCAGTGCGGCTCCTGCACCAACGGCTATGCCCACAGCTTCTATCAGGTGCGTCCGTTGTCCCGCCAGGACGCCCATGTCATCATGGCCTGTCCACGGCGTCTTGCACTTGCTCCTTTCCATCGAGGCTACGAAGCACAGCTCGCTTACCCCTGATATTCCTCCAGGTCGTCCCTGATCCCCCTCCTCCTCCTCCTCCTCCACCACCACCACCACCACCACCACCTCCTCCTCCTCCTCCTCCGCCGCCGCCTCCGCCTCCTCCTCCCCCGCCTCCTCCGCCTGCATCGACCTCGGCTCAGAATCCACCTCAAACATCGCAGTCAACTGTTGCACCTACGACCACATCTTCCCTGTCCGTGTCTGCCACAACTTCGGCAGCATCCTCGGCATCAACTCTGGCCGGCACCAGCTCACTGGATGCTTCCGCAACGCCGTCCAAGACCTTGGCAGGTGGCTCTGGTGCCTCGCCATCAAACACAAACTCGGCCTCCAGCCCCAGCGACTCGACCAGCTCCGGAAGTAGCATGCTCCCGCTGATTCTCGGGGTCACATTTACGGCCCTGGTTCTGATCGGCCTTGTGGTCGGGCTATGGGCATATCGGCGAAAACGCAAGGGCATCCAGAACACCACCACTCATCCCTTCCAGCAGCTGCAGGACCAGTCGCTCGGCCGCGGATTGGCCGGAAGCGACAGGATCCAACCGTCGATTCCTCGATCATCCACCTCGAACCCGGAGCCTGCCATCACTCCCAAGCCGGCCGAGGACTACGAGCTGGCAGATCGAACCCCGTCGGGATCGGGATCGGACCGGAGCGTGAATCGGAGTCTTCCGTCCCACAGCAGCGCCCTGTCGTCCTCTCAAAGCGCCATCGCTGTTCCCACCAAGGTCTACCAGGCCGCGAACGTTCCCGGCAGCTCTCGCGGCGACATGTACTCCCAGCCAACGAGCTCGTCGGCAGCGTCCCCCTCGATCCGGGCGACTCCCCCGAGCGCTCTCCTTGGCGGATCCGACATTATTCGCACCCATTCGGACCAAACCCTGCCTCAGCTTCCCACCACCGGGCTCTTCCAGCCCCCCGCCGTGGTCTCCCCAACCCGAGCAGATATCCCGCCGACCTACGAAGAGAGCTTTGCCCACGCCCAGGCTGGGCAGTACTTTGTCACCATGGTCGCCTTCCAGGCAACTCGCGAGGACGAAATCGATCTTAGCACCGGTGATATTATCTCTCTGGAGTAAGTACGGCCCTCCAAATGCTTTGGAAAGACACCTCGTCGCTGGCACGAAGCAACAAGCGCCATCGTTCTGACTGGTTCTCTGATGTTTTTTTGCTTCACAGGGAGAGCTTCGATGACGGCTGGGCATCGGGCAAGAACTTGGTCTCGAACCGAATCGGCGTCTTCCCTCTGCAGTCGCTCGTCCAGATCTCGGACGACAAGCTCGCGATGCTCATGAGAACCCTGTCGCAGCAGCAGCAAGCTCGTCTCGGCGCCTTCCCGGCCTCCCAACTCAGCACCGACACCAAGGCGCGGTATGAGCTTGAAGGCCCCGACGACATCTTCAACGCCATGCGAAACCCCAATCTGCTGACGCCGACACTGTCGGACCTCGCTGCCTCAGGCGCGCTCGCGCTCGGCACCGAGGAATCTAGAATGGCTCCGGTCGCTGGCAACTCGGCCCAGCAAGTTGCAGCGAGCTCGGTCGTTCTCTCGCCGGATCAACTCTGGAACAGCGGCCGAATCACATTCCAGCAATACGTGCGACTCAAAGAGCTCGAGAACGAAGAAAAGATCCTCAACATCCGAATGAGAGAGCTCGAGCTGCAGCGAAGAGGATAAGCCGATGAAGGCGGGAAGCAACCCGAACCACATATTCCCGACGCGCATCCTCGTCCAGCTGCCTTCTGGGCGGGGTGGTGCTGACACGCCAGCCCCACCGCCGCTTTCCGGAATCCCCTCCCCCAAATGCATCCAAAGACTGGGAAAGCAGATCCACTCGGACAGGCCTGGCTATCGCGGGCCCTCGCGCTGGCTTTTGCTTTCCATCTCCAGCCCTAGATGAGACCCATACCACTGCCGCCCTCCTCCGGGTCTATAGTTCTATCCTCCGGGCCCACGAACCGACACTCGTCAGTAATCTATCTTTTTCGTTTCTTTTTTTTGATTTACCTTTTTTATTATTTTGATTCGATCGGGCTGGATTTCATTTTATCTCATTTCATTTCATTTGCGGCCAATGTATCTTGGGCGCTGCGTCCATTTGACGGCGTTGACAAACCAAAACCAGGGCATCCAGAGTGCCATCCGGTGCCATCCTATGACATGTTGTACTATGCAACACAATGCCATCCTATGACATGTTTTACTATCCTGCGCAACGCAACACTATGATATACTTTGCTCTGCGATGCTTTGCCACGAGTACTACACCAATACAGCACGAGTATTCTACACGCCGCACCTCACGACAGCACAAACATGCCGCCCATTGGCATTCCTGCAGCTCCAGTCCGAGTTACAGCCGCTGCGCTGGCAGCCTCTCAGAGCTCGGGTCGGAAATCGCCCCAGGCCTGGCGGATTTCGGCGTCGGCGTCGTTCTCGACCCGCTCGGTCTGGTCCCAGATGTAGCTCGCGCGGGTGGTGGTGGTGTAAGGCACCCATCCCTCGACGCAAGGATTGCCCGAACGAGCAAAGCTGGTCCAGGCCCGCTGCATCCGAAGCGACAGCTCGGCGAGCCGGGAGTCGAACCAGTTCATCGAAAAGAGCATCTTGCCCAGCCCCGAGCGCAGCGTCCCAAAGACCAGAGGCAGCTCGGTGGTGTGGGTGGCGTTGCCGCCGAGGAGCTCGACGAGCTTGGATCGGTGGTCGCAGCGATACATGAAGACGGCGGCGTGCTGGGCCTGGGCCGAGGCAAACTGGATCGTCGGGATGGTGAACATCAGGTCGCCGCCGAGCCGGACATGCGCCGTCTTGGCGGGGAAGCGCTCGATGTAGTCCTGCGTCAGCTGCTCGGTAAAGAGTAGGAGCTCGGACTCTTGCATGTGGATCTGCGAGCTGAAGAATGCATCGAGGTCGTCCTTGTGGATCGGGATGATGGGCTTGCGCTGCAGCTGGAAAAACTCACCCTCGCTGTGGTTGTAGCCGATGAGCAGCGGGATGTCCTTGGCAAAGCCGGCCTGGATGGCATCGAGCGGATGGTGCGGCAGCCAGTCGCCGTCGACCACGGGCAGGAAGCCGAACTTGTGGTTCTTGGGGACAGAAAGCGCCGCCAGCTTCTCGGCAGGAATCTCGCGCAGCTCGGCGTATTGCTCGGGCTCCAGGCCAAGGTGCTCCCTGACAAAGTCGCGCGATGCTTGAACTGCATCGCTCCGGGACTGGCGGACGGCGGTCGGGGCTGGGCTCTGGGCGATGGCCTTGTGGAAGAGCCCTCGGGCGGCAGGCACCGCAAGCAGCGTCGTCACGGATATGCCTCCGGCCGACTGCCCAAAGATCGTGACGTTGTCGGGGTCGCCGCCAAAGGCTCGGATGTTGGCCTGGACCCACTGCAGGGCCAGGACCTGGTCCTTGAGGCCCAGGTTCGAGTCGAAGCCCTCGGCCGTGTCGCCCAGGAAGAGGAAGCCCAGGGCACCCAGCCGGTAGTTGAGCGTCACGACGACAACGTCGCCATTCGTGGCCAGGTGCTCGCCATGGTAGAGGTCCTGCGAGCCGCAGCCGATGACAAAGGCGCCGCCGTAGATGAACACCATCACAGGCTTGAGCGGCGACGTCTCTGGATTGGAGGCATTCCAGATGTTGAGGAACAGGCAGTCTTCCCGCGGCGGCGGCTTGGAAATGGGCGGCACCGGGAGCCACTCTGGCATGAACGGCGGCTTGGGCTGGGCTGGAGCGGCCTCGAACGAGTGAGCCCTCAGCACCCCGGGCCATGGATCCACCGGCACCGGGTTTCGGAAGCGAAGGGGGCCGACAGGGGGTTTGCCGAACCGAATGCCGCGCCAGACGTACATGCCATTCTCGACGAGGCCCTCGATGAGGCCGAGCTGGGTGCGGACGGTGGTGGTGACGGTGAAGGGCATGCTGATGCAGAGCGGCGGGCGGGCTGCGGGCGGGAAGCAAGCGCTGCAAGCTCCCTTTTGACCCCTCTCGAAAGAACATCCGGTTTGCCGCCTTGCCCCTCCCACCAGTCCGGGTGGGATCGGCGCCAGGCCGATGGCCTTGCTGGTGGGGCTGGCTCTTGTTGGGGCCTGTCATGAGCGACTGCTGCAGTGGTGGAGAGAGCCGGTTCGGAGCCGCATCGACTTGAGTTGCCCGCGGTGCACAGCCCAGCCCCAAACGACGAGCGGCATCTGCCTCCGATGCTCGGGCAGTCTGGTCATGCAGCCCAAATCCAGGGTCGAAAAGTCAATGTGGCACTTTGATATTGTATTTGACTGACGACGGGAAAACACAGATCCCGCCGGGTGCCAGGGGAAGGCTAATCGGGTGCACCATGCAATCCACGAACAATGAGGAAGGAAAAGCCTGGCCAGTCAAACGCAGTAGTATCCCGCTTGTGGGTGAGTGGGTTGGTTGTTGGGAGGGAGAGGGAGAGGACATGACAATCAATGGACGGAGGGATACGATGAGCAAGCGAACGGAGAGATTGAGTGGACATGACAAAGCAGAGTAGAGCAGAGCCGACAGAGAGACGGAAAAATGCAAGCTGGCTGCGGCCTCGAACGAGAGACTTGGCCGAGCCTGGCCCGCACCCAAACTTGATTACTTGAAATGTGAGCAACGGGTGTCAAGAGACCAGGAGGCACATCCATCCATCCATCCATCCATCCATCCATCCATCCGTCGCGGCTACAACGCCGTGTCGGTGGAGAGCCGTTTAGCTGCGTCGCAGGAGAGGCTGGCGGTCCTCGACAGAGCCGCTTCTCATCCAGAGACCGTACTTGAAGGCCGTGATGGTGATCACAAAGACAGTGATGAGCAGCACCGTTGCCCAGAAGGAAGGGAGAGCAGAATGGCTCTTGGGCTTGTCCTCGGCGGGCTGGTCTGCAGCCGGGGTCTTGGTCTGGCGCTCGGGAGCAAAGTCCGAGACGTGCTTGAGGCGGTCCTGGGCAACCGGGGCCGGGGGGTTGCTGGGCTCCCAGCAGGCGGCCTTGAGGCAGCTCTGGCACTGCTCGGTCGGCTGAGAGTTGCCGGCGCGGTGAATGAGAGCACAGGCAAGGCAGGCAGACCAGTCGTCGACCTCGGAGGCAACGGTGCCCTGGGTCTCCTTATCGGCAAGGAGCGAGAAGCCGTTGCCGATGTAGCTCTTGGCAAGATCGCGCTCGTAGGCACGCTTGAAGGTCGAGGCGTTCGAGGGGAAGGTGCCGAAGCGGTTGGGGACGTAGACCAGGAGAGGAGGGAGCGAGCCGGTCTTGGGCTTGTCCGCCTCGTTGAGGTAGCAGCCAAAGAACGTGGTACGGTCGATCAGACCCTGGTCCTGGTACTCCTCGGCGTGCAGCGGGACCGGGGGGAAGGGAATGTTGCTTCGCTTGGCGTATTCGGCGGTGGAGATGATGGACGAGCCGTTGGGCCAGCCGCCCTCGTAGTAGCTGACGGTGCTATCGACCGCAAAGACCACATCGATCTCGCGAGCGGGCTGGATGAGGGGCCACAGAGGCACGTTTTGTCCGTCCTCGCCACCATCAACCAGCTCAACCTCTTGGATGCTGGAAGTCTCGTTCTCAACGCCAGCGAGCTTGTAGAAGGGGTTAGGGACCAGAGCACTGTCGACGTTGGCATCCGAGAGGTAGGTGATGACCTGCGAGAGGAACGAGCCGTTGGAGGCCTTGTTGATGTCGTTGAGAGCCTGGTTGAAGATCGACGAGGAAATGCCGAGATGGAAGGCAAAGTGGTCAAAGCCGACGACGCACTGCTTGTTCGAGACGGGCTTGCCGTTGTCCATAGAGGTGCCAAGGTAGGTGGTATCGATGAAGGAGTTGACAGCGGGGCTGAAGCTGCCGGTCTCGAAGAAGCTGGTTTCCCACTGGAGACATGGACGTGTGCGACCATATGGTGAGGACAGCAGTCGGTAAGACATAACCAGATGCCACACGGGACGAGGAAGAGT
This sequence comes from Polychytrium aggregatum, assembly GCF_025602895.1. Lineage (NCBI taxonomy): Eukaryota > Fungi > Chytridiomycota > Chytridiomycetes > Polychytriales > Polychytrium > Polychytrium aggregatum. Next base: position 809,441 of record NW_026516218.1, read on the forward strand.
TGGATTAGTCTGGGTTGACAGGGGTTGCGCCACCAGAGCGGCCCTGGACTGAGGCAGCCCACCCGAGGCGTTGGAAGTGGCCAAGGCAAAGCAGGGCCACCGGGCGGACGACAGACACCCGAGCTGAAGCAGCAGGACGTACAATGTTGGAGTACTCAGACACGTCGTTGTCGTAGTAGCGGCGCTGGTCCCAGACCACGATGGGGAAGGGGGTCTGGTGGTTCTTGAACGACGACGAATCGGCCAGGCCCGAGAAGGTCTGCGAAACACCATAGTTGGAGTGGTTGGTGGTGTGAACACTGCATAGGCGACAGAATGCACAAGAAAGCGTCAGTCGCACTGGCAGGGGCAGTCCAATGACAGAGACAGAGACAGGGACAGGTGGCCGCCACAGAGCGACGATGCCACCAAGAGACGATACATACGCAACGAGGCGACTCCAGTAGTCGGTGATAGAGGTCTTGAAGCCGGCGCGGGTCTTGTCAGCAACATCCTTTATGAACTCGGCGTAGATGCCAATGTCGGAGATGGCATCGATCGAGGCGGGGGTGGCGACATCAACATCGATCTTCCAGACGTTATCGAAGAGCCAGCTGACGGTGGGGAAGTTGGTCGTGAACATGGAGCCGACGAGGAAGGAGCCGCCTGGCAACGGGAGAGCCGGGACGCATGAGTACTGATCGCGAAGCAAGCACCGGCGCCTGTTACAGGAGAGCCGCTGCGGCAGAAGAACGAAAGCCACCTCAGTGGGCGCTGCCGAAGGCGAGACGCACGGGCCAGATACCTACCCGAAAGAGCCGAGACATAGGTCGACATCTGAAGGATACCGCCGGTCTTTGACGAGACGGCCTCGGGGTTACGCTCATCCAGCGATGAGATGACACCAGCGCCGACAAGCATAGCACTGGGGAGAAGTCGCGGGTATGCACGGGTTAGCGCAGTGGGCACTGAGAGTCGAGCTTGGCTGACCAGGAATGCCTTATTGCACAGATGCAGATTGCGGCTCACCGGTTGCCGCCGCCGCTCATGGCAAGGCCGATGCGGGGTAGACGCTCGTTGGCAGCGAGGAAGGCTTCGACGTCAAAGTCCTTGAGACCAACACGCTGCAGGTAAGCCCTCCAAGCATCGCGGACCTCGGTTTCTCGTCCGGCGACCCAGTCAGACTCCTGGACGGCAAGTGTTTGCTGTGAAAAGAGAAATCGAGGAGAAGGGTAAGTCGAGATGGGGCCGGGGGGGAGCGGAAACAAAGCTCCAGAGATATGCGGCGAGAGCTGCCACAGGCAGAACCAGCGAACTTGCCTGGCCCTTGATCTGACGAACGATGGGAGAGCTGGGGCACTCGACTCGGCGGGGAGCGAAGGGGCTGTAGGGATCAAAGTACCAGTACTTGATATCTGTAGATGGGCACCGAAGCGGTTGTTAGCCAGGTACGGGCTTGGAGAGCTGGCGCTCCGGTTTGTCAAGATGCCTCGATGCAGGATTCGGCGGTGGGAGGATTCGGCGGTGGGGGAACGAGTGGCATGCACTGGCAGCGACATTGCGGCAGAGGCAGACGACTTACAGCCCAGGACGATGAAGAGGACCACGAACAGGGCAAACGAGATGACGCCCTGGCACACTTTCTTGGTGTGCGGGCCGTGGTGGGGAAGAGGCTCCAGGTTGACTTTCATTCTCGGATCAGGACAGGCAGAGCGAGACGAACGAGGATGCAGGGCGGCCTGGCGCAGAGGCCGTGTTTATATAGGTCGCGATCCATACAGAGGCACGCCTCGGTCGGTGGTGGTGGTGGGGAACGGCGGCAAGAACGACGGCGGATGGCCGCGACGGAGGGACCCGGGGTGGCGGGCAATGGTCTGCGGGACGCAGGAGGAGGATTGCAACCTTGGCCAAACCTTGGTGTTGTATTTGCGATGCAAAAAATGCAAAATGCAAAGAAAATGACAATAATGCAGCAATGAGATCGGGGCTGCTATTGCAGACCGATTCTGGACAGGAGCAACGGGATGCGATAGGCGTGAAATGCAATGAACATGAAATGCGGCTGGCGAGTTCGCTGGCTGGTCCGATCCAGCAACAGCAGCTACTGCACGACGCAGGCCCCGCAGAGACCCCCCAGAACAGCGCTCGTCGGCCAGTCCTGCTCGATCGCCGAATCGGTCGTGGTGCCGTCGTCATGGCCCTCGGCTGGGCTGCGATCGATCATCGACCGACCGACAGGCTGGTATTGGGACGACGATGCCATGGTTGGACCCGGTGTAATCGATGTGCTTGTCGAGACCGCTGCGATGCTGTTGCCGGTGTTGCTGGCGCTGGCTGACGGACCATCATCCAGCCGCAGCTCCTTGTATCTGGCCGGACCGGATGATGGCTTGGAGGTCGAGACGGGAGAGTCGTCGAGCTCGTCCTCATCGAGGGTACGAAGGCGATTGGACGAGATGTCGATCGAGAACCGACCAATGTCCTGGGGTTGGAGCGGCTTGGGTGTTGCCAGAGCCGAGAGCTCCGAGGACTGTGGCTGAGAGCCGAGGGCGTGCGGCATCTGGAAAGCGGGACGGTCGTGGCTGCAGTTGGTGGGCGAGCAGGGAGGTGGTTGTTGGCGGAACGAGCGCAGATCTGGTCGATCGATCGGATTGACAAACGGGTGGAGGCCATGGACAAACGCCAAGCTCTTGGCTGGTGGGCGTTGGATATGTGGCGTGTGGGACTTTGACCGTCCCCAGCGACAGCCACGGAAACTGGCGATGTGGAGGGACAAGTGGAGACCGACCAGGCGACTACATCAGATACATCAGTCGCATCAGATACATCGGATACATCAGATACATCAGTCGCATCAGCCATATCAACCATATCAGTCGCATCAGATACATCGGATGCGTCGGATACACAGCCAATGGCACCAAGCCAGCCGCCGTCCCGTCGCCACCACAGCTCTAGATATCCGACGCAGGTGATGTAAATGTGTATTGGGCCCCTGTGCGTGCAAACCAGTTCGGCTCACTGAGCCTTGGTCTGGTTCTTCTGGTCAAACTGGGAGAGCTGTCGGTTGGCTTCCTCGCGGAGTCGTCGCCTGGAAAGAAAGGTTGCATGCAGTCAGCACAGGGCTACACATCCAGATCACTTTGCCCCGGCCAGGCGATGCTGCACATATCGGATCGGATAGCCAGCCAGCCAACCAGCCAGCCACCGATTTCCCTCCCCTCTTCGTGCTCGCTCGATGACACAAGCTATACTTACAGCTCGGCTTGCTTCTCGGCAAACTTGGCCGACAGCGCGACGTGCTGGGCTTCCCACTCCATAAACTTGGTTGTGTGGGGATGGGTGATCTTGCGCTTGGCCAGATCGGACTCGGTCTGCTCCAGAACTTGGGCCTTCAGCGAGTCCCGGGAGTTTCGGTAGTGGCTGAGGGTCTTGGCTGTGCTTCTGTCGCTGTTGCGCAGACTCAGGTTGTATCGCTGCGCCGTTGAGCCAGGAGTGCTGGGCGGAAGGCCGTTCGGGCTCTCTGCGGCAGCACGGGTGGCCTCTGCCTCTGCCTTGGCACGCTCCTCCGCCTCGATCTTTTGAATCTGCTTGGCAATCTCTTCTTTGCGTGCGCTGGCCTCGGCCGTATCCTGCATGCGGCGAACGCGGTAGAACTCGCTGACTGCTGTGAAATATGCCTCTTCCTCCTTGAGCTTTTGGTTTTGCATCAGGTATTGCGCACGCTTGAAGATGCTGAGGGATGATGGATGCGAGGATTGGACGAGGGTTAGACGAGTACAGAGGACCGGGCCAGGAGAAGTCAGTCCCAGCGGAGAAGGGCGAGCTCGCCGGTGGCGATTGAGAGTCGGAAATCAGCATATGGCCGAAAACAGGTGGATATCGCCGTGCAGTTCAATAACAGAGCCGTTTGCCGGCGATTCGCAACCCGATTCCGGCAAAAGCATCTCGGTCCCGACATATCGATCCCGGGGATCGGCGCTATCCCACATGCCCAGAAACATCTTGGCGCCGAGTCCGGGTATCCATGCGCATCGGGCACCTACTTGTCGGCCGAAAACTCGATGGCATCGGGATTGATGGTCTCCCAGCGATCGAATCCAAGTGCCTGGGTGTCCTCGACCAGGTTGAAGGGCTTTGACAGCTCAAAGGGATGATGCTTGTAAAAGTCCTCGCGAAGACGATCTTCCGGATATACAATAACGGGCGGCTTGTCGGCATACTGTGGCTTCTTGGGTTTGCTGCGATGCACCAGGCTGACCGAGTTGACCTGGCTCAGTCTGGTCCTCTGCACCTCCTCTTGGTCGACAAACTGGCCGACCTCGGACGGAATCACGGTCTTGAGCACAAACGACGCCGAGGGCGGGAACATTTTGACAGCCGACATCCACTTGGGCTGGGCCGACTCGGCCGAGCCGGGTGCCTTTGCCGCCAGCGATCGGTTGGCAAAGTGGATGATGCGTAGCGGATTGAGCTTGACGGTTTTCGGCGGCGCTCTCATACTGGACGATGGATTTGTGGAGCACAGACGTGTCTTCTGGAGCACACACCAGCATATCGACGACAGACAGCGGCATGAGCGAACTTGGGTGTCAGCAGGAGCTAGTATCGCATGCGTCCGACCAAAGGCGACATCCGGCCATCGCAATCGAGCCGATCCTGTGGCTCTGATGCAGAGCCCGCAGAGCATGCACAGCCGACAGAGCGTCCCGATGCGCACTACTTACAGATCGCACCGGCCGATCGTGTGTCTGTTTGCCTGTCTGATCTGCAAATGCTGCTGGTCTGGCGCTCGTCGCGGCTGCATTTTCGTTTTCGCTTTTTTTTCCCAGGGCGATTAGGTAATGCGACACGTGACTTGCCATGTCGGACAGAGCACTCATGAAACCGCTCCCGCCTCGCCGACCCTGGCGAGGATGCGTCTGTCCGCCTCTGCTGGTGCTGAGAAGCGAGAGCCCGTCTGTGGGCGAGTGCCTGTAATGTCTCAGGGAAGAGAAGGAGGAGCCCATTGTGCCGATGCCACAAACACGCGACATGGAATCATGCCCAAGTGAGCCGTGAGCTGCGAGGTACTTTATTGGAGCGGGGAGATGTGCAGATATGCAAGATGAGAATGGAAGAGTGCAACCAGGGGTTGAAAGGGTAATGGAAGCATGGGCGAAGCCAAAGGAGACAAGAGACAATCAGGCTGGTCTCAAGCATTGCCCAGAAGCCGTTTGAAGCTGCTGCGCTCAGACGTCGCTCTCCTTCAGCTTCTTGACACCGGTTGAGCCAAAGCCACCCTCGCCGCGCTCGGTGTCGTCGAGTTCCTGAAGCCCGAATCAGCCAGGGTGTTAGATCACAGGGACGCTACTGGCGGGTCGAGGCTGGAACGCGCCGACGTCCAATGAACCGCTCTCGATCTGTGCCGACTGCAGAACTTGCGCAGGAAATGAAAGTGCAGCGCTTTGGCTGCAGAATACTTGCCTCGACTTCCTGAACATCAGCAATCTCGATCTTTTCCAGAATCAGCTGGGCAATGCGATCGCCTTGCTCGATTTTGAACTCTTGCTCGCCAAAGTTGAAGAGCACGATGCCGAGGGTGCCGCGGTAGTCCGAGTCGACGACGCCAGCGCCAACGTCGATAAAGTGCTTGACGGCAAGGCCGCTACGGGGAGCGACACGGCCATAGGTGCCGGGAGGCAGGGCGATGGCAATGTCGGTCGGGACAACAGCACGGCTGCGGGGAGGGATCGACATCGAGGCAGCACTGATGGGCGACGAAGCCAGGCACAGATGCGGTGAGAAGCCATCGAGGCAGCAACGAACAGCGACGACGATCAACGGCGACACAGCTAGGCTGGCACCGTGGTCGGATCAGGATCGGGAGACAGCCCCGTCGACGACCGGCGGGACATGTGCGCACCTGTAGAGGTCGTAGCCGGCCGCGCCAGGCGAGCCGCGCTTGGGCAGCTGGGCGTTCTTGGAGAGCTTCTTGACAAGGAGAGGACGCATGGTGGGCTCGGAGGTCAGCATGGCGTAGGCGGCGGCGGCGGCGGATCAGACGGCGACGGGACGGTGGATCGGGGGGAAGAGAGGAGAGGCAAGGCCGAGCCAGATATCGGCCGCGACGGATTGCAAATGCCAAAAGCGGGTAGATGTGCGCAGCCACGGGGTCATGTGCGCAGCCACAGTCATGTGTTCGGCCGGCCCGTGTTGGCCCGCTGGGGCTTTGGCTCGCCGGGGCGTCCCTGCCCTGTGCTCATCCAACCCGCATCGCAACCATGCTGCTGCTCGGGCTGACGGGCGGAATCGCATCGGGCAAGTCGACCGTCTCGGGCTTCCTCACTGCGCAAGGCGGCGTGGCCATCATCGACGCCGACAAGATCGCCCGCGATGTCGTCGTCAAGGGCCGGCCGGCGTACCGGGAGATTGTCCGCATCTTTGGAAGTTCCATCCTCACCCCCGAGGGCGAGATTGACCGCGAGAAGCTTGGGGCCATCATCTTTGGAAACGACAGCGCCCGCAAGCTCCTGAACGGCGCCACCCATCCACACATCCGTCTCGAGATGCTTCGCCAGACGCTGTGGTCGTTCCTGTGTCTCAAGTCGGTCGCGATCCTGGATACCCCGCTGCTGTTTGAGAGCCACCTGGACCGATATGTCCACTGCGTCATCGTGGCCTACTGGTAGGGCATCACACCGTCGGTCCTGGGCACTGCTGAGGGTCTATTGTGCGGCTGCATGTTGCGGGTCTATTATGCAGCTGCATTCTGTGACTGCATGTTGTGCCCTTGAGCCCTGCACTTGGCTGGTCGGCTGTCTTGCTTGGCTGCCATGGCAAAGTGTGGCAAGACATCACTGTCGTCTGGCTCCTCAGTCCATCATCGACTGTTAAGCTCTCACTGGAAGCCATTGTCTGCGGCCACCAATGTCAACCACCAACAGCTGCAGCTGACTGACCTGTGCTCTATCCAGCCCAGTGCAGACTCAGAAGACACGGCTCATGGCCCGCAACAGCTTGGACTCGGAGGCCGCCGAGCGACGGATTGCCTCGCAAATGTCGATCGAGATCAAGCGCGAAAGGGCCGGCATCGTCATCGACAACTCGGGCTCGCTCGACGACACCCGCCACCAGGTCGAGGCTCTGTTGATCAAGCACCGCCCGTCGACCTTTTTCAATATCTTCTGGTGGATCGTGCTGCTGAAGCCGGCCCTGGTCTCCTACATTGGCGTCGTCTCGTGGCAGACCATCCGCTCGCTCTTCAGATAGCCGGGCACTCTTTTTCTTCCCAACCTCTAATGAGCAAAATGGACTCGCGAGAGACTCTGACAAGCATCGCACCGCCGTCAGCTGAAATATAATGTATCTTTGAAGCAGAACATATTGTTGTCCTTCGCGCTCTGATCACTCCCCCCCCCTCGAGGTGTGTGTGCCAAAAAGCTTTGCCAGCTCGGTCCCGGTTGCCAGCCAAGGAATGCATGTGTGTGCATCCGCAACAAATCCCAGCAATGTCGAAGCGTCCGTTGTGCCAAGCCAACGATTCGGTGACATGCCTCCAAAGACCCCGCAGGAGCGAGCAGAGCCCCGGATTCTGGTTCTTCCCCACATCTGGCTTCATCGCTGCCCAACCACAGCTTCGACTATCTTCCAAGCGACTCACGGCGCAACTCCCCTTGCTTCTCTCGCACAATGCAACTATCCCGGGTAGCAGCCAGGGTTGGCGGGTCCCGCTTCCCCAGGGCTGTGGCTCTCGACCGACACATCGCTGCCCACGATCCACTCAGCCTGGCAACGGCACACCGCCTTGGCGGACTCACTATCGACGGGAGGATCGCCGCGAGACCGTACTCGGGCCCGAGTGCATCACCGCAGAGCACCGGTGCACCCGAGAAGGATCAGTCTGCAAGCCATGCCGACTTAAACTCGTCGATGGGCGGCGTGTTCCAGATCCCTGTTGCCAGCAGCGAGGCTCCCGAGGCCGAATCGATTGACAACGACGCAGAGTAAGTCTCGCTCTTGCGTCCTTAGCAGTGCTGGAAGTGTCAACGGACACCTATTTGAGCGGGACGCTGCGACGCCGTCGTCGTCCTGGTGGTGCATTTCGTCGATCGAGCTGCGGAGGCTGACCATCCCGACCCTGCCGTGTTGTTCGTAGCTCATTCAACCCACAGACCATCAACCTCAAAGGTGCGATCCCGGCTGCACTCGAGCGGACATGCACTCGAATCGAATGGGAGGGGGGGGATTGTATCTCCAAACCGAACGAGATGCTCGATCATCCATATCTATATTCAGATCCATGTCCACCCCCTTGCCCAAACATGGACTCTATGATTCCAGCGCTGGCAGATTGGTCCTGTCCCCAGACTTGCATTGCTCTCGCTTGTCTGCTTTCCCCGTTCTGGTCCCATGATGCTGCAACAGGGCGAATCGCCACGCATTTTCGATATCACACTCATGCTTTCCTTTCCTGGGCACAGTTGTTCTCCCGTCGGACTCACTCCTGGAACGCATGCGATCGGAAAAGTACACTTCCCTGACAGCCAAGCAGCAACGCACCATCGCCGCGCAAGTCAAGGCCGATCTGGTCGATTCGATCGCCGGCAAGGGAGCATCGCAGTCGATCCTCGTGGAGACAGTCAGCAAAGGCAAGTCTTGGGTCCAAGTGCGCCTCCCGCCTTTGGTGTGCGTCCATGCGGCCAACTGAGCTGCGAGAATGGCAATGTGCGTCAGTCCAACATATCGAACTGGAAATACCGGGCCAGCCAGTCGGGAGCCTTCGATTGCTGACGGCTCATCCTCGCTGATCACCCAGGAGAAATCAAGGATGCCCTGTTTCTTGCCAAGCTGCTGTCCAACCACTCGAAAGGTAGGATCCGGGACGTTTTGCCAGTAGTTACATACCCGAGCCGACTTGGATGAGAACAAACTGACCGACGAGTGTCTATCCGAATTCCTCTGCGACTATCCGCGCTGGATACTCAACTCAATTCACAATCGGTCGGTGCCAGAGGGCCAGCCGTTAGGATTCCATCTGTATCAGCGCATCGGAGAGCTGGGTGAGATGGAAGGCGAGTTCCGATGTGCCCAGCTGCTGTCGACTGGATACCAAGGCCAGAAGCGAGATCTCTCCAGGGCGATGGAGCAGATCCAATCCCTTGCGGAGCGAGGACATGCCGTCTCGCAGTATCTGATGGGCGAGTCGGCCTTCAAGCGCGGCGACAGCGCCAGCGGACTGGAATGGATCCAAAAATCGGCCGATAACGGGTATCCCACGGCCTACGTGCAGCTTGGTAAGCAGCGATTCAGATGCAGGCACGACATCCGACCTGTCCGCTGAAGTGGTGGATCCCGGCGATGGTGACTGATGTGCGACGGCAGGTCATCTGTATCGCAGCGGCCACGGATCCGTGCCGGTCGACCAGTCCAAGGCATTCGAGTGTCTGAAGAAGGGATCCGAGTTGGGTGAGTCTACGCCAGACGCACTCTTTCTTTCCTTCTTTCTTGATCCGTGCCACTCTCGATCTCCCCGGAAGCTCGGTGTCAATGTTGTACTGTTACTCACCAAGTCGAATCAAACTGAACCATACGGCCGCAATTGAAGGTGTTGTCGAGGCCACCTATCTACTCGGAATCCACTACCAGAGCGGACTCGGAACCGCAGTCGATGCCCAAAAGTCCTTCGAGTGCTTCCAATCCGCAGCACACGCAGGTGAGCCGACAGATGCTGCTACTCTTGCGCGAATCTGGCTCCATTTTTCTGATCGAACCACTGCGATGCACCGCTAGGTCTGTCGGCGAGCCAGCATAATCTCGGAGCAATCTACTTTAGTGGCCAGCCCGAGATCGGAGTCGAGCGAGATCTCTGGCGCGCGATGGAGTATTGGAAGATGGCCGCTACCCAGGGCTTCCAGCAGTCCCAGATGAACCTCGGACGCCTCTATCTCGAAGGGAGCGTCGACCAGAAGGACCCGACAAAGTCGCTCCAGCCCGACTGGGATGAGGCACGACTGTGGTTTGACAAGGCAGCCAAGGGCGGCGATCCAACTTTCCAAGAAGAGGCCAGACTGTTTCTGGGGATGATGAGCGACCATGAGCGCTCAAAAGTTGGTGGTGCCGAAGCGGCAGCTGAACCAAGACCAGGACCAGTCACCCAGCATCGAGACAATCGCAGTTGCAGCGTCCAATGATACGAACAGTCACAGAGCCATAAACCTGCCGCTTGGTATATGCGGGAAGATATTTCACATGCTCTGCTTGCCGTGTGGATGCGGATGTGGATGTGGATGCAGATGTGGATGCGAACACGCTTTCATACACGGCGCCCCTCCCCTGATCCAATAGCCACGACTGATCTCACACACCTCAAAGTAGCGGAGGGGCATGGCGTGGATGTAGAACAAGCAGACGATGGATTTGTCACCAGCAGTCGAAACTTTCGTATGGATATGCTCGCGGCCGCTATCAAATATCCGTGGCCATTTACAGAAGCTATCGGTGTGCATACTAGAGAACTCGTGGAACCAAGACAGCATCTGGGTGCGCCGCGGGTCCGGGAGCGGACCAGGCTGGGTCACTACTCCAGAAGACGGTCATTGAGCATCTCCTGGAGCATGATCATGGCATCGGGATGTGACTGCGCCGCTGCCTTCTTGACCCAGGAGAGAGCAAGCATCCGGTCGCTCGACACGCCGGTGCCGTGCAGGAAGCAGTAGCCGAGGGAATACTGGCCCTCGGCATTGCCCAGCTTGGCGGCCCGTTCGTAGAGCTTGAACGCGGCTTTGGAGTTCCTGGTGACGCCTTGGCCCGAGTAGTAGCAGTTGCCCAGCTGTACCAAGGCGCACTCGCAGCCCTCCTCGACGAGGACTCGGTTGATGCCAGCGGCCAAGACCTCATCCACACTGGTGCCCATACCCGAGAGGTACCACTGCGCCAGGAGGAGCTTACAGAAAGTGTTGAAGGGGGAACCCAGGCAGCACCACCTGAAGAAGCGCTTGAACTCGGGAACGATCGACGCTATGTTTTTGGGGAATCCATTTTGACCACTCGTGTTTGGCGCTCCGCTCTTGGGCATCTCGCCATGATCCTCTGCACACGCTCTCAGAGCCATGTATTGTCCAGGATCAGTCCAAGGTAGCAAACCAAACCAAACCAAACCGATGTGTCAAGCACCAACCGACCGCCTGATCCAGAGGACTGCCACATTCTGGCGCTCAGTCGCTGTGGTCGAACGACCACACCTTTACGGTGCAGTCCAACGAGCCTGTGACCACTCGGCTGGCATCCGTCTGCAGACACGAAATCGGCCCGTGGTGGATCTTGATGCCCCGGCTGCGACAGCCATCGAGAAAGAGGCGCTTCTCGATCGGCACGCAGCTGCGGGCTGAAGGAATCAGCGGCGTGGTCGCAGCCTTGGCCTCCTCCGAGTCTTGTTGCCCGCCTTCATCCGCCGCAAGGTCGGCTTCGCTCAGAGCATTTGATGGCGAGCGAATCCAAACGGTGTCGCCCGAACACTCGCTCGACCACTCGTTGCGGGTCTGCGGTCGGCTTGAAGCGGTGCTGGAGGTCATATTTCCCAAGTCGAGCAACCGCAGAGTGGCATCCCATCCACCGGCAATCACTCGGCGGGCATCTTCGTCCCAGACCATGGCGCTTATCGTTTCGAGATCCCACTCCTGCTCGAACTCGTCGCCCGTGAGAAGGTCTGGGATACTCCAGGGCAAGGACAGAGTCGGAACGACGGGCACCGACTCGAGCGACCCATCAAGCGACGGCCCAACCGAGTCCAATGCTGATGAGGGATTTGACTGCAACCCGCGGCTGCTGGCCTGGGACTGGCGATTGACAGTCCAGTGCCGGACAGTTCCGTTTTCCGAGCCAGTGAGAAACCGCACGACCGATGGTTTGTGGCGGATGGACTCGGAGAGCTGGACGCTGTAGAGCTCGTGGCTGCTGGCCCAGATCCAGCACTCGGCCGCTCCGCGAACAAGATCCCAGAGCATTGCAGTGCCATCGCCGCCGACCGTGACGAGGGTGTGGTTGATGAAATGCAGATCGTATATGCTGTTGGTATGGCCTTCGAGCGAGTGCAGCGGGAAAGAGGCGTTGATGCCAGTGTGGAGCCGCCTCAGATCAAAGACTTGAACAATCTCGTCTGCCCCGGCGCTGACGAGGTAGTTGTCGGTGGACTGCAAAGCAAAGATTTCGTCCTGGTGCGCCTCCGAGATCTGATCGTCGGACAGCGGATCGGAGCCACAGCGCATGAACATGTAACAGTATCGATGTGCAAATATCAGCGTTTTGAGCGACGGAATGGGGCGGGTGGGTCAATGGAGGAATGGCGGGGCCGTCGCCTCCATGCACAAGTGCCGATCAAACATGTCTTCCGCATTCATGGATGCAATTCAATCGATAATGTCACACTAACCTCGAACACTGGCTGCCGCAGCGACGCACGCATATCCCACAGTCTGATGCACTTGTCTCGGCCCGCAGACACAACGCTGTACGGACTGGCGCTGCTCTTGGTGCGCAGGTCTGATGGCCCCTTCTGCGAGTTCAAGTGAACGATGGAATTGACGCCGCCTAGGTGAGCATTGTGTATGAGATGGGTTGGAATGGGCTGGCGCGAGCCTGGGTCGGCCCCGGCTCTGCCCAAGTCCCAGATCTCGATGAAAGGCGACTCGGATGCAACAGCGAGCGTCGTCTGGGAGAGCGCAAGACTGGTGATTCCGCTCTCCGAGAGGGTGAGAAACGAGGCGGTGATTCGCGGCTGGGCCATCGTCCAGTTGCGGTAGATGCGAAGGTAGTTTGGTGGTGTCCAAGACCGGCAATCCGGTAGCGAGCTCCGATGCGAGGAGATGTTGCTTATAGGCTTGGGTCCGGAGAGATCGGATGCATCTCCATGAGTGAGTGTGATATCCCTTCGAGCACTGTGCCTCCGAGCGGACGGTTGGACTTTTGGATGACCCAAGGCAGAAGTGTGCATCGCGAAGGATGGTGCTGAAAAGTCATAGCCGCTCCTCTGAAATCCGGTGGCTACCCTCCAGATGCGATGGTCGAATGCCAGGTCGTAGAGTCGTCGCGAAGAGCGACCGGCCCGGCAGAGTTCCCTCGGATGGAGGTATCCGAGGATCCGGAACATCACCTCGGTCGGGAGAAGGAGGAGAGAGCTTGAGAGATCCGGAGGCGCCATAGCGGAGGCAGGATCCCAGGCTGGGTTCATTACTGGCTAGAGTGACTTGGGCAGTCCGTTTGAGAGAAGAGGCAAGCTCGGGCGGATGCGAATCTGGCTGGAGCAGTTTGTTCAGTGCAGATATTGGCTTTGTTGGATGACAGGAAGACAAAAGCAAGCACGGCTGTTGTCCGATCAATGGAGATCAACGGAGTTCGATGGAGTTCAATGAAAGTCAATGGAGATCAGACCCTTTGATAACTTGGATGCGACTCGGCAGACGCTGCTTGGTCTTTGGTCTTTGGGTGGCCCCGAGACGCAGCCAGGGTCGATGCCGAGAGCGAGAGAAAGAGTGGTGTGAGGAAGCAACGGCGAGCCCTTGGAGAGGGTTTTTGTGGTGTCTGCCTCGGGCTGTCGGAATGGAAGCGCCGTCGATCATCTTGTGGACAGCCGATCCTGGGACAACAGTACTGGCGGGTGTACATGGCAGAACGCTGTGGGAGCGCCCGAGGTTCGGACATGCCGTGTGATTGTCTGGGTTGGCTGTTGCTGCGACGACTTGTCAAGTTGTGCAGGGGGTTCAGCCACAAAGCGATCCGGCCCGCCTGATCGTCGATGCATGGGGAGGCATCGTGGAGGTAATTCCGGACTCGTCGCAGATCACGAATCCCACGCGGAGTGGGTGATGATGGTGCGATGGATGTCGCATGCAGGGACGGTGGGCAGACACATACCTGTTCCCTCGATATCCGTGTGTGCTGATCGTTCCTGCTGGATCTCGGCCCTGGAGAGGGGCCCATGATGGCGATATGCTTGAGGCAGCAACGACGGGTTATTTGGTGGATTCTTCGCTGATTGAGAGCCCCGGCGGACTGGCTCTGTCCTCTTTGGCGGGAGCGGCTGCCCGCCTTCCCCTCGCTTGCACCCCCGATATCCAGAGCAACCCTGGTCATTGCTCGGCATTGATCCGCCACCGCCGCCCTGCAATCCTCATCCCGCTCCCCTTATCGTCTCTCGACCCCCCCCCAACACTGCCATGTCGCTGCTCTCCATGATCGACAAGAAAGCCATGCTCGAGGCACGCGAGGAGCTGCCCGTCGTTGGCGAGGAGCGAGTCTACAAGCGGTATCTCTGCATATGGAATCGCCAGGTGGAATATCCCGACGGCCGGATCATCGACTGGTACATTCTGGTCCTGCCCTTTGGCTGATATTCGCCGTCCTGCTCGTTTGCCGGGCCTGTTGATGGCTCACTCGATGCAAGAGCTGCATCCATCATCTTCGCCATAGCAGTCGATCGGCCCGACCCGCGGGTTTGTCTTCTGCTCACATTTGGAGCCACTCGCCGTCTCTTGCACATAGGGACATTGCTGGCCACAACATCCAGATCCAGCCATGTTTCTCGGTGACTTTTCCGTTCAACACTGAGAAGGTAAGCGGTCGGCTTGGAACACAAGCAGCACAGGACGCCATCGCCGAGGCAGCGACCATATTCCATGACGCTTATTCCATGACGTCTATATCCGCGAACGGGGCGATGCTCTCTCTCTTGCAATGGAATCCTGAACAACCGTGCATCCCTTGTCTCGATTTGACTCAGAAAACGACGACATTGGTGATCGAGTATGCCCAAGGCGTCAACCAACTGGTACGGCATGCAATCGCTGTATCAAGCTGTGGACCGGCTTGAATGCTCCCTGCTGACGCCTGCTCTTTACCGTAAACTGGACGGGAATCGCAGAAATACACTTTTGCCGCCGGTGGGTTTGATCCCAAGAAGCACAAAGAGTAAGCTGGAGCAGACTGGCGCGGCCGCTACGATCGACCGCTGACCCGCAATGAATGGATGCTTTGAAGGATACACTTGCTGATTGCTCTGCCACGGATAGCTTGCTAGAGACGGCTCAGGCCGAGCTCTCGGAGGAAGCCCGTCTGAAAGGCGGAGAGTGGATCGCCCTGCTACCCGAAGGCCACGGAGGTATCTCGGAGGTACAATAGCCGCAGACTGACCGATGTGGTCATGACGCAGACCAACTGGGTCCAAAGCAACGAACGGGTGCAGCGCCTGCAAAAGATTCATGCTGGGGAATGGATAGAATCGGAGCACTGACTCGTTGACGATCCGGCTCGCAGCTCAAGTGGTGCCGGAACCGATTCATTCCCTATCTCGTGCTGAACCCGCAGATCGACGACACTCCCAGCCCGCGGGACGCAGAAGGTATGAGCGATTGCAGGGATGGGTGAATGAAGGAATCAATCGGATGGACCGATAGATGGAGATTGCATCGAGCCGCAGGGCCTGGGAATGCATGTGTGTGGGGAATGCATGTGCGGGGAATGCATGTGCGGGGAATGCATGTGTGGAGCATCATGGCTCCAGGTCGTTTGCTGATCCGATCATTCTCGGTCTGCAGAGTTCATGCAAGTGATCTACGACGTCCCCTTGGACGAAGTGCGAGATATTGTGATGCGCGGCGACATGATGCTGCCCAGCGTGCAGACCTGGGTGATGGGCGAAGCATACCTCCGCGAGCACGGCCACATCTAGAGCCTGGCCGCATGGCTGCGTTGCATGGCTGCGTTGCATGGAGCGATGCGTTGGTCAACAGAGATTTGTGATTGCGGCGAGGCCCTGGCCGGCATGCTCCTCGCCCCAGGGAAGTGGATGCGCACGCACGCGGCGCTGACCCAGATTGTGCGGATGTGGATCGGCACGGGCAGGGGCAGCCGCTCACGCCCATGGCCGACACAGCCCTGTGCGCCGGCGTGCGTGTCGCGGCCGCGGCCTTGTGGGCCTGCTTCGGGGTCGCACGGGGACGGCGATCGCGGGTCTTGTGCGACGTCGCGCTGTAACGTGCTGTGCTGTGCTGTGTGGGACTGTGCTGGCGTGTGGGACTGTGCTGTGCTGTGCAGTTGAGTTGTGTGCGATTGAGCGGCGTTGAATGGCAAATGCGATGTGTTGAGCAGGTCGAGTGCATGGTTCGCAGAGATATACATCAGCACGACATTACATCATACCATTGCATCGTGAGAATACACCATGGCATTACACCATGTCATTACATCATGTCATTATATCATGTCATTACATCATGTCATTACATCATGTAATTATATCATGTCAGCACCATCAACACACTCTGCCAACCCACACGCCCGCTAATGCAGCCACTCCTCCACCCTTGCTCCCTGTGCGCTCCTCGTCTGTCCAACGGCCGTGGTCGTCGTGCGCCTGGGCCTCGCCGCCCGTTCGCACCGCCGTCCCCATCCACTTTTTTTTCCCTCCTCTGCGTCTCCTCTGCGTCTCCTCTGCGTCTCTGTCGCTTTTGTCGATCCCATCCTGGTCGTCGGTCTTGGTCGTCTGTCTTGGTCGTCTGTCTCCCCCTCTCTGCTGGTGTCTCCCCTCGTCCATCGACCCACTCCCCTGATATCGCTCGCAATGAACAGCATAGGTGGGTCCCGCTATATCGCACCATGGCTTCCCCCAAAAAACTGTCCTCATCCTCCCAGACACACAATCGTCCCGCACCGGCCAGCTCGGTCCCATGCATCGCTGCCTACCCACCCTCCACTCTCCTCGATCCCAATCCAATCCATCCCAGTCCATCCCAGTCCATTCCACTTTGCCTCCACTCACGCTTGCTTGTGCTTTTCCCTCGCCTGTGCCGGACTGAATCCACCAACGACCGCCAGACGAGCAAGACGGAGCCTACTCCACCTTCCTGGGCTCCTCCTACCAGGAGTCGTCCTCGTTCCTCTCGAATCTCCTCCGCAGGAATCCGTCCTCTCGACGCAACCGCGACGGTAAGGCTCCTTCCGCCCGCTTTCTCTCATCCTCCTGCTCGCTCCCCTGAGTCGCTACGTCCGGCCGTGTTGGTCGCAGCCAGACGGCGCCATCTCTCGTCAACCCGCATCCATCCCATCCCTCCACTTGGCCTGCTGTTGCGCCTTCCCACTTGTTTCCGCTTGTGCCCTTCCGTGCCTGCTGTTTCGCTTAGGACGTCATCGCCCTTGGGGTTTTTGCTCGAGTGTGCCCCGCTTCCCAGCCCCATTTTGTTTTCCGCCGCATCCTGCCCTTGATTGTCGTCGTTGCTCGGCTATCCCGCAGCGTTTGGCTCGCTCCTACCACATCGGCTTTCAGCTGTCCTGATTTGCCCAACTCTGCGTGCTCGGCCTTATAACCGCTCTGCTCGCCATGACAGGCTTTGGCGACTTTGGCTTTGGCCATCGACGAACCCCGTCCAAGCTCAGCACCGAAGTCGCCTCCGGCGCCGGTGTCCACGATGCCTCGGCCGCTGCTCCTCTGCCAACCAACGCCTGTGGCCGCTGTGAGGGCCGTGGCTTCGTCCACACCTCCAAGATGAAGCACGACAGCAACGCCAAAACCATTCGCTGCACATTCTGTGCCAACTGCGAACGTAAGTGTGGACTCGGGGGGAGGGGATTCTGGAGGTGCAGGTAGCCCCCGCACATCGACGATACTGGTCCCTGTTGATTCCATATGGGCCTCCTGTCCCATGGAGGCGTCCGCCCTCGTCTGCTGGTTTCCCTCATCCTCGATCTCTCGTCTGTCTGTATCCCCCATCTATTTGCATCTCGACGGCGATCCCTCACCCACTTACGCTCGGTCTCACATCGACTCTCTGTTGCCGCCGCAATCGCAGAATGCCATGGCAAGGGCATCCTGTTCAACCGTTCGCGAGCCATCTCAAGCCCATTCGAGTCTCCCTCACCCACTCCCCCGCCAACCCAAACACGCACCCTGGCCAAACCAAAGTCCTCCTACAATCTCTCCAAGGGCAAGGCCATCTTTGTGTCTGTCCCCAACTCGCCTGCCCTGTCGGAACGTCTGCCGCTGGACTCGCCGCCGCCGAGCGCCGGCCACAGATCTGCCTTGGCCGAGCACGACTGGCCCGTACCAGCCCACGAGGACGACTCGATCTCGCCCTGTGGCAGCGGAACTACCACGCCCAACGGCACCCTGCTCAAACAAAAGCTGCGACCCGCCGCCATTGTCGACTTTGCTGCTGTCCGCGAGCAACTCAGTGCGCACCCAAACGTCAGCGTGTTGCGCGAGAATCTGCCCGAGACTGCGGAGCACGACGACCCGATCCAGTCCGAGGACGCCGAGGACGCCGAGGCACATCCCGGCCATGAGACCTATACCGTGTGGGTGTCGCCCAAGCGGACGACCATCCGGAGCTCGATCTCGAGCCACGCGAGCGAGCGGTACCGGTACACACCGCACAGCACCCCCGGCAGCCACCCGCACTCAATCCCGCACTCGCCGCATCCGCTCCAGCACTTCCACTACCCGAGCAACGAGGCCGGCGAGCACGAGGACAGCTGCTCCCAGGAGCCGTTTGGAGCAAGCGATCCCCATCGCGGCAGCTCGCACATCTCGGTGGCCTGGACTCCGTCGCCCAGGCTGTCCAAGCTATCGCCTCCCCCGTCGGTGCATGCCAAGGTTTCGGACCAGTTTGACCGCCACGACCAGCTCTCCAACACCAGCATCCGCTCGAGCGTCGACATGATCCGCCGGATCGTAAAGCCGCACTACCCCTCCAGCCAGCAGTCGAGCATGAACGGCAGCAACTCGGATGCCGAGTCGACAAAGTCGCCCACGGCCAGCATCGACTTTGACGAGACCTTCAAGCAGCAGCAGCAGCAACAACAACAGCAGCAGCAACAGCACCACCACACGCATACCAGCCGCAAGGGCCAGCTCGGCGTGCACCGGTCCCAGTCGAGCTCCTCGCCGCGGGTCAACAGCGCGTCCAAGTTCCGGACACTGCAGAGCAAGATTTCGAACCCGATCAAGAACGCCTTCTCGTCGCTGCGATTCTCACTCAACCCGCAGACGGTGCCCTGCGTGACCTGTGGCGCCCTGGGATTCCACCACATTGGTCCAGGCGAACACTCGACCGAGCACGACAATGCGTATGTGTGCCAAGCAGTGTCTCGTGCGGCGTGGGCGGGGGTGCGTTGGGATGTGGGCCGGACAAGTGGTTGTGGTGGGCCGGGTGAGTTGCGATGTTGGTTCTAACTGCGTCGCCTGCTCCATCCAGATGCCCCGATTGCCGCCTCTGTCCGCACTGCTTTGGAAGCGGCCAGATCTTCAGACTGCGTTAGGGAGCTGCCCGGCAGATCCCCTCACTCGGACGATGCGCCATTTCCAGCCGCGACCCGCATTGCAACAACCCAAGTCATGGCACGAGTCGGCTCCCCTCCTCCCCTCCTCCCCTCTCCTCTCCTCTCTCCCTCCGCCTTATCCGAATATCGAAGAAAAATGCGCGACAACCAAGCATCTATAGAGTCGCGACCCCACCTATTATTACGCAGCCAAGGGAGACGAGAAGAAGGCCTGGATGGAAGAATGTGCGAGTCCGCTCTACTTCCCTGCTCAAAGTTGGCTCCATCCGCCCGCCGCCCATCTGTCTGCCCTCCTCAACATACCCGCACCGTTCTTTCTTCTCCCCTCCCCCTCCTCCCCTCCTTTTGATTCCTTCCCCGACACCTTCACGAGCATCCCAAAAGCACCAAATAATTGCCATGAGAATCGCATCCGCAAGCATGCGGCCTATAGTTAATTAATGAATTGGAACATCCTAGTTTTACAGCACCTTTTGTTCTGGATGCGAATACACACCCGTCCATCCATCTACTCATCCATCTATTCATCCACCCATCCATCTATTCATCCACCTGCCCTCCTGCCCTCCTGCCCTCCTGCCCTTCCCGTATCGACCGTTGGCCTCGGTGTCGTGCCACCCTGGTCTGGCTGGAACGATTTCCCACCAGCCATGCACGGTTTCGCACAAGGCAGCCCGACGCGCGGCGCCTGCCTGATTTGGACACGGCCGCAGCAGCACGCGACGCACACAGACAGTGCAGAGGAGCGTGTCACGTGACGATCTTCCAGCCAGAACGCCCATCAGAACGGGGCTGCATTGGGTTGTGCGTTGTGGGTTGTTTGAATGCTGTTTGTGGGCAGAGTTGGGGAGCGTCGTCAGTCGATAAACATGCCGTTACTGCGAAGATTCCAAGTACACACTCCAACTATCCACTCCAAGTACACATCCCAAGTACACACTCCAAGTACACACTCCAAGTACACACTCCAACAGCTCCAAGTGCACACTCCAAATGCATCCACATCCACGCGCGCGCTGTGCAGCCGCCGTGCGACCCTCCGTTGCCCGTCGCGTCCGCAGAACTTCCCATAGTCGTCGTCGCCGTGTCGGTGCGGTTTCCTTCACACCGTCGATCGCATCCGTCGATCGCATTCGTCGATTGCATTCGTCGATTGCAGTACCCGTCTCCCAGCCTCCCCCTGCCGGTGCTGCCCCATCTTGCATCACTCGCTCCCGTCGTCTCCGTTGCCATCCCTGGCTGTACTGTCGTCGGCCAAGCCAAGCCGTCCCTCCCTCCCTCCTCCCTGCGATCGTCCTCCTCGTTCGTCCTCTGTCGCATTTCTGCCGCATCCCGTTTCAAGCCCAGATGGACTCTTCCGGCTCGCCCCGCAAGGTCCCATTCGCCATTCGCCGTCGAACCAGCGATCAACGACCCATGCCGACACCCGTCACCGCCGGCACCTCCAAGCGGCACGCCTCGCAGCAGCGCATCAGCCTGCTGGGGTTCTCGTTCCGCTGGAGCCTGGTCCGATTCCTCGTCGGCTCGGCCGTGCTCTTTTTCGCCATCTACCTGCTGGGCATGGCCTACTTTGTCGGCAGCTGGTCCGACTCCAAATCGACGGCCCCCTCGGAATTCGTCAAAAAGCCCGTCGATCTGCATCAGCTCGAGGCAAAGTTCCATGCGCTCAATCTGTCGGATCTCTCGCCCGAAGTTGCCACAATGCTCAATGGTAAGAAGCAAATGGCTCCCCATCCCCCCCCGTTCTGCCCCTGCCCCTGCCCCTACTCGCCCTGCCCCTGCTTCTGATGCTCTGCATCGATGTCTGGCTCTCGCTCGTGGATCGCACCCTCGTTATTGGACCGGAGTGCCGTTCCTGTCGATTGGGAGGCATCATCGGCACGCACGATCGGGCTGGCTGGAACGAACGCGACGTATCTAATCCTTCCTGTCTCGCTCCCCTGCCCCAATCTCTCCCCCCTGCATCACCATATCCAACGCTTGTGCATCACTGTCATGTCGGATCGCCCTGTCTTGCTGTCCCTTGCGACCCAGATATGAAGCGCAAGCTCTACGAACAGCGCGAAATCATCAACTACCTCGAGCACCACGGCGGCCAGCTGCCAGCGAGCGAGGATGGCTTTGTGCAGCCCCCAGAGCTTTCGAACCACTCCCAAGTCAATCCCGAGTTCATCGACATTGGCGAGCCCAAGAAAGAGGCCATCAAGATCGAGCGGCTCAAGGACAACGAGGAGCCGCCCCATCTCGAAGGCAATGCCGGCTCCCCCGTCACCTCCAACCCCAAGGTGGCAACGGCATCGCTTCCCTCGAGCTCGGACTCAAGCCCGAGCCCAAGCTCGAGCCCCAGCGAGACTGAGACAAAGGGTAACAAGGTCGATCATTCCTACGACGAACCCCCGAGACGTCCCAGGCCCAACGGTCCCGACACCGAGTACGATCCGCGACAGGAGCCCTCCGAGGAGCTGCTTGGTATGCTGCCGCCATGCAATCGTGTGTGCAAGGTTGAGGTGATGGACCAAAGTCTCTACTCACTTGCTTCCAGTCCCCCATCTCCCATGACTTTGACATGTCATGATATCGCTGCAACGTCATGCAGCACATTCGTTACGGCTCACCCCCTCGTGTCTCCCTTGGATCCGATTTCGTTCTTTTGCAACTACTTGCTCTGATTCCACCATCTGATGCTATTTTGAATCAAAATGCATCGTCCTCTGCTATTCTGGTTGCCTGACGCCGTTTCGCTGCTGTTTTGCCCGTGCTTCAGACAACGGCCGTCCCAAGAAGCGCGCTCACCGTTACAAGATCGACGAAAAGGACAATACCCCCATCTACATCTGGCGAACTGTTCCGTCGTCCTCGGTCTGGTGCGAGGGTTCCAATCGGGCTGAGCGGTAAGCACCACCGCTCTTGGCTTCTCTGTCTGCTGAACCACAACGTCTCCCCTTCAGCACCGTGCGCGCATGGTAGATGTTGTCGCTGACGCAACTGTCGCTACTTCATGCCCGCATGTCGGGGGTCCGTCGCCGCTGTACCTATTCTTTCACGCCCGGTTGCTAGCGTGTGCAAGTTCCGCAATCTGTGCTATGCTCCGCAATACGAGCGCTGGTTCATCTTCAAGACCAACCGCACGGTCCTGCACGGCGTCCCAGAGAACCATCACACCACGGCTCTCCTCGAGATGACCACCGTCACCAGCCACACCGCCATCTTCTTCAACTACGAAGAGGTCAATCCCTTCTCTCCAAAGTTCCGCAATATCCCCATCCGCTACGAGGAAGACCTCCATTTCATCACGATGCGCCTGCACCCCGAGAACATCATGCACAACTTGCACGACGACACCTTGGGCCTCTACTTTTTGATCAAGCAGTACGTTGGCCAGGGCTCGGCCGCGCTGGACATGCCCTTCTCACTCGACACCCACCGTATCCTTGTCGATGACGGCTTCCTCGCCACCAACACCGAGCAGCCTCTGCGCTATCTCTCGAGCCGACCCATCCGCTATCGCAACTACCTCGACCAGGAGCCCGACGTCATCACTTGCTTCCGCGATGCTGTCGTTGGCAACCGTAAGCTCGTCAACTGGTATCAGTACGGCTTCACGGAGCCCCAGGGCCCGATCAAGGACAAGCATGTCAACGGCATGCACATCCGCGAGATTTCCGAATGGTACGCTCGCCGCATGAAGCTCCCCCTCGACCCAGAGGAAGACTACCAGCAGATGCTTTCCATCAGCGAGGCTCGCGAGAAGCTCGAGGAGAAAAAGCGGCAGGAGCTCACCCTGAAGCGCGAGATTGAAGAGAAGCGGCTGCAGGAGCTGGAGGAGCAGCGGCGTGCCGCCAACCTCTCCGTCGAAGCCAGCGGCAACGCCACCGACTCTGACACCACGTCCTCGGCGCTGCCACCGGTCCCCACAAGCTTCCACCCGGGCACGCTCATTCCCGGCGTTCCCGAGAACTACGACCCGACCTTGGACCCCAACATGGACCCCATCAGCACCGATATCATCGTGATTCTCTCTCGACGGGGCAACCGCCTGATCGTCAACGAGGACGACCTTGCCGAGCGGCTCCACGAGCGGTACGGCCTCGAGGTGGTCTTTGTCCGCAACGAAGACCACGGCTTTGAAGAGCAGGTCGCGTTCATGCGCCGCGCCCGTGTCGTCCTGGGCATGCACGGATCGCTGCTGATCATGGGCATGTTCTGCAAGCGCGGCGCCATCATGATCGAGCTGTTCCCGTATGGAGTTCCGTCCGAGAACTACACACCCTACCGCACCATGGCTCATCTTCCGGGGATGCTCGTTTCGTACCGTGCTTGGGAGGTAAGGCTCTGCGTGTACGCTATGCCGTGCGTTATGCTGTGCTGTGCGGGCGAGTGTTGCGCGAATGTGGCATGCGTGGGTGTTTTCCGAATATGTGGCATGAGCGAGTTCTGGTTTTTGGCCAGACAGAACCTTTGTCGACGTGGCTGACTAGTCGGCTGACGCTTCTTTGATACCAGAACAAACACAAGAACAACACCATCAGCCATCCCGACCGACACGCCCTCTTTGGTGGCATCAAGCACCTGAGCGAGGAAGAGCAGCGCGAGATCGAAGAGAGCACGACGATTCCGCCGCACAAGTGCTGCACCAACCCGCGGTGGCTCTATCGCATCTACGCCGACACCATTGTCGAAATCAACGAGGTGATCGGCCTGATTGACGATGCCGTCAAGGAGTCACGTCTGATGCGCTTCAACAACTACCTGCGCAACTGGGAGGAGCCCGACATGCTCGAGCTTCCGACTGTCGAGACGCCCGTTTGCCTGGACGGCCCCGGCCGCAAGCCCGGAGAGCTCTGGGCGCGCTGGGGCAACCCCTTCAGCGGAGCCAAGGTTGACCGGTGGTCCGTCATGGTCGAGGAGAAGCAGACCGAGTACATGGCTATATATGGCCCATTGGTGGCCATCAGCGGCTTTGAGCCGGGCACCGAGGTCGTCTTCTGGGTCCGCCCGACCTACCCGGACGGACGGAATGGCGAGTTTGGCAACCGAGGAAAATGCCCCGTCTAGGAAACAGCCGAGAGCGAGCGGGGTCCAGCGGCCCTCGGCCGTGTTGGCTCCTGCATGCGCTCGCCACCCCAATGTCTATGGCACTCGCTCACGCTCTCGACTGGATCCGCTGGACTCTCTGGCACCTTTGTCCCGCCCTGTTTTGCCGAACCGATCCGATCTGATCCGATTCGATGCTGTCTTGACTTGTGGGCTTGCATGTTTCTGATATGGCGGGCGGATGGATGGAGAATGTCGAGAACATGGCAAATTAGTCAATGGTCAACCAGACATCCAGATAGCACATCTGGAGAGGGAAGCTGCGGTGAGCGGGCAGCGTTCATCGTGGGGGAGGGGAGATATCTCATTGAGGCGTGTCTCGTGGAATCATCATATCGTCGCCGTTGCCAAGTTTGCTTCCGTTGGAGTGTCCATGGTTTCCGCATGTCCATCGACTGCCGCAAAGTATGCATGGGCAAGTACCGGCAGTGCACAGCACACTGAGTCTATGCACCGTCGGCTCGCCGAGATCAACCGAGCCCGCAAAGCCCGCAAAGCCCGCCAGATCCAGATCCAGATCAAGATTCCAGGGCCGAAACGTGCGGCCCTTGGCCTCTTATCGCTCGTTTCTTTGTTGCGCCCCCGCTCATTGCTCAAGATCAGCACCGCTGGCCCCGCAATCCGGTCCTGGATCGCAAGCCATCGCCGAAACCCGAGCCAGCAATCCTCTGCCTGGCCAAACACACGAGGTCGCAGCCTGCCCCTTCCATATCGGCTTCACCTTCTCTCTGCTCCCGCTCTCCTTCCTGGAGTCGTCGTTGGGACTGGCCCATCGAATCTCGAATCAGCTTGATCGTCGCCTCCAACGACCAGGAACGTGTATCTGTCCGCCTTTCGCCTGAAGCCCTCGCCCCGGTCGTTTCGCTGCATCTTACCTCGCAACCTCAACCACCACCACAAAAGCTGCCCTCCTTGCAATGTCGTCGCCTCCGTCCGCCCCAGCGTCTCCGTTTCCGCCCCGGACCGAGCCGCCAACGCCAACCAGCATCGTGAAGCGACTCTACTTTTGTCGGCACGGCGAGACCGCCATGAACGCCGCGGGCGGGCTCCAAGGCCAGGGCTCCAACTACGAGCTGAACGACACTGGGCGAGAACAGGCCCGCTGCATGGCCCAGGTCTTCAAGGACCTCGAGGTGGACTATTTTGTCAGCAGCGATCTGAAGGTGAGTGCACGACTCCCGAGGCTGGAGAGCAGGCCATATGGGTGAGATCTGCAATGCCAGCGACCCAGTCGCCGGGATTATACAGGATCTCCATCGGCAAGAGTCGGCTCTGTTTCTGTGCTTTTGTTGCTGATGGATCTGTACATGCCTGCAGCGTGCCATTCAAACGGCCGAGGTTTCGCAGAAGCTCTATCCCAAGGAGATCCCGCTGACGGTACGAATGAACGACCCCTTCCCCTATCGATCAGTGGAAGATGACCTCGTTATCTCGGATAGAGACAAACATTGTGGCATTTGACTCTGAAGCGCCGCTCGGTGTATAGCAGCGCCGATGGGACCCCGGCCCTGCCCACTCTGGCTCGGCATTGACGCTCTTGTCGCTCTTGTCGCTGCCCACATCACTAGATCGAGCCGGCTCTGAAGGAGATCAGTTGGGGCGTCTGGGAAGGCACACGCACTTCGGAACTGGACGAGCTCGTCAAGAGCTGGGACCAGGGCGACTACAATGGTAGGGACGTCGCTTCGACGATGTGTTTTTTTTTTGGATTGGATTGGCTGCCTTGTTCCGGATATCGACGACCGAAATTTACTTCACTCACTCACTCACTCACTCACTCACTCACTCACTCACTCACTCACTCGCCCTCTCTCGAAACGTAGCAAGCGCCCCAGGCGGAGAATCACCCATCCAGGTTGAGGCGAGGTGCATGCCTGCGGTATACGCCCTGTTGAAGAACAGGCCCGAACAAAATATCGTGGTGGTTGGTGAGTGGCCTGGACAGAGCAGATCGCCCGCTGCCCAGGATGCAGCCAGTCTCGACCGTTGGGTCGCTCCTGATACTGACGCCGATCTCGTCCACGTCTACCGCTTCGGATCTCCCGTTGACTAAGTGCACGGACGGCTCCTGCGGATCCTGCTGTCGTCGCTGATGTTCCGAAACCTCGACTACATGAGCACCCTGACCCACCACAACTGCTGCATCAACGTGGTTGACTGCATCATCGAAACCGACCCTAGCCGCATCTCAAAGTCCGAGGCGGCCGAGCCCGGTCCCCAACTGCCGTTTGCAAACCTGTCTCGTCTCCCGGATCCGCATGTCCTCGACTCGCCTCGCGGAAACACATGCCACGCCTCAGCTCATCGCCCTTCGCAGCCCACGTTTTCCCATCCCGTGGGCATCAAATGTATTCCGCGAGTCTTGGACTATAGAGCTCATCTGCCGGAACACATGAATGGATACATCTAGCGGACACCTCCAACAGCATTGTGTCCCAGGACTTGCTCAGTCGTAGGGCACCAATAGAATTGGACTGTGTACATTGCGACAATCAGTCTCCGAATACAGTCAGTCCGATGACCTATAGCACTGTGCGCCAAGTGGGAGGGAGGAATATTGGTTTGGGGAAGAGTTGATTGGGTACTGAGTTCTGGGTGATGGAAACGCACATGCTCATGCCCGACTCACAAGATCCGCTCCCCTTCATCCGAGCACAGCAAGCATATGAGCCGAGTATACTCGCTCGGGCATTAGTATTTTGAAGAGCTGCCCTTCCACCCCTTATTGCCACTACCGTATGGACAAGTGAGTTGTTAAATTGACGACGGGGAAAATAGTTTTGAGAACGCAGTGGCAATTTCACCAAAGCGTAAATTGAAACAAGGGCAGTGACCGCAGTGAACCTTTGATAACGCCACCAATGGCACTATGGATGGCCGAGATTCGCACGATTCGCCTTTAACCGGATGATAAATTCAAAACAGAGATCATTCCTGCTGTGGCTGCAAATGCACCTATCTCAGGAAGTAACACCACAGCAACAACAAGACAAGCAACCAATAACAAAATCTTCTTATAAACACCTTCGTCGAATTGCAGATTTACTCCCTTAGGAATGACAAGCTCCAATTTTTCTTCGAAATCCATAAGTTTCTTTTGATTTTCGTTGAGTTCAAAGAGGACATTGTCTTGATCGTATCCATGCGCCGAGTGGTTTATGAATCCAATATAAACTCCAAGATTTTGATTGAAACAGGCTTGCATGACGATATTAATAACCTTTTCCAGGACATGATCCTTGCCAGCGGGGACTCGATTTATGATGATCCAATCCTCGTTTGCTCGCTTTGGGAATTTCTTCTTGACAGCGGAAAACACCGTCAAGACGGCAGCTAAATCTGACTCTACAACCCGTCCGGAGATTGTGTTGACAAACCCTATCAGTCTCGTTGGAAGTCCCGTCGAGATTGCCGCCGAAAATTCATCGAGATTCTTCTTGTATTTATTCTCTCCAGCCTCTTGGAGTCCGGGAGTATCGATAACCAAGACATCGCCATGTTGATGAATCTGGCGATGCTGAGTTAGACTGGTACCGTTGTATGCAACCCCAGACTGAAACACGGTTTTGCCAACCATCGAATTGAGGACTGCTGACTTTCCCGTTCCGGGATTACCGAAAGCAACAATGGCTCTCTTGGGCTGGATGGGGATGTCTTTCTTTCTTTGACTCATGAAGTCTGAGGAATCCAAGTTGAGGATGCGGAGTGGTAACGGAGGTGAGCCAGGAAGTCCAAGGAGATCAAGGGTACGATATCACTCCGGTCAAGGAGGTGACTTGGGGCGGGAGAGTTGAGTACTTTGGAGTAAGCGGTGTTGGCTTGACAATGCGAAGAGGGCGGAGAGATTCAGCCACACAGCTGGTTGTTCGATGCGATGTCGGCTCGGTAATGCCGCTGCCAGACCTGATACAAGCTCGGGAGGGGATGGGTATTTATCAAGGAATGGCAAAGTTTACGAAGGTGGCGAGGGTATCAAGACGGGACAATGCGAGGGAGGATTGCCCCAGCCAGGAAGCTAGCAAGCGCATCGTCAATGGTAGTTCAGTCATGATGTGAGCCAGGAAAGGCCCACGGTCAGCTCCTCGGTGCGATTGGTGAGGCCCTGTCTATATTCAGCCCAGGTGCTCCAAAAAAAGAAATGCATGCTGAACACGCAAGCGTGCTGGATAGGATGTGATGATACAGAAATGTGAAGTGCACGTCTGCCACCGGTGGTGGCGTCGATGGAGCCGACCTTCGCCGCCAGAGTTGCTCCAGCAGCGATTGGTCCAGCCGCAAGGGTATCAGTAAATTTCGCCACATCATCGCAAATGGTAAATCAAATAGGGGCCGCCGTCACAAATTTGGAGCCCAGGGTAGCTGTGGAGAGTCAAGGAACCGAGCCCGCCCAAAGGTATCGCCCCCATTTCGGGGTCATCCATTTCACAAGCAAGATCGGGGCATCGTCGCGCTTTCTTGGCTTGGATTGCATCTTCCTGGTGTCGTGGCCAGAGGCGTGCAACCGGAGGGTATCCATGCCCCCCCCCCTTTGTACCCTGCATCTCGCAGCCGTGCGTTAATGTCGGGATCCCGCGGCCCCGGCACCACTGTCTTGGGATTGGTTGACAGGCCGTGCTTGGTTTGCTCTGTGTGACGCGTCCACACACGTGGACAGCGTGTGTCCCCGTGACCAGAGCCGACCAGGCCCCAAAACCCTCGCCTCCTTCCTGGTCCTTCGGAATGCTCGTTGGGACGAGATCGATCCACAGCAGGCTCCTGATCCCAGAGACAGATTGCGACGCTCTCTGCCTTTGGGAGAGGACGGAGACCCTTAGCCAAATCTGAGCCCCTGGCCTTGATCAAGCAATCGACGGCCTGCTGCTCTCGCTCCCATCCTGAGATCACGGATCGTATGGCAGCGTGATGATGATAACCAGCCCAGTTGAGGCCATTTATCGCGGCGGCGAGCGTCTGGCTCGCGGGTTGCGATCCGCCAAGGTCATGGCTCGACTCCCCCCCAGAGAACAGTCAGAGTCGAGCAGCTGGAAAGCAGGTAGGTCTCGATCCCCCGCTCTATTTGGCCAGGACGCCACTCTTCCGCACTGGCAGTGCGCCGATGCAAGACTGACAAGCCATCCGCTGTGCTGACTCCTCCACAGCTCCTCGATGCGCTCCGGGGGTTGAACCAGCCGTTGCCCGGTGGCATCGCTATGCCTGCTCGGAGCCCGCTCGCACGCACGCCCGGCCGGTGATCTGGAAATTAGTTTTCAATCTGACTGCCCAATATGTACATGTGCGGGGGCTCTGCCGTGGCGATCTGTGCTGGCGGTGATGCGCTCGGACATCAGGTCTGCGCTGAAGCCCAGCAGTCAGCCACAACACCCCGCACATCGCCCGTTCCAGTTCCTGGAGACCGATGCCGATAATCTCGTGAACGAGAGGTTTATTCAACGTAACTATACATGCAGGACAATATCAGAGACACACCGAGGAACTTGTAGCCCAGCAAGCTGCGTGGAAACGCTGGCCGTCGATGTCATCTCTCTCAATACACGACTACTTGGGCAGCGACCCAAGGGAGGTATTTACTGGTTGGCCTTGGAGATGGCGGTCTCGAGATCGGCAGCCTTGGCGCCAACAATCTCGGTCTCGAGCTGGCCGTTCTTGTAGATCTGGGAGGGAGGGGAGGCAGGGGCGTGGTCAGCGCACGATCGGATGAATTGCGAGGAGATATATAGCCAAAGCGCTGCGCTTCATCCTTCAGCATCATCGCTCTGCGATGCGAGTCCCAGCCTGCCCGCACAGATGGAATTGGCCACAGGCGGTGAACAGATCGCTTTGCAAACACACCTGGAAGGTGGGCATGGCACGGATCTTGGCCTGCTCAGCAACGTCGGGGAGCTCATCGACATCGACCTTGGCAAAGACGACGTTGGTGTAGATATCAGACCACTTGGCGAACGAGGGGGCGCTATTGAGAGAGGGCACAGTGTGGTCAGGTCGGACTCGTTGGAAATGGCCTAGCCCACAGAGGGGCCAGCTGGCTCAAACCGCTGCCTTCAGCGTCAGTATCCCACACACCACGCTGAGGAGAGCAGAGACGGAAATGCGCTGGAACTCCAAGGAGACAGAGGGGCCCCAATCCAGATAATACGTACATGACCTTGCAGGGACCGCACCAGGTGGCGTAAAAGTCTGCACGTTGGGCGAGAGAGCGGTGATGAGCAAGCGGACGAGCGAGAGCGGCTCCGGTGAACGAAGGCAGTGCAAGTCACTGGCGAGGCATGTTTCCACGATTCTCGGCCGATATGACGGTCCAGATGACTCACCAACTGTTGCATCAAGAACGTCCGGGGTGGCAAGACGGAAATGTCAGGGGAGCCAGCCGGGAGAGAATCACCAGACATGATTGGGGAGCAGGCAGCATATCCCGGGTGGTGGCAACAAAGCACCCCGGAGCCCACCGACGATGGTGCAAACATGCATCCGGGGGGGGGAAGTGAACAAGCCAAGGCGACCATGAGATGCGATATCGGATCAGTGCTTGCCACCGGCGAGCCGCCAGGCGGATTGTATCAGCGAGGATGGACTGGCTGCATCGATAGCGCTGCAGCAGAGCAAAAGCAGAAGCAGAAGCAGAAGCAGACGCCAGCAGAGACCGTACCGACGGCGACGGGGAGGCTGATGGTGGCGTCGAACTCGGCCTTGGAGGAGATGATCTTGGGAGCCATGGCGATAGAGGATGCGACTGGAGATGTTGCGGTTTGATGGGCGGTTTGATGGGCGGCGGCTTGGAACGGCACAGAGACGATGCAGGAAACGGGCGAAAGAAGCCTTATATACCAGGTGCGGCGCGACTGCTGGCCAGCCATCGACTGGCTATAGGCTGGCTGTTGGCTCGGCTGGGGTGTCCCACAAATGGCAGCATCGCACAAGGCGAATGCGACACCCGCTGCCCAATCGGCGCCGGCAGAGAGCTGCGCTGCTGACTAATGAGCTCCATTGGCACGACGCCGCGCATTTCTCAGCTCGCGCAATGTGCGCAGCCGCTGAGATACTGCCGGGACGGATGTGCGCAGCAGCAAACCGCAGTGTGGCTGGCCCGCCTTGCGCCACGCGTTCATTCATCTATCCAAATGTGGGCGTGTGTGACGGCGATGTCCGAATGCGGTATTATCGATTCTCCCTCCCCCCGGCGGGATCCACCACGCCCAATCCAGCAAAATCACCTTCCAAAGATCGCCTAATCGATTGCACCTCTTCGCTTTTGTCTTTGCCGGCCCTTCCCCTCGCTCGTCCTGCGTCCTGCCTCGGGCGTCTCGCTCCCAGGACACAGAGCCCTCAGAGTCCTTCCAGAGCTCTTCCAGAATCCTCCGGTGACCCACCCAGTCGCTCGGACTGCCATCAGCGCCATTGCCCTCGCTCCTTCCCAGAGCCCAGCTTGGTCGCCACGCCGCCTTTGCGTTGCAGCGTGCGTCTCTCGACAGTGTTGCACTCGAGACCGTCTCTCTCGCTCCGAGGTCGTGTCTGTCTGTCTCGACTGCAGCCGCATCTACTGCTCCGGTCTGCTGTACCATTCGAGCAGTACAAAGCACCAAACAATCACGCCAAAGGCGGATAACTCTGTCCGCTCGTTTCTGTTCGCCCCTCAAGCGTTCGGCGGCGTCAACGGCGTGTACCGACATCTGCGCACTTTGTGATTATCTGTCGTGTTGCCCGGATTCTCGTGGCGTTCTAGTTGCCGTCACCACAGCCCAATCGAGCCCAGATACCGGCACGCCCATTTCTTCGGAAGACAGCCCTCTGGCACGCATTCGCTTCGACCTTCTTGGACACGTCCCAAAGTTCATATCCAGATCCCCGTCCGCTGTCGCTCTGTCAGCTCACCAAAGCGTGTCTGGAGCTATTGCATAGACCTTGGCTCGCAACCTGGGCCAACTGAAAGCTGCACTAGAAGCCTATAGATCATCTCTCCGCCTGTCCGATACCAAGGCAAGTGGCCTGCGGTCTCGCTTGCCGACTCGTGTCGGACGCGACAAATGCAATGTCTCTCGAGGTCGCCGATCGCGGGGTTTCTTTGCTCTGGCTCGTGCAGCAACCTGCTCAATCTGTACTGACTTGTCACCCCTCGTTTCCGACCACTGCAGGCCACAACCACCTGCCGAAACCAGCAAACCACCGCCGACCGCCCAGATGGAAACCAACGACTCTGCTGCGGTATCAGCACCCGGATACCCACCATCAAGCCCGCACTCTGGCACCGCGGCGACATCACCACCGACACTTGCGCCCTTGCTCCCTGTCCCCCTGGCATCGTCGTTTGCCCCTGAGAATTCGGGCTCGTCTTCACACATGTCTGGACCACCGCTAACCCCGTCGTTCACCTACAAAAGACTCAACTGGATCAACTCCCAGCCACACCATTTCAATCCTGACGACTCCTCCATCATCGGCAAGAAGCGCCGCAGACGTACCACCCAGGACGAACTGCATGTTCTTGAGTCGTACTTTGAATCCAATCAACTTCCGAATGCCGCCATGCGCGAGAAGCTTGCCAAGGAGACCGGCATGACCACCCGTGCGGTGCAAGTTTGGTTCCAGAACAAGCGCCAAAGCTTGAAGAAGAAGCAATGTTCCCAGCCGCCCGTCTCCCCGCCGCCGTACCACGCGAGGCCCTTGGAGCTCAGCTCGCCGATCCGGGTGTCGAATCCGCTGCCCCTTCCCGCCAGCATAGCGTCCAGCCCGTCCAATCCATCCAATCTGCCGAGTCCATCAAATCCATTACAGGCCTATTTGATCGGCTCACCTGAAGTCGAGTCGCCCCAGAAGCGCTCGGGAACCAAGGCGACACCCGTGTTCCAAAAGTTCAAGTTCCACACTTACAGCTCCCCATCCTCCTCAGCATCAAAGATCGCCGTCCCTGATTCGCCCGCAGAGCTCACGGCCATGTCCCCGAGCAGGCGCCCCATGTCTCAGGCTCATCACTCTCCTCTGAAGCCGCCGGCTCCGTCAGCTCGCAGAGCTCACTCTCACCTTTCGCCATCGACACCGACCCGTCCCGCTGCCCAGATGCCGGCGAGTGTCCAAGACGACGACCTGGCGGCGATTGCTCTCGTCGATTTGTCCCAGTCACTCTTCAACTCGCCGACCCGGCCCCGTGTTCGAGCCACAAAGACCCCACAGAGCCGTCGTGCCGTACCCGTTGGCAGCTCCGAAAAGCGAAGCGGCCTGCCATCCGACCATCACGAGCCCTCTAACCTGGTGCCCCAACTCACCCTTTCCGACTCTCTGCTTTCGTGCGTTTCATCGTCATCGTCGAGCTCTTCGCCGCCGAGCTTGATATCTGCCCTCGCTGCTGCATCATCGTACGACTCGGATCGCGGGCCGCCCGGCCTGGCCCTGGACTCGGCCAGCTCCTGTGACTCTGTGGATCTGTCGGATATGGAGTCGTTCAAGGCGAAGCGAACAAAGACATCTGGCCTTGACAGAGCACCCAGGTCCTCGGTGGCAAACGATTCTGGCGAGGACACTGAGTCGGATGCATCCACCGCATCCACCGTTGTGCTTTCGAGATCAGACTCGTCTCTGCCAGCAAAGCCGGTCTGGGCACCGAGTCCCCCAGTATCCGGAGCAAGTGTTGGCACGCTGCAGGCGGCACCGACGCTCACCTCGTATATCTCGTCCAAGGAGGAAGAAGAGGCTCTGGCGGTGCTGACGTCGCTGTCAGGGTGTGCTGCCGACAATGTCGGCCCCACAGATGCAGTGGCCGAGTCTCCTCTCGATGTTGATGGCCCCTCAAATCGATCGTCGTGAAGAATTTGGTGGCTCTGCTTTCTTTATCACTATTTTTTCTTGCTTCCTCATGATTTTTTTTTTTGGAACCTTCACAAATTGGCTCTGGGCCTTGACCCGCGACGATGATGCCGACGTGCCCCTGATGTATTCACTTTCGCTTGTTCGACCTGTCCGAGGCCTGCCCCCCCCCTTGGCCATCACATGAACGACCTGGCAGCCAGCAACAGGGCGCAGCCGTCTTCGTTTCGGTTTGTAATGCCATGTAATTGGTGACAATCTGTTTTGGAATGGCCCGTCGCCATTTTCTGGAGCCTGAATACACACATATCTCGAGAGCTTCCAGGATCGGAATCGTCGCCAGGCTGACCAGAGTCGCGTCTGGTGGTCGCTGTCGAGATACCGCCCCCTCCAAATGCAAGCCCAGGCTTGGCCTCCCATCTCGCCTTCATCTCGTCCATCGCATCCCAGCCGCCATGAGCAACCCTGACGGCTCGGCCATCCGCGGTCTCGGACTCGACCAGTTCCTGCTCTTTGGAGACTCGATCACCCAGTGGAACTATGATCCCTCGAACCACGGCTGGGTTGCCTCCTTGGCCCACAAATACATCCGTCTGGTCGATATCGTCAACCGCGGGTTCTCGGGTATGGATTCCGGGAGTCCTTAACTGCGTTATCTTTGGCTCGCTGGCAAATCTCGCAGGAAGATCCTGTGGATCCTTCGTTCATCTAGAATACGAGCAGGCGTGCGCTTGCTCTACGATTCCAACATCCTACTCTCCCCATCGCCCACTTGCGCAATCCGACGCATCTTGAGATCCGGCTGATGGTGTATCTCTTGCTGGCGACCAACACAACCTACTTTCTGCCATCCAGGCTACAACACCGAGTGGTGCCTCCCGATACTGCCCTCGATCCTCGAAACCACCCTCCCCAGCCAGGGCAGAAACAAGATCCTGCTGGTTGTGCTATTCCTCGGGGCCAACGATGCAGCATTCCCTGCCACCCACCGCCAGCATGTGCCTCTCCAGCAATACAGCGACAATCTCACCAGCATGATCCGCATCGTGCGGGCCCACCACCCCGAAGCCCGGATTCTGCTGGTGACGCCCCCGCCTGTCTTTGCCGACGACTGGGAGGTCAACTGCGTCGCGAAGGGCCGCCCACTGGACCGCA
The DNA here is from genome assembly GCF_025602895.1 of Polychytrium aggregatum. Lineage (NCBI taxonomy): Eukaryota > Fungi > Chytridiomycota > Chytridiomycetes > Polychytriales > Polychytrium > Polychytrium aggregatum. The sequence continues at coordinate 844,769 of NW_026516218.1, forward strand.
CTGCCGACATAACCTTCAAATACCACACAGCCAGTCTGCAGGTTGGCCAAGCGACGGGTGTGCCCACGCTGGACACTTGGAAGCTCTTCTTTGGCCCCGAAGGCCGGTACGACCCCGTCGTCGCCAAGTCGGTTTTGCACGATGGGCTTCACTTCAATGCCAAGGGCAACGACATTTTTGCCGCGGGCATCCAGGACCGCATTGCGACGCTTTGGCCCGAGTTGACCCCAGAGCAGCTCTTCAAGGATCTGCGTCTGCCATGGCACGACCAGCTGGATGTCGACGACCTTCCCGAGAGCCTGTTCCGTAACGAACGCAAATGAAGGCCATCCCACCGATAATCACTGCCGATCGGAGGGGCAGCACGAGCGACGACGCTGTCGAGAGGAGAGATCCGTTGACAGTGCCAGATTCCACAATGGCCGTAAACCACGTCGAAAAAATCCGATCCAATAAAAAACGGGAAACCCTTGATTTGACCATTGATCAAAAATTTGTTGTCCTAGACCATCGCGCGCTGGCCATGACCATTCTGTGATTTGAATCAAGGACGACACCCAGGCGACCAAGTCCCAAGATTCCCGGGATGGCTTTCTTGCAATACATTCGCCATGTGTCCGATGGAGACATGCTGGATAAACAGCTGTACTCCAGCCTGACCCGGCGACGGCGATTCAAGCAACTCGATCTATTTCGAGCAATTCATCCATGTGTGCCAGGACGGGAAGGGCTGGCTGAACGGAAGACTGGCCGAGTGAGGGACATGGAGCATTGGGGCAGGTCCAAGCCAAAGCGTTCGTCTGGCTGGCGGGGCACCGGTCAAATTTGCACTCCTTGCAAGGAGAGCGGCCCGCACTTTGCTTGCCAGGACAAGTGCAGCTATGTTTGGGCACAAGAGGAAAGCGCTTGTTGGCGGTGGAGTGCTTCTTGGGCTCATGGAACCCGGCTTGCTCGCAGGAGGCCGCTGTGCGTGTCGAGAGCAAGGAGCAGCGGGCGGCTGTTGACAAGCACCGGCCAGAAGAGCCGCGTCTCCAATAGGGGAAGTCCGCGATGTACAAGGCAGGCACAGCAAAGTGCCCACGCTCGCACAGCAGGGCATACTCGTCTGTACTCCAGATCGGCCTGGGCAACAAGCGATCGCCGGCCATGGATATCCCTGTGAGGTCCTGTGCGTCCGCGAAAACGCAAGAGCGATCCGCGTGCCTGGCGGTGGGGGCGGGTGGGCCCGACACAAGACAGCTCCTGGACGGCCGATTTCCCACACGAGGGCGGCTGGTGCAGCGATATAAAGGCTTGCCCCCGAGCGCAACATTCGTAGGGGCAGCACTGTTGCTTCCTCTCGCCATCCTCGCAACCGCTGTCGCCATGAAAATCGCCTTGGCCCACCGCTTGCTTGCCCTCTCCGCGCTGGCCTGTGCCGGCGTCGCTGCCCGCACCTCTCCTTCGGCCACTTGCCAGGAGTGGAGCGCTGCCGGCTCCTATGTCTCTGGCGACTGCGTCGAATATGCCGGCAGCTCCTGGCACTGCGCCACCAGCTACTGCGTTGTTTCGCCCGACAGCCATGGCACCGGATGGGAGCTTGCATCCAGCGGGGATCTGGTCGCCGCTGCTGCAAAAACGACCAAGACAACCAAGACCAAGACAACCAAGACCAAGAATACCAAGACGACCAAGACCAAGAAGACCAAGACCACCAAGACAAAGCCCACCAAGACAACCAAGACAACCACCACGAAGAAAACCACCACCACTACCACCACCCCTGCTCACACCACCACTACAACGACCACCACCACTCCCGCTCGAACCACGACCACCACCACCACCACTCCGGCTCGCACTTCAACCACCACCAAGGCCGCAACCTCGACCACCACGACCACGACCACCCCGGCTCGCACAACGACGACGACGAGCTCGGCCGGCCCCGCCCCGACCGGCACCCTCCCGACCTGCCACCAGGCCTGGGTTGCCGTCTGGACCTACCAGGGCGGCTCCATCGTCAGCTACAACAACGTCGACTTCAAGAACAGCTTCTATGCCAACGCCGGCGACGAGCCCACAAAGTCAAACAACTGGGTCTCGCTCGGCCCGTGCGATCCAAACGGCATGCCCGACGGCCCTGGCCGCGACGGCGTTCCCACCCTCGCCCAGGCCCGCGCCTTCGAGGCCTCCCAGACCAGCTCGGACCTGTTCCAGAAGATCAAGCGCTCGATCGCCACCCTCGACAACTCGGTCGTCGAGCAGGTCGCTCCCGGCAAGGCCTCCAACCCGCCCAACGTCAAGCGCGTCGAGCAGATCATCCCCCAGAGCAAGTGGAACTACTACTTCTCGGTCGCCAACCCGCTGTACACCTACACCGGGTTCCTCCAGGCCGTCGCAAAGTTCACGGCCTTCTGCGGCGACTACTCGGACGGCCGCGACGCCAACGCCATCTGCAAGCGCTCGCTGGCGGCCATGTTCTCGCACTTTGCCCAGGAGACCGGCGGCCACAGCGTCCAGCAGTACGGCATCGCCGAGTGGCTGCAGGCCCTCGTCGCCGTGCGCGAGAACGGCTGTCCCGAGAGTCCCGGCTGCAGCTACAACAACGGCTGCGTCGACCCTGTCTGGAACTACATCTGGACCTGCGGCAAGAACCCCGACGGCTCGTTCATGAACTACTTTGGCCGCGGCGCCAAGCAGCTGACCTACTTCTTCAACTATGCGCCCTTCAGCCAGATCATGTTCAACGGCGACCCGACCGTGCTGCTCAACGACCCCGATCGTGTGGCCACCTCCTGGCTCAACCTGGCCTCGGCCGTGTTCTTCTTTGTCTACCCGCAGCCGCCCAAGCCCTCGATGCTGTTTGTCGTTGACGGCACCTGGGTGCCCAACGCCGACGACATCTCGCGCCAGCTCGGCAACGACTTCCCCACCACCATCCAGATCATCAACAGCGAGTGCCAGGACTCGCCCACCAAGGCCGCCGCCCAGAACCGCATCAACTACTACCGCAACTTTACCGCCGACCTCGGCATCGACATCAGCCACGACAACCTCAAGTGTGCCGGCATGGGTCTCTTCAGCGGCCAGAGCTCGGCCGCGCTGTTCATCTACTGGGACAAGGCCGACTCGCCCTTCACCTGCAAGCTGGTCAACTACCAGACGGCCTTCAACGCCCTGATCGACGACCAGTATGTCTCTTGTGTTGAGCACAAGTGGAACGTGACCCTCAAGTAAACCAAGCGGCAGCAGGCGCCGTGCCGTTCCACTGACGAGCATGCATATGAGCATGCATATGAGCATGTAGATGGGCATGTGGATGGGCATGGCCTGTGGCAGCGACCTGCTGGTGGCCATGGCTCGTGGCAGCGATCTGCCGATGAGCGTCTTCATGGCCCTGCTTGTCTCCCCGGCCCTGCTTCTCTCCCCCCCTAATCCTCCTCCGTAATCGCCTCCGAAACTGTAATAAACGCCGTTCCTATGGACACACATGCTGCTCCGTCCCAGAGCGGCTGCTTGGCCGTGTCTGCCTCCCGCGCTCGCCCAATGAGGCATCCAGGATCTCATCCTCACCACAGACACATGTGCCTGATGGCGCTCGTGTTGGGGGACAGCAATCTCACGACAGCCTCGAGACTCACTCGCTCGACTTCATGGTGCTGTTTGATGGCACTGGGATCAGCACATTGCCGTGGCGCATCGGACATCAGTTGCGGCCAGTGCGGGTGACCACGCTGGTCTCGGGATACTTGATCTTGAAGGACGAAGACGGGTCCAGGGGATCGCCCAAGAAGCGAACGTGGTGCAGATAGCTGAGACACTTCTCGACGACCTCCTCCAGCGAGGGACAGGGAGTCGGGTAGATCGAGCGGGTGTTGGCGTTGTCGATCGTGAAGGACATGTCCATCATGATGTGCATGAGCGGGAACAGGGCGTTGCTCTCGACGGCGGGATGGGAGTGGAATGCCTCTTTGAACTGCTCGCGGGTCTCGAACAGGATCGGCCAGCCATGGTTCCTGACAATCTCAAACAGCCGGGTCTCGGAGAGGACACTGTGGTGAGTGAGTGAGTGAGTGAGTGGGTGAGTGAGTAATCAGAGTCGGAATCCACCATCCACACCACATCGCACACCACATCGCACTTCACACCACATCACACACTCCTCACCTGTGCTCCGAGTCGCTGATGTGGAACACAAACTTGGACAGGGCCTCCTCCGAGCCGGCAATCTCGGCAACCACCTTGGCGACATGGTCGACGGGATCCATGGTCATCGTGACGAGAGTGGCGTGCGAGGGAGCAACACCGAGCTGAATGCATCCCTTGACATATCGCCAGATGTAGTCATCAGAGTTGGACACTGGAGCGATGGAGGGTGTGAAGGCGTCAGTTGATGTCAGTTGGTGGATGAGTGGCACTTGACAATCGAGACCATCGATTCATGGCCAGTCCATGTGACGATTGAGACATCTGCACCACACCACACCACACCACACCACACCACACCACACCACACCACACCACACCACATCACATTCGACTCACCTCCGTACTGGCTGTCGCCGGCAATGACGGCTGGGCGAATGATCGTCGCAGGTACTCCCCTCGATCGTGCCTTGTTGACCAGCTGCTCAGAGACCCACTTGGTCTGGCCATACCCGCCAGAGATGTTCCAGGCCGAGTAGATCTTCTCCTCGAGCGGCTTGTCTGCCTTCTTGGCCATCGGGATCGTGCCGATGGTCGAGATGTAGTGCAGCGGCTTCAGGTGGTGGGTTGTGGCCAGTCTCAGGGCCGTCGCCGTGCCGAGGACGTTGGGTCCCCTGAGTCTGTCATAGTCAAACAGCCAGTGGACCTCGGCGCCATTGTGGACAATCATGTCGGTCTCCTCGCTGATCTCCTTCCATCGCTCGTCCGAGAGTCCCCACTTGTCCTGCGACAGGTTGCCGCACAGTCCAACGAGTCGAGACTTGAGGTTGTGGTCAAGGAAGGCTCTCTGGCTCGGATCGAGGACCAACTTCTGAGCCGTGTTGATGATGCGGTCGATGGCGGCCTGCTCGGTCGGGGCTCGGACCAGGCAGTTGATCTTGGCCCGAGGGAACTTGTGTGCCAGCTCAAAGACCAGGAAGGCACCGAGGAAGCCAGTGGCACCGGTCAGGACGATGCCGCGAGGGTCCTTGGGATAGACAAACGGAGGGAGACCCTCGGCCGTCACACTCGCATCGTCGAGCTTGGCGGCCTCAGCAGCCAGATCAACTGTCGGCGGAATCATCGGTCTGTCGTCGAGGATGTCGACAACCAACTGGGCGACATCAGTCGGTGTCATTCCGTTCGACAGCAAGATCAGCGGCGAGATCTCGACATTGAACTCGTCCTTGATGGCGAGGGCCAGACGGCCGACACTCAGCGAGTCAAAGCCGACGCCGCCGATGTAGTAGTTGCGGCCGTCGAGGGCGGGGTTGTCGATGATCTGGCTTCCAAGTGTGGAGATCTTGGCGGCAGTGCGGGACAGGGGAGTGTTGGCGAGTTTCAAACGAGGGTACTCGACCGACTTGCCGAACTGATCGACATTCTCGGCGATGCGCCTGAGCTTCTTGAGGTCGCGCTTGCCCGAGTCGTTGAAGGGGAACTCGTCGAGCTCGAAGCAGTTGTGGATCGGGAACTTGGCGACGTTCGTCAGCGCAAACATGTCCTCGGTCAGCTGCAGAAGCTCGGCAGGAGTGGGGTTGACCTGAGAGCCGCTTCTGCGGACAAAGAGCATCACGATCTTCTTCTCGGAGGTCTGGATGAAGGCACAGTCCGAGATGACCTTGGACATGTTTTCGTTGGCCAGCTCCTCGAGGGCGTTGAGGTCGACATAGACGCCGTTGACCTTGATCTTCTGGTCGAATCTGGAGTGATGGTGTGGAGTGAGGGAGTGGATGGCGTGAGTATCCGGGATACAGGAGTGGGATGTGTCCTCAGGGTACCGGATGTGCACTCGCCATCAATGAGAGATGCAACACCCAGCCATTGACTCACCTTCCAACCACAGTGAACTGGTTCTCGCCAACCATCTCGACCCAGTCCATGGTGCAGACACGGGGCGAGCCATCCTCAAGGAAGCCGAAGGGTGAGAGTTTGTTGTTTGGATCGGCATTGACAAAGTTGGGGTGGTTCTTGATGGGATGGTCCTTGTCGACGGCAAAGACGAGCACACCAGTCTTCGAGACCTTCTGGTCGACAATGTTGCCCTCCTCGTCAAAGAGGAGACAGCGCACACCGGGTTTGACGAGCTTGTAGACCAGCTTATCAGGAACATCGCTGTTGGCTGGAAGGAATGCCACTGAGAGACCACCCACAAGCAGCGACTGATGATCGAGATGGAGTGAGAAACAGCCTTTGTTCCGGAAAGTCATGTCAACCCAGATTTGGCTCTGCACTTACCTCACTGGATGCATAAGCAAGCTGAAGTTCAGCATTGGGGAAAACCTGTCTCGCACTCTGGACAACACTTGACGGAACGAGCTCGGAGCCGAGGCCGATGATTTTGGCGGCCGCCCACTCCACATCCGAGCGACCGGACTGGGCCATGCTGATGATCATCTTCATGAACGAGGGAGTCTGACCGATGAGAGTGACAGCACAATATCGTTCGTCAGCATCCATATCGTGAACGACTCCTCCGAGGCAGGTTGACAGCTTACCAGGTAGAGGTACCACACGCCATCATCCAGTGTCCGTATGATACTCTTGACCTTGTCGACAGTGTTGTGTGTTGGCTCAGGCATCCATAACGAGCCCTTCAGATTGAGCGTGCCGAGCAGCAAGGTCATTGTTGCCACAAACGATGGCGTCTGACGGCCACAGCGATATCATTGGTTACAAGGCCGAGTGTCGAGCCATCTGGGCTGCAAAGGTCGGCCATCTCACCTGACAGATCCCAGTCCTGATTCCGGCAAGACGGATGGAATTTCGAATTGCGATTCCTCCGGTGTGCGAGAACTTGAAGCTGCATCGATGGATGCGAAACCCAAATGGGATCAGGTCGGGTGCTGAGGCTCCTCCACTGGGATCCAGAGGCGAGAGTTCAAACATTGCAATATGTGATCAACTGTCTCAGGAAGACTCACGACTTGGGGATGCCTGTGGGATCGGCCCCGAGACAAGATGGATCAGCGTCACGGATCGGAAATGCGTCGTCGACACAACATCATCCTCAGCCTTCCTGCTGTGACATCCACTCAGCCTGGCAGGTGTACCTGTTGTTCCGGAGGTGCATTGGATGGTCACAAACTCATCAAGCGGCCCACAGACATCGAGAGACGGGGACGGAATGCTGTCCAGCACCGGGAAGGTGGCGGCATCGATCAGCGTCACACCCTCGGTGCGGCCGGGTTTGGTGTGGTGGTGGAGAATGTACTTGGTCGCATGTCTGTCAGTTGGTGGTGAAGCGAGTGTCAGATCGGGATCGGGCATAGCTGGCCCGATTCAAACCTCGGACCAGCCTGCTCATCCTCACGACAACAGGACAGGGACATGCCTCTCGCACAGGGCCTTGCGGGCTGCAGGAGGCAGGTTGAGGGCAAAGTTGAGTGTTTTCCTGGATGGCAACAAGAGACAGGTGAGACTCGACCCTTGTCATGGAACGGAGCAAGGGTTGGGCATGTGATGTGGGTTGTGAATATCGCCTCGAACAAGCGACAACATCACAACATCACAACATCACAACATCACAACATCACAACATCACAACATCACAACATCACAACATCACAACATCACAACATCACAACATCACAACACCACAACATCACAACATCCCACCAGACCAGCGACACTCACTTGCCCAGCATCCACACGGCGAGCGAGTCGATCACCCAGCTGGCTTCGGCCTCGCAGAAGGTGCCGATGACCTCGTGGTCGTCGTCGTCCCAGCCGGGAAGAGCCTTGAGAGCCTGGGCGACCGAGTACGCCTGCTTCCACACACGGAGATAGCTGAGTCGCTCCGAGGCGCCGCTCTCGTAGGTGTTGATCAGGAGGGAATCGGGTTCGTCGCGGGCAGTGTTGACAAGACACTCGACGGGATGGAGCCAGGGGCCAAAGGGATCGAGCGGAGAAGGGAAGGTTGGCTGCTGGGAGACAGGGGTCTGCGACGAGACATCTCGGTCGCTGGATGGGACGGCGAGTCCCCCAAAGCAACAAGAGATTGCTCTGAGCATGGCGGGGTTGGGTGAGGGAGTCAAGAGACGTTTGGTTCCAAAGACGTGCAGATGAGGTCCAGAGAGTGAGGGAGAGCCAGAGGGCGAAAGCAGAGGGAAGGGAAAGCCGAAAGGAAAGGACAGACGCTTTCCCCCTGTCGGGTTGGCAAGCCAGGAGACGGCCTTGGTGTGGCCGTTCTGCCAGATTGCATCGTGAGTGCTGTTGTGTTCACTGGGCTGCTGAGTCTGCCGATGTGACTCTGTGCTTGGGCGGTGGATCTGGCTGGTTGTCTCCTCGATGCTGTGCTGTTGCCCTGCTCGGCAAGCCTGCTGTTCCAGCACTCGGCTGTTGGACAGTTCACTCAAGCTGACATCGTCAGGCCGTTGGTGAGTGGTTTCTTTGGTGAGCAGCTCTGATTGTGGATATCGTGTCTTGTTCTGTCGAACCACCTCGATGCTCTGTCGGTCGACGCACCCGCAGTCATGCTTCTCCATCAACTGCATTGCGATGGTAAGCTTCTGGACCGTTGTGGAGTGCAGTGTGGGAGCTGCCGATACCGACATTGGCCTTGCATCTCGTCCTGCCATCTCATGAATCGCATCTTGCAGAACGATGGTGAGGGCCACCATGATCTTGCACTCGGGGTGTGGTTTGGGGTTGTGGATAGCGTTGCTGCTCGCCCAGGCTTCGTTCGACTCCCCTCATCCGAGACAGCAGAGCGGATGACATCAGGTTTGGAGAAGACGAGTGTCTGGCAAATGAATACGGGACGACTGCCAGCTCTGATTCACCCGCATCTCGCAAGTTCTTCAACCTCTGCCAGCTGGAATCGGACCGAGACTGGTTGTGCAGATATTTCATTGCTGTGTGTCTATTTCATGGATTCGGGACCATCGAGGACCACAGCAGGTAGGCAAGCTGCTGGACCTGCTCAGTTTCGATCGCACTCCCCCTCGCAGTCGCAACCCTCCCGCACTTGGATCACTTGTTGCTCATGTATCCGCTCCCCGCACTGCCTTCCGAGCATTCGCACTTGGTGCACACCCTGCACTAGCACCCACTCCCACACTCAGTGTAGTCCCACCCTTGCAGTCTCCCCCTGCACCCTCATCACAGCGTAGTATAGTGCCAGCATTTGCCACTCCACCACCCTGACCTCCCTTCGATCCTGCTGTTCCCTTGTGGGAACTGCTTGAAAATGTGTTGACCCGCTTGGTCTCTGACCTTGTGGGCAGCTGAGGCAGCACTAGGCTGCAACAGGAGTAAATAGGCTTGCCTGTGTACTCAACGTGCCGGGGGTACCAACCTGTTGAACCTGATGATTTGTCTTCTTGAATAAAGTTGACTATAGTAACAAATATAATCGAACATCTTCAGCGCTGGCCACGGGATGGATGGAGGGTAGGGTCATCTGATCACGGCGACTCTGGTGGGTGAATGATCAATTGCTCGCCAATGCGAGAGAGTATTCGAGAGACTGGTTGGCTCTGTCGACGATGATGGAGTGGTCAAGCCCTGCTGGCGATACGATGCGATGTGGTGCGACGGCCCGCGCCATGTATGTGGTTGGAAGGGGGGAGGTTTATGTGCCGAGAGGAACTGATCTGGTCGTGGGTCATGTCGGATCGAGGGAAGATGGTCTTGGTGTCGGGGAAGGCTGGTGGCTGGTGGCTTGCTGCCTGCTTTCTTCCTAACGATGAGGCGAGGGATGGTCTGGGTCGTGCTCATCATCTATGGCTGCAGAGCGGGTATCGATGAGTGAATGTTGATAATGGCGTTTTCGAGTCATTCGATGGTTCTGTAAATCAATATGAGCAACGGATGTGGGACAGCACTCTTGTATATTGGATGTATTGAATGTATTGGGTGTATTGGTTGCCAAATACAACATCACTCGGCCATTGCCACAACATCGGAATCACTTTGCGAGCTCACTCTTTGGTATCGCGCTGTCTGGGGTGGGTGTTGGTGCAGTTTGCTCGGCTGCTCTGGCCATAGGCTCGGTGATGATGATATGGCAGTTGGGAATGACAATCGATAATCAGGGCCACTTGCCGAGATACTTGAGGGTGGTGATGGCATCTCTGTTTCCCTGGTCGGCGGACTGTTGCCACCAAAAGATGGCAGAATCAATGTCCTTGGGAACGCCGTCACCTTCATTGCGACACCAACCAACCCAACACTGTCCGTACCGATTTCCCTGTTCAGCCGACTTGCTGAACCACTCGAATGCCTTTCTTCTGTCCTTGGCAACCCCGCGCCCATAGTAGTAGCATCGACCAACCCTCCACTGTCCATATGAGTTGTCTTGTTTGGTCGACTTGCTGTACCACTCAAACGCCCTCACCAAGTCCCGAGATACTCCATCGCCGTAATCGTAACTCATTCCGATCCACACCTGGCTGTCACTATGGCCGTCGTTGGCGAGTTGCTCGAAGGTTCTCGCTGCTCTCGTCTGGTCCTGGGTGGTTCCGAATCCATGAAACAGACACACAGCCATCAAGTGGCTGCAGAGCCAGTCTCGATCAGATCCCGACTGGCACAGTTCGAAGAACTTGTGGGCTGTGGGTGATTCCGACTTGACATTGTTCCACCACTTGACAAGGCACTCGTCCTCCCCGAGCTTGAAGTCATCCGACTGGTTGTCGCGGATGGTCTTGATTCCATTCTGTTTGTCGAGGGGTGTGCCCCGGCCAAGATAGTGCATCCACCCGACCATGTGGGTGGCGATGGGCTTGAGAACCGGGTCGGTGGACTTGCTGCTGACTTCCTGCCAGAACCAAAGGGCGCGGCGGTCGTTCTTGACCATTCCTTCGCCCAGGAATGCGACCCAGGCCATCTGGAAGGACGCTTCGAGGTTGCCCCGTTCGGCGGCGGCCTTGAACAACTGAGCGGCGAGCTTCCACTCATTATGGTCGATCGGGAGACCCTCTGAGACCAACTTGGCAGCATCGAAACAAGCAGAGGGATCACCTTGCTTGGCGCGAGAGACGAGTGAGTCAGGGAGGCGAGTGGCTGAGGAGTAGATGCCATCAAACTTGAACTTGGCAGAACGACTGGACCTGGACGAGGAGCAACTGTCCCTGTTGAGAGTGGCCGAGTCGCTGGCATGAAGGTCGACCGAAGAGGCCTCGATGGTGGAGAGAGGGGGAGGGACAGGGACTTCAGGGTCCGTGGGAACGAAGGCTTGGCTTGCCATATTGGAGCGATACGATGGACAGCGTCGAGTTCAAGTGAGAAGAGATAGGCGACAACGGTGAATGTCGATACCACTTGATGGTGCTCGCTTGGGTCGGAGAAAGCCCTTTTCTCGGAGTGATGAGCGAAAACGGGCGGATACTCGTTTGGATGACGCAACATCACAGGGCGTTTCGGAGGATTGGGTCGGCTGGGGTCGTTGTTGATCTTCCAATCATACACAAGATGCTTTGATTGAGCCCATTGGGCAACATCTCGAATCAATATGCCGTGGCCTTGAAGTGGCTCGAATGAGCCAACCGCTACTGTATTCAGGGGGAAACGGGACACGCTCACCATCCCACATGCCAGCGTAGTATGCGATGGCATGCATAAAGCTCAGCCATAAGAAACGGAACAGATCACTTTGGCAGCCTCCGAGTGAAGACCTCCAGTCGCTCTCCGGTCACCACAATCGACCTGCACACAGTGATCATGCTGTTCTTGGACACATTGAAGATGGTGGCGACCTTGGTACTCTGCGGAGCAGCGAGTAGCATCGCAGTGCAGCGATGCGGAAATCGATGGTACTGCGTTTGGTCGTGACAAGCGATGAGTGGGTGGGTATTCAGGTTCCAGAAATAACATCAGTCCTGTCTCAAAACGAGTGTCCTATTTAGTTTTGAAACGCTCAAGAGATCCTCCCAGTTTGGGTAGTTGTTGAGAATGGCATCGACTGCCTCGTTGACGACAGGGCCTTTGCAGGGCGGCGCTGGTTCATGTCGTCACCGGGCCGCCACATCATCAGCGGGTTGTTCTCGGATGGCAGGGTGCAGTCCGTGAAGTAGTATAGGGGTATATCGGTGACTATACCGTTTTTGAGAGATGATGTAGATGGGGAAAAACGGTATAGGCGTTAGGGTAGGGGTAGACGTGGGGTGGGGGCTGTGGAGGACGGTAGGGTTAGCGTAACCTAACGGAAGACGGGGTAGTCGTAGGGGTACGGCGGGGTAGGGGTAGATGATGTGGTTGGCGGGGGTGGTGGTAGGGGAGGACGGTAGGGTTGGGGTAGTTGGGGTGGATGTGGTAGTGGTGTTAGTGGTGGTAGTTGTGATATTTGTGGTATATGGTGTTTTATTGTGAGGGTTTAGGTTAGGTTAGGTTAGGTTTAGGTTAAGTGTGGTTGTGGTTGTCGTGGTAGTCGTGGTAGTCGTGATAGTCGTGATAGTTGTGGTGTTGTGGTAGTCGTGGTTGCTGTGGTTGCTGTGGTTGCTGTGATAGTAGTGGTAGTCGTGATAGTAGTGGTAGTCGTGATAGTTGTGATCGTCGTGGTAGTCGTGGTAGTCATTGGGTTTGGACGTCCATCGGGTTTGGGGGGAATTCGTCCTCTTTTATATTTCTGTCGTCTGCTTGCGTGTGGCTTGGGTTTGTGTGGTCCGTGTGACTTGTGTTATCGGGGGCACAGTGTGGTAGATACCGTATCTGTTGGGTTCGTTGGAATTTGGTGTGGGATGTCGTCGAATGTGGAATATTGATATATCGTTGTTATTGTGGTTTGTTGATGGTTCCGTGGTATCCGTGCGCAGTTGTGTTTCATGTCTGTTTGTGTGGTGTCCGTTGGGGTTGTGAGAATGGTGTTATCGGTGTGTATGTTCTGGGATGGTGGGTATTGTGGTTCGTGGTGTTGTTTGGTGCTGCGCTATCATCGTGGGCACTCGTCGATGGCAGATCTTTCTGCTTGGTCGAACATGGTGGTGCGTGAGGCTTTCAGGTCGCGTCTACATGGTCGTTGTGGGTTCATGTTGACGCTTGAGGAATAGCATATTGGTCGTACTGTACAGTCAAACCAGAAAGAAACGGGACAGTCACTTCCTGGCATCAGCGACACAGGTCTGCTGATCCGTAGACCCCAGTGGGCAGGTCGTGCGATTGTTTCCCGTCCTGGTTGGCAATCTCTTTGTTTTGGGTGGGTCCGGAAGCACAGTCTTGAATACACCCGGTCGATCTCCTGTGGCGATGATCGACTGGCATACCGAGATCATATTCCTGGCTGCATTGATGTCTCGATCCCACAGCGTATGGCAGCTTGCACAGCTCCGGACAAAGTGTGGTTTCTCGACATCAAGATGCTCGACCTTCTCGAGTCGCTTGGCTTCCCGACAATGTGAGCACACCTGGGATGTGTTGAACTCGTTCACCGAGCACACATGGATCTTGGAGACGGATCGGTCTGGTGGGCCTCTCTGGTGGTGGTGGAACTGCTCAAAGTACTTGGCGAACCTGAGTCTCCTGGGACTGGAAGCATATCCCTTCCCCTGTTTCCAGGATGCATTCCCAAAGGCAATCACCACTTCGGTCTCCCTTGGTGCCTGGTCAATGACTCGCTTGCACATCTCGTGGACGGTGCGCTGTCGCTTGCTGTGGAGATCGAGTCGCTTGAATCGCCGTCGCCGGGTCAGGTTGAAGTACAGCTGTTTGTCCAGCATGTCTCCATCGAACACATGGCGAATGTATCGCAAGAAGGAAGCCAACCCAGGGATCTTGGGACTTGGTGTGGTGCTCATCCATTGCTGCAGACCAAGGATCTTGTGGGTGCTCTGGATCCACTTGGTCGCTTGGGTGGTGCCAGTTCGATGCTGGTACTCCTTGTTGGAGAACGACACGATCTTCTCGTTGGCGCGCTGTGCCTTGGTCACCTTGACACCGTCTTGCTCCTGGATGGATGGTTGACCGGGAGCTCGAATGACAGCGGTGAAGATCGATCCCACACCAGGGTCGATCCCGATCCATGTGGTCCGAGAGTCGTCAATGGGACCGACTCTGGCCTGGATCTTCTTCTCGAGAGTGAGCTTGGGTGTCTTATCGTCCTTGTCTGTGGTTTCTGGTTTGGCATCAGGATCCTTCTTCTTCAGAATCTTGTACCTGAGTGTGGTAATCGAGCACCCGACTCCATCGGTGGTGATCTCGCAACCAAAGAGCTGCTTTCCCTCCTTCCTGGCACCAAAGAGTCTCGGATCCAGCTTGAAGTTGGTCTGCCAGAAGGTCTCTTGCCTTGTGGTGCCATTGACCTTGGTCTTCAGGTCGTCCCACTTGAGTCCAGTGCCAGTCTGGTATCCAAGGATTTCCCACAGTGCTTTGGTGTCGAGCTTGACATACTTGGCTCGGGCATCGCAGAGCGGGACCAAGGTGCACTGTGCTCGAGGGACATTGTGTCGCTTCTTCGTCTGGGCAAGCCGGTCGGTGAGGCGCTTGATCCGCTTCATGTTCACAGCGATCTTCTTGTCCACCTCCTCGTGCTGGGTCTGGAGTGCGTTGTGTTGATCCAACTGCCTGCGTTCGATAGCGCGACACATCTCCTCGTTCAGTCGTCCGCGCTCTCCTTTCAGATCATCGGTATCCCTCACGAGCCTGGGGATGATTCTGTTTCGAATGGTCGCCACGAACAGTGTCTCCTTTCGGTGGGTCAGCCGAGAGACTTCACTGGCCAATACTGGTACGACTTGATACAGGTCCTGCTGGCTTTCGTACCGAAGCTCATACAACTGGTCGGCATGGTGGGCGAAGGATTTTCTCAGATCACCGAGGAGTGTCTTGGAGAGGGGATTCTCCATCAACTTGACACAGTTGTCGACGTGTGTGTGCCGTTTCACACCCTTGGGAGCAACCAGGACCAGATTGCAGAATCGGCGTAGAAGGGACCAATACCGATCGAGAATATGGGTCTCACAGTTGACGGCATAGGCCTTGTCAGCCAAACCAAGGACCTGTGAACCAGTGCCCTTTGGGAGGATTACAGGAGGTAGGGCACACGATCCACTCCATGTACTTCGATACAGCTCATAGGTGTCGAGGAGGTGCTTGTCTTCTTGGATCGTGCCATTCTTGACATCTGTAGCTCCGGTATGCACCATGTTGAAACACTTTCGAACGAACGAAGGGTCACTCGACGACACAGTGGGGATGGTGATGCCCTCGTCCAAGCATCGCCTGAGATGCAGCTCCAGGAGCCGAGATGCTTCGTACTGCACATGGGTCATGGCCCGGACAGTCTCCTCGATCTTGTCGTGCAAGGCGCCGTTCTTGATGATGGCGTCAAGAGTGCACTTGATGATCGAGTACTCGGCCTTGGCATACTCGTTTGGACCACAGTCGGGCTCGGTAGAGCTCCAAAGGGGGTTCTTTTTTGAACACAACGAGCTGCTGCTTCTGGCATGACCCTCTTCCCCACATGTGGTACATACAGGGACTTTTGGTGCAGGCGTCTCGACCACGAGGGCCGGAACGGCGATGTCTTCACTGGACTCGTCTGGAGGGGGTGCTTGGCAAACGGCGCCAAAGGCAGACGCCGAGTCAGAAGGGGGGCCCAACTCGGTTCGGGCCTTGCATTTCTTGGTGAATGGCTTGACGTGGTTGGTCAATCCACAGGCACGACATGATTTGATGACGGGTTTTTTGGCAGCAGGTGCGTCACTGGGTTGTCCAGGATCTGGATTTGGGTCAGGCGGGGATTTTTTCTTGCGGGGAGCCATCTGTCGCGATTTCGACACCCCGCTGGTTCTACCCATAGGCAAGAAAAAACCAAGGGTGATTTTGACGCACTTTTTCGATGGTATGATTCACGCCCAGAAACACATCGCGCGCTCAATCAGCCGTGGGAAGACATCTGGAAGCACCCTCCGAACGGCAGACTCAAACAGGGTCACCATCCCGACTCTGAACCCCTCGGACGCATTCAGCGCTGCTGCCTTCCTGTACTGATGCTTCACAATCCCAAAGAAGTTCTCGATGGGATTGAAGTCGGGCGAGGCAGGTGGGGTGAAGATCACTGACCATCCTCGGTGCTCGATGCAGTCCAGGACAGCCCTTGTCTTGTGCATGCTGACATTGTCCATCACAATCACAGAGTCGTCTGGGAAGCACCCTTCGGTGAGTATCCGTAGAGAGGGAAAATGGATCTCCTGATCCCTGTCTCGTCGACAAAAACAAATCGCCGTCGGGGTCGATGGAGCGGACCCTGGTCCCTGAACTGTGCCACTCGCTCATCCAGTCGCTTGGACTTGTAGAGGTGTGTTGCCCTCTTGTGTGAGAGACCTGCTCGGTGGATGGCAGTGTGGCAGAGTGAGAGCGACACTTTCCTCTGGAGGATGGACTCGAGCTTGCATCGCAACACAGGACCAGTCTGGAACGGGTCCTGTTCAATCAGGGTGCGAATGACTGGACATGCCTGCTCGAAGAAAGTGGATCTGCGAGCCGGGACCCGGGATGGGTCATCCAGCTTGCATCCTCGGTGCCATCGATGGATGGTGCTCTTGGATACACTGAATATGGAGGCGACCTTACGCAGGCTATGGATGAGGGCGTAGCATCGCAATGCGGCGGTGCGAAAGTCGGATGTGTGGCGAATGGTCATGGTCAGCGCGCGATGGTTTTGGGTAACAAAATAATCGATCAATGGTCAAAACCTGGGTGTCCCGTTTTTTATTGGATTGGCTGTAAAATGATGGTCCGGGGTATCGACGTCATGTGGGGGCTGGCCCTGGCCCCATGGCGGGATGAGCACATCCTATAGGAGTGATTCGTGCTGGCGGGTATTGGCGGGTTGGCTTTGGCGGGCTGGGTTTTGGCGGGCTGGGTTTTGGCGGGAATCCTGGCCCATAAATTCGGCTCGTTCTGATGGTGCTGTTTGCTCCCCAGGCAGTTGGGCAGCAGCAAATCTCAAGACCGTAACGTAAGTGCATTTCCTTCCGTGATGATACTCCATGCATGTCCGTGTGTCATGCTGTGCGATGGCTAACATGACTCGGCACCTCCAGTCTGCACGTTCCATTCGCAGAAACCAAAAATGACAATCACAATCATGCTCCTCCTGGCCTTCGTCCTCTGGCCCATTGCCCACTGCCTACTTCATACTGCCTCTTCTACGGCCTATACTATCATTGCCTACATTGCCTATATTACCTATATTGCCTGCTATCTTCCGGCACAAACCATCCTATCCATCGCATTCCGCGATTACTACGCGTCGCACGTCACCATCGACGCCTCAAGACACTCCTGCCCATCCATGGCACATCCGAGACCATTCCTGTCTCTATTGATCCACTCGAGCCTCGCTCGCGACACCAAGACCACCAAGCTCGATACTCTCCCGACTCAAATGGGAACCACTCCTGGAACATGACTCTGTTGATTTGATATGATTTGATAAGCCCTCTGCCGCCGCCCATCACCAACTGGTTCGCCAGTTGAGACCTCCAGCTTTGTCTGGAACCACCGTGGCTCCGGCCACACGCGAGACTGGTTCATTGGTCTTCGCTTCAACGACCATTGTGGTCGGGTTTGAACGCAAATTTGGCGGCGGCAGAGGCGGACCTATGCCCAAATTCACACGGCATACGGACACCATGTATTCAATATTTCGCATGCAATACATTCCAATTGCACTTGCGTTCTTCCCACACTACTTGCGGAACCACTTGAACAGACCCTTCGGTTTGGCTTGTTCTTCGGTGACTCAAGCTTACTCATCGACTGCTGTTCTTGCCACTTCGAAAGCGGCAGTGATGGCTGGTCGAGCTTCGATGTATCTGGCAACCTCGGCTCGGATCTCTCGGGTGTTGAGGTAGATTGGCTGTGGTGGTAGGAGTGTTAGTTGAGGGACTGGAGGAGTGGTGACAAGTGGCTGGACTTACCAGGATGATGACTGGACGGTAGGGTGTTTCAAGGGACAAAATAGCAACCCCGTCGGATGGAGTGAAGACACGTTCCCTCCAATTATCAAAGAGGGAGTGTGGGACCTTGGTGATGTGGATGCCATGGCGGATCCATTGGGGAGCGCTGCGTCGGTCGATTTCGGTCCACTGGGACGATGCATGTGGGTTGGATGCGGCGGTAAAGTTGGAGGGATCTTCGTCGGAGCGAACCCACTCGTCACCGCGACGGACCCAGAGGATTTGATTGCCACCCACGTCGCGAGACAGAATTGAGTTGCCATCGGGCGAGATCGCCACAGAGAACACATAGTCTGTGTGTCCCTCGAGGGTGTGCTTCACCTGGCCTGTGGTGGCATCCCACACCTTGATGGTCTTGTCCTCAGAGCCAGAGGCAATCCACTTGCCATCGGGTGAGATCGCCACAGAGTACACATAGAGTGTGTGTCCCTCGAGGGTGTGCTTTAACTGGCCGGTGGTGGCATCCCACACCTTGATGGTCTTGTCCATAGAACCAGATACAATCCACTTGCTATCGGGTGAGATCGCCACAGAGTTCACACTTCTTGTGTGCCCCTCGAGGGTGTGCTTCACCTGGCCTGTGGTGGCATCCCACACCTTGATGGTCTCGTCCCCAGAGCCAGAGACGATCCACTTGCTATCGGGTGAGATCGCCACGGATCTCACACTGCCTGTGTGCCCCTCGAGGGTGTGCTTCACCTGGCCTGTGGTGGCATCCCACACCTTGATGGTCTCGTCCCCAGAGCCAGAGACGATCCACTTGCTATCGGGTGAGATCGCCACAGAGTTCACACTTCTTGTGTGCCCCTCGAGGGTGTGCTTCAACTGGCCAGTCGTGGCATCCCACACCTTGATGGTCGTGTCCTCAGAGCCAGAGACAATCCACTTGCCATCGGGTGAGATCGCCACGGATCTCACACTGCCTGTGTGCCCCTCGAGGGTGTGCTTCACCTGGCCTGTGGTGGCATCCCACACCTTGATGGTCTTGTCCTCAGAGCCAGAGACAATCCACTTGCCATCGGGTGAGATCGCCACAGAGTTCACACTTCTTGTGTGTCCCTCGAGAGTGTGCTTCAACTGGCCAGTCGTGGAATCCCACACCTTGATGGTCTTGTCCTCAGAGCCAGAGACAATCCACTTGCCATCGGGTGAGATCGCCACAGAGTTCACACTTCTTGTGTGTCCCTCGAGAGTGTGCTTCACCTGGCCTGTGGTGGCATCCCACACCTTGATGGTATTGTTGTCACCAGAGCCAATAATTGACCCGGACCCAGAGACAATCCACTTGCCATCGGGTGAGATCGCCACGGAGAACACAGTATTTGTGTGTCCCTCGAGGGTGTGCTTCAGCTGGCCTGTGGTGGCATCCCACACCTTGACGGTGTTGTCTTTGGAATCATGTGATCCAGAACCAGAGGCGATCCACTTGCCATCGGGCGAGATCGCCACAGAGTTCACATAGTCTCTATGCTCCGTAAGTGTCATCACACACGGATCCCAGGTGGGTGCTGGACCGCAAGTGACCAGGAACGGGATCTTGTCCTCGAGTTGGTCAGCATATGTCTTGTAGATCGCCGTCTCCTTCGGTGTGAATGCATATCCCGAGTTGTACACCTGTGGTGCACTCTTGATGATCGGGTCGGCAAATTCGCGGATGAATCGATACGTGTCCTTGACCAGTTCCTTCGTGGTGTCGTCGACGATGGTGCTGGGTGCCTTGGCGATCACTCCTCGCAGCACAGCCAGTTGCTCGGCAATCTCCTGAATACGATGTGTGAGTGACCCACACTCGAGCCAGTGGAACACATGGGTCGACATGAATTGGGTGAGAGACGGGGCCAATTCTTCGAAGGATTGTGTCTCAAAGGGACCATCCAACTCAACACCATTGACCTTGGTACCCTCAATCAGATGGGTGACCCAGTGGGCGACGCTGTATCGCAGCGACGGTGTGATGGTTTTGTTAACCCTGTCCTCGAGGTCTGGGATCTTGTCGTGAAAGTCGAAGATCTCGCAGATGTTGACCACTGGCTCGTGCGAGAGGATCACACCGAGACATCCCTTGGCAAACACCGTGTGGAACGAGCTCGACACATGCCATGGCTCATTCTTGGACTCGTCGCCGAGGAGATAGTCCGCCACCGACTTGTGGTTGAACTTGACCTCGCCATCGTCGGTGGATCCGTTGGCACCAGGAGCGAGAACCAAGTTGAGACTCCTCAGGCATTCGTGAACTATGCGGAGTGCATATCCCTCGGCCACGTTGCGGAAGAAGACCCCGGAAATCATATTGGGCGTGAGGATGGTCTGCGATGTGGCGATAGCCGAGATCACGGTGATCAGTTCGCCCTTACGGCTCGACCCGGAGTGGATCTTGGTGAATGTGATCCCGTAGAGCTGCTTGACATCAGTGGCACTGTCATTGAGCTCCCTGATCTTGGTGAGTGTGATGGCTTCGCTCTTGGCCTGCTCCTTGAGCGTGTTAAGGATCAGGTTGATCCACACGAATGTCTTGGATTTGTCATCGTCAGCCGAATCCTTGGTATCAGCTGGCTTTCCATGTTCATTCGACTGAGCCGGGTTGTGGAGGATGATCTCGATGGCCTGATCTCTATCGACCTCGGTGAGTCCCTTGTGCTCGTTGGTGAGTCGGTGTCTGATGAATACCCTCAAGTCGGCGATATTCTCATCGCTCGAGGGCTCGATTGTTTTGGCATTCACTCCATGGAATGCTGCCTTGATGTCGTCCTCGGGACGAGATGTCAGCAGCAGCTTGAGCCACGGACGGGTCTTGTTCAGCTCGACGAACCGCCAGGCAAGCAGACTGAGCAGCTGGTCGCGTGGAGAGCACTCGTCGAGTGCATCCACCAGGATCATCACCGATCCCTTGGGTCTGTATTTGCCGATGGCCTCGAGTGGATCGGCAATCACAGCCTTGAACAACTCGGGGATGGGCATCTTGTCGAGACTGTCCTTGGAGTGGCCAGCATCGAGCAGCTTGCGGCCAATCGGGGCATACCACTGGCACAGGCCGTATGCGATCGTGCTCAGCACGGCCCGCGGATCGCTCTTGCGGGTGTCGTTGTACTTGAGGAACAGCGCCGACACCAGCTGGTTCTTGCCCCGGAGGAAGCTGGCCAGCTTGGCTGCGGCAACAGACTTGCCCACACCAGCAACGGCATTCACCCACAGGACAGTGTCTTTGGTGTCTTCGTTGACCCAGTGAGTGACTTGGTCGAACAGCCACTGGCGGGTACCCTCGACATACAGATCCTCAAGGTCGTGCTGGTCCTGGGTCGAGTCGACGGGATCGAGGAGGGATCGCAGGAGCGAGTCTTGTTCGGCGGTGAGGACGACACTGCCGCCTTGTGTGTACACGTCGCCCTCCTTGGCGGCAGTGGAAGTCTTTGTTATGAGCTCGTGAATATTGGGCACTAGTCTGTCGAATATCAAGAGTGTGAGATTGTATCGATAACATGATATACAACAGTGATACGCTTACCTCCGCAGTGCGTTTCCGTCCGAGGCATCAAGAGCCTGTAGCTTCATCAGCTCGGCAAAAGTTTCACGGATCGACATTGGCTTCCCATCGAACAACGGGCTCTTCTCGTGGATCGGAGGGTAGTCAGGGAGCTCTTTGATGGGCGGGAAGTACTTCTTCTGGAATGTCTCGCCATCGATCTCTTTTGAATACCACATGAAAATTGGCTGGATGGTAACGGGGTTGCCACTCTTCTCGCCATCCTTCATTCTCTTGAGAGCGTGCTGGATCTATAGACACAATGGATGTGAGACTGCGAGTTTGAGGGTAAAGAGGGAGAAGTGAAGATACGTACCTCGAGAAATTGATTGTCTTTCTCATTGTGCGCGTTGTAGGTTTGATCGAGTCCAGCCTCGGAGAGAACTAGGACAATCACGTCCGATTGGTAGAGACCATTGATGAAACCTTGTTCCCAGGGCATGCCGTCACAGAGACAGAGACTGTCGAGATAGGGATGAAGTGCCATTTGGCCTCGCGGAGTGACAGCGAGGGTTCCATGCAGGGCAGTCGCATTGCTGGCGTCACTACGGACTCGGTAACTGTGGGGGCACATGTTAGCTGGGTGAAATGACGTGGTTGCGAACGAATCACCGCTTACCTGATGAAGACGTCGTGCTTCACATAGTGTGTTTTGCACTTCCAATTCTGGGTCGGTTCTGCCGGAGTGTACTCGCTTGGATCCAGGAGACGTTTGGGCGGAACAATAGTGGGTTTGGAAGGTTTTGTTGGCTCCTTTGGTTTATCGAGTCTGGGTGAACCATGCTTTTGTTGTGCAATTTTGAGTTTCATGATGGCACCATCATTCAGGCCGACCTTGGCAATCTGGATATCATCGAGAGCAAGGAGCTGTGGAGTGCAAGGGTCAGTAACGCACTTGGTTGATTCTATGGATGGTAAAGGATACCTACCACATCGACGGTGTCGTAATCGCGTTCCTCAAAACGGCCTTTGAATTTAGTGAGTCCGTTGTCCTCAAGGAATTTATGGAACGTATTCGAAGTATTGCGTAGTGGCTCCTCGTCTGAGGCAGTTGCTTGGATAGGCTCTGTCTGAATGATATCGTTGACACTGGTTTGGTAATCTGGTGGTGGAGATGTCAGAATGTTGTCCAGGGGCGTTTCATCACCCTCCACTTTGATATCCGATTTGGGTTGGGGAGTGGCTTCTTTGTCTTCAGTAACATTTGTTTGCTGGATAGTGGAAGTGGATGCTGGTGCCGGATTGGAACTGGAGGGGGAGGCAAGAGCTTGACGATGCCTTTCCTGCGCATTCTTGAGGGTTTTGATATGACCAATCTTCAAGCCAATATCCTTCATCTCTTTGCCATCTAAGGTGAGGAGCTATGGTGCACACGTTAGCAATGCGGGTCAAAGTACCGAGGATTGGAGCCGAGATCAAGCTTACTAATTCGATAGAATTCAATCCGTTTTCGATGAAGCAATCTCTTTGCTCATTGAGGCCATATTTCTTAAGGAATTCATCAAATTCTTTAGACTCCTCTGTCAATTCGGTCTCTTCGTCTTCATTAGAGGTCCTAGCGGTTTTGGATTGAATGTCGCCGGGTTCCTTGGTGTTAACTTGGGGGGTGTCATCTTTGGATCGAATGAATGAAAGTCAGATCACATGACAAACCAATCCAATTCGAACCACACTGGATCCGTGGCTCGATCCACGATCACTCCGATGACGGGGGTTCGATTCCCGACATCGCCATTTTACCGAGAAGTCGTCCTGGTTTATCTCCAATCCACGACCATTATTGTTCAGAATCGATTCAGCAATCAACGACACTGACCTGGTGCTTGTTTCTTCTGGTGCAACCACCAGAGGGACAGCAGTCCAACGAGGGCTGATATGACGATGATCCTTTGGAGCATCGTGGATGAGATCAGGGCGATGGGGGAAAAGGGAGGACCGGGGGTTGGGTGGATGCTTTATACTCCCCATCCCCGGGTGGATTGGGGACCCGAGCCCCCAAACTCGGCCAGAGTCGCGCGATGCGAAAGGGGAAGGACGGACGCCATCGACAAAGCAAAATGTAAAACACCTCGTCAAGTCGGATACAACGGTAAATGTCTGTGGATGGCGATAAGCTATCGAGCCGCACAGCACGAGCCTGCTGCGCTGACAGGCGGTGCCACAGGCATGGCACAAGCTGCGCGCGAACCCGATTGGATAGAATGGCCGGGCATCAAAGGCCGACTTGGGCTCGGAGAGGGAGCGAGGGAAGCAAAGATCCGTTCAAGATAAGACTTGTCTCGAAATGAGACGTGAGGAACACTCAGAGAATAACGTAGAAGGCACTTTATTTAGTCCTATTTTGAACGCTGAGGTTCGACTACACATCGCGGGGGTCAGGCTATTTACAGGCAAGCCCGGACTAGGCAGCGATGGGCAGCCAAGGGATGGAAAAGTGGGCGATCGAGCAGGGCGGTGCTTCTCAAGCCAGAGCCGGAATCGGTTCACTTTGGTGTCCAAAATGAAGTTTGCCTGCTTGCATACCAGTCGCAGATTCCCGATAACTGTGAGTGGAAGGGAGAACTGGAAAGAGTCGTTGCAGCATATGATGGTGAAGATGTCGGGGACAAGGCCCCGATGAACCGGCTGGACAGGGTTGAGGTTCGCGGGGCTTGTACCCGCACCGGCTAAGGCGAGGGCTCGACGGGTCTGCGAGCGGGTCACTCGGCGCTCAGGAGGGCTCGCCATATTGGCTGGATGGGAGATGGGAGATTGTCGCTGGAGCTGGGGAGGCAGGGGGGAATCCGCATCCAACCCGAGACGAAGATCACCGAGCCTGTCCGAACCGCGGATCGAATCGGATCCAGCCGGTTCACGTGGTTGCTGGCAAGGATTCGACCTGTCACTCGTCCCACAAGGACCGCCAAACACAAAGACTCCATGTCCCATCACCCAGAGTACATGTACACGGATCAAAGCAGTGTCTTTATTCAATCAATTCATCCTCAGAGTCAGAAGTCAAGTCAAAGATCGCACCATTGAGCTCGGAGGGAATGGAAACAGAATCATCCAGCACAAAAACATCACCATCATCGTCAATGTCCATCGATTCACTGCAGAAATCCGCCAATTCATCATCCGACATGGAGTATTCGTCTTTTTCAAATTCGGCCTCGTAAAAGTCGTTCGCCCGGTACCATTTGTACAAACGTCGGCTCTCCCTGCCACTCAGAGGCTTGAAATCCGGGTGATCCCTGAAGCACTTGACGTTGTGGGCGATGAGGTCGACGATGGCTTGGGGAATGCTGATGACGGATGTGTGAGTGACGACCTCCCTTCTGTAGAACCTGCGGACGGACGCCCAGTGTTCAGCACTCTGTGTCCACTGGGCGTTGAATAGGAGCCTCCAGAACTTCATTTCCTTTCGATTGCCTCGATGGTAGAGCCACTTGCGTCGGTAGATCGTAGCGAGAATGGCGGTGGCAAACGGATACCCGGCGGCACTCGCATTCTCGAGTCTGGGAATCGCCTTCTCCTCGACAACATTGTCCGAGTATATAACCGAGAGGCCGTATCGACTCAGATATCCGATGCCCAGCATATACACCGCGACAGTGTCCCCGAGTTTGGCGGCATTTTCGACGGCATCGTAATAAGTCTTCAATTTGTTGCGGGTAATTCGATATTTACCCTCCGATCCAATGCAGCGGTTCATCAAAATGCGGGCAAAGACGGCAGAGGCAGTTGCTCGCTCGGCCTTGGTGTACATCGTGGTGTCCTCGGGTGCGTCCATAATCTTCAAGAGCCAGCGGTCGTCGTAGAAGCTCGGGGACGGGGAAGGGTAGCTCCGGAAGAGGCGCTTGGCGTCTTGGTCCAGAATCGCTTTCTGTACGTCAAACTCACCATATCGATTGGCGAGGTAGTCTCCGTGGCTATGGTAGATATCCATCCCATTCATGTCGAGCCAAAGTCGGAATTGGACCAACTTGGAGCCTCGAATGAATGAGTCGATCGTCTTGCAGGTCTGCTTGAGTCGGAGCAGGGTAGAGACATCCAGACGCCAGAGGAAGGAATCGTTGGACACCACAATGGAGGCTTGGACCAGAGGCGAGACTTGGTGGCCTTGGTGGTCTTGGGGGAGACAGAGACGCTTGCCGGAAATCTCGGGAGTGTCGACCATGGAGGCGAGAGCGGTGGAAGAGAGAGTGTGCTTCATAGTGAATATATAGTGTAGTAATAGTAGGGAGTAGTGTGTAAATCGTGGGATAGAGCGGTGATGCGAGGTGTGGTTGCGTCGGAGACGGAGGGAACGGCCTCCCTTTTATCATCGGGGGGTGCATCCGCTGCCTGCGTGCACATGGGACATGTCGATTAGCTGGGGTTTGTTTCAAAATCGATAGCAAGGCATTCTCCTTGATGGGCGCCCCAGCGAGGATCGTATGATGCGAAAAAAAGATAGGCTTTGACATCCTGAATGCCAATCACCTTCATTTGATCCGTTTGGTGTGGTCAGCATGATGCATGCGACTCCTTCGAGTGTCCCGGGCTTGACACCCACCACACCACTCGGGAGGATGCGGCGCAGTATGATTATCTGCGGATCTTGTTCTCTGGCGATGACAAGCACATCCCATGTCGTTTGGGGCAGTCCACATGCATCATGCGGCTCATTCGAGTGTCCCGGGCTTGTCGTCCAATGCACCAATCGAGAGAATGCGGCGCAGTATGATTTTCTGCGGACCTTGTTCTCTGGCGACGACAAACACATCCCATGTCGTTTGGGGTAGCCCGCATGATGCATGCGGCTCCTTGGAGTGTCCCGGGCTTGTCGTCCACCACACCACTCGAGAGAGTACTTGCTTTTTTTCCTTGTCGTTGGGTTTTCTCATTGATGTGATTTGATTTGGGTGGAGACCACTTGCTCCGAGGCGCATGGGGGTATTTGGCTGGCGGTGATAAATAGCCCATCGTCTCCCACCTCCAAGTTCTCATCCCCCACCAGTCTCTACTCGACTACGACCTACTTCTCTACAAGCGACTACGCTCTACGATTTACACCAGGTTCGTGCTCTCCCACGCACATTGCGGGATGCTTCAATGCTCACAGTTACTGACACACCCACCTTTCATCCAGATATAGACATGTCTACACCTTCCGCCTCCCCCACTGCCCCTCTGCGCTCCCTCCGCTGCACCGAGGTCCTCGTTGATGGCACTCGCTGCCCCGGCCGCGCTGTCCAGACCGGGCTCAAGTGCAATGTCCATTGCACCAAGGTCGGCTACAATCACCGCTGTCCCTATGCCACGGGCATGTCGGGATACACCATACAGTGTTCGAAATCCTGTATGGAGGGGTACGATGGTTGCTTCCATCACCGCCGCTTCCCCGAAGCGGACTATGTGGGTCGCTGCACCCACATGACCAAGAAATCCGACTTGAAGATCCGCTGTTCCTGCAAGTCTTTGCATGGCCGAGACGTTTGCGAGTGGCATGATCGTTATCCCACTCGCTCCTACTTGGATGTAATGCAGGTCGATCACAAGCCTGCGTATTACGACTCGGACTCGGACGACGAGCCCGGACCATCGACTCCTCGTCGCGCTCCCGTGAAGCGCATTACCCGCACCCCCGAAGCCTTTTGGGATGCCGAGGACCATGATGAACCCGCCTTTGTCTCCCCTGAGCAGAAGGCCGCCGATGTCAAGAAGGCCGAGGAACTCGCCAGGATCGTGAGTGCCCTCATGTCTGTCTCAGACAGAGGTGAGGCCATTGATACGGATGCCGTTAGCAAGGTGAGCCTCGGACCCGCAGCACCCAGTCCTGTCTTTCTGGCTCTCAATCGCGTCAATGTTCTCAACTGGCTTCTCTCCACCCCAAAGATTATTGCTGGTGTCATGGGTGAACGGTCCCCCAGAGAGCGTCGCGCCTTCACTCCCGCACCCAAGGCCTCCAAGGGCACCAAGGTCAAGACTGAGCGTGGCTAAATGGGTGGATGTATTGTTTTGTTTGCACAGTCATGAATACATTTGACTGACTCCAACCACGAGCACCACAGAGATGGGATATACTGAATACTTCGTTCACTGACTTCAATTGATTCGCTTCCTGGCCTCTTCGTGTCCCTGCACAGCGGACTCGAGGAACCAATTGGTGGCTTCGTCTTGATCTCTTGCGACACCTTGGCCATACCAGTAGCAGATGCCAAAACGATACTGACCGTAACGATTTCCCTGCCAGGCTGACTTACGGAACCATTGGAATGCTTCGACATGGTCTCGGTCCGCCCAGTTGCCCCATAGGTAGCATAGTCCGACTTGGTGCTCGGCGTAGGAGTTGCCCAGGGCAGCGGACCTCAGGAACCACTCGAATGCTTGCTGTTGGCTGGCAGCAACACCAGTTCCGGAGGAGTAGCACCGGCCGAGTAGGTTCTGGCTGTCACTGTGACCATCATTAGCGAGCCCTTGCAAGATTTGCACTGCTCTCTGAGGGTCCGTGGTGACACCATACCCATAGAGCAGACATATGGCCTTGAGATGCAGACAAAGCCAATCGTGACTTGCTCCCATTTCACAGAGCCA
Organism: Polychytrium aggregatum; assembly: GCF_025602895.1. NCBI lineage: Eukaryota > Fungi > Chytridiomycota > Chytridiomycetes > Polychytriales > Polychytrium > Polychytrium aggregatum. The sequence goes on from NW_026516218.1 coordinate 872,915, forward strand.
GTAGAGCGTTCGACGTGTTGTGTTGGGTGCTTGATAGTTAAAGCGACAGGGATCCACGAAGCATTCGTCTTCGCCAAGAGCGAGGCCACTTTCGCGGATCATCTTGACGCCCCTGGGCTTGTCCTGAGGAACGGATCGACCAAGGTAGCGAAACCATCCAACCATGAAGGTGGCGATGGCTACATGGGCTCGAAGATTGGAATGCTGGCGAACTTGCTCCCAGCACCCAAAAGCGTCGGTGTCACTCTGCCCTACCCTTTGGCCGAGGAAGTAAAGCCAGCCACGGAAGAAGACAGGACGGTAGCTGTGGTAGCCATATATGGGTACATCCGCCTTGAAGTACCAGTCGATCGCTGTATCGAGATTGAAGTCGACACCCTCACCCTGCTCGTAGCAGCTTCCGAGGGCAACTTGAGCTTGAACCAGACCGGCTGCGGCAAGCTTCCTATAGATGGCGATGGCCTTGGTGTCGTCCCGGCCGACTCCATGGTTCCCCTGGTAGCACTTGGCCAGGTGGAATTGGGCCATAATATGGCCAGCATCGGTCGCTTGCACCAGTCTTCGGAAGATTGCACGCTCCACTTTGTTACCCCATCCAGGAGGCGACATTGGGTCAATCGTCTCGATGAAAAGGCGAGCCAGAAGGTAGGAAGCGGAGGCGTTTCCTTGGTCTGCTTGAGCGTTGAGCCAGGAAAGATCGTCGGCAGCTTGATCGGAGTAGTGGCGGACGACAGCGTAAACGTCTGCACAGATGTTGTGGCCAAAGATCGATTGGCTCATGAACGTGAGCCCGTTTCGCATGAACCACCGACGGACACGGAGAATCCGGGAGCTGGCAAGACGCTCGGCTTGCTTGCAAACGAGGAGGAGGGCATCGACGTCCTCCAGGGCGAGGGAGAGCTGGAAGGTATTGTTCCAACAAACGATCGTGAAGATGTCTGAGTCGTGGTGAAAGGGATTTTGCCTGGGGTCCAGGACGGGCAAGCTTGTGTCCGCTCCGAGGAGCCGGTGCTGACTGGCGGTACCAGAGGTCATTTTCTTGTACAGGTGGAAGACAAAGGGTCGTTTGAGCTGACGGACAGGCAGGCAGGCAGAAGAACAAAGGGCCGAGATAGCGGTGGAAGGTGGGCGGGCTTGTTGGGCGGGCGGGAGGTGGGCTTGTGGACCCGGCGGAGTTGAGCCACCAGCACGGGGCGCGCTGACCATGAGGATGGGTCGACACGTGCACATCAGGTGTACAGCTGCTGCGCATGGACACTCTCTGGGCAGGTCTGGGTGGTGTCTGGCGCTGACACAGCACACCATCCATGAGTCGACACCACAATTGGACTTTGGGCAGCAATCTGGTTTATTGAATCCATGGAATCACACCTACACTCGATTATAGATGCTGTCTGGAATATTCGCTTAGTTCCCGAGCGACTTGCGGCTCTTGCGGAGATTGGCTTTGAGGGTCTCCTCGTGGATGGTGACCGCAAAGGCCGTTTGAAAGCGCTCGGCATCGAATGGTGCCTTGGTCTTGGCCAATTTCATGCTATCCCTGAAAATAGAGATGAGTTCGTCCATGACCGAATCATCAGCAGCATCGGCATCATCGGCAGCATCGTCATCGAGACTGGTTTCCTCCTTTTTAACATTGCCTTGGGCGGCAATACTGCTGTATGAATTTTGACTTTGGAACCGGTCGGCGCCGTTTCGCTGAGAAGGCGTGTTGTGTGCACTGGTTGACACTCTAGGATAGGTTGAGGGTGTAGGTCTCATCAACGGTCGAGCGGGAGTGATAGGTCCACCGAAGGGGCGAAACTTGTCGGCGGGCTTGCGCACAGGACCATCGGGTCCAGGAATCGTAGGGGGTGCATCTGGGTGGAGTTTGTAGCTGAGTGCATCGTGATGACGCTGGCAGAAATAACTGCCTTCGATCCGAGGAATGACTTGGCAGCGCTCCTTGTACTGGGTGTTTTTCTTCATGGCCCAGCAGCGTGGATCGCGAGGGTCGAGCGGATAGACTCTGTGGAACACACAGCCGTCATATCCAGGAACACAGGGCTTACTGCAGGTCGCAGTTCCTCCGGATTTGGTGGTTGGATAGGGACAATCAGAGTTCCCGGCTTTGGAGTGGACGTTGCAATATTGCGAGTCGACGAGTCGACGACCTGGGCAAGTTTGGCCGCTGTCAAGCACAAAAAGGCAAGGAGCGATAGGATTGATTCGTTGGTTCTGAGACATGGCGATTCTAAGGTGGCTACGGATGCCAAGTCGAATCACAAGTTGAGGGAGCTAAGGCAAACTGAGTCGATAGACGTCGCCTCCGAAGCGAATACCATCCAGAAATGATCTGGAACACCGAGAGGCAAGATGGAGTGTCCTTGGCCCTCTGGCCGAACCGTCAATTAATTCATTAATTTAACTGCCATGTGGCGCATTTTTTTCTCTCTCGCTCTCTGATTGGGTGAGACCATGGAGGGGTGAAACTGAAGACACAGGCTCTGCGTATAATTTATTCAGACGAAACAACCTCTACAGTGGAAGTGCATTGACAAGAAAACACAAGCCTGAAAGAAATCAACCTAAATTTATCACTCCTGTTCAAAAATGAAGAGGATGAAGTTTCAAACCAAATTGTGGCCATCCAGGGTCTTTCTCAAGAGGACCTTGGGAGGGGAGGCATATTGCTTGGGCCACAAGTTGATGGGAGCTAAAGGAGAGGCTCCAAGATATCGTCCCCTTCTTCGTCGGGCTCTGGGATGGCCGGCTCGGGGACAGCGGGTTTGGGGGCTCTGGCGACAGCCTGGTCCTCGGCTTGGTGGGGCGGAGTTGCCGGAGGGGTAGGCGGGGCCTCGACGGGAGCGGGAACCAGGGCGTTGGAAGGGGTGTCTGGATGTTCGGGGGCTCTGGCGACAGCCTGGTCCTCAGCTTGGCGGCGCGGAGTGGCTGGGGGGGTGAGCAGGACCTGGATGGGAGCCGGGACAGGATCCTCGGTAGCTTCGACACGGGCCTCAGGATCGGGGTTTTCCAAGATTGGGAGACGAGCCTGGAAAACGGAGGGGTGGAGGGTGAACTCCTCCGGGTGTGCAATTCTAAATAAAAAATGTACAAAGCATAAAAGGCGGTGCCCGTGCAACTTATGGTTGCGGCACCTGACGATAAAATCAGATTTCTTGGTCGCAGCAAAACATCGGCGCTGGTTAAAACCAAATCCCAAGCCAAAAATAAGAAAATTGTTCATGTCGATAATCGCCTGTTGGTCGGCTATTCTAAGTAAAAGTGCGGAGCTAAGAGGTCCGAAGAGGGAGGTTTGCTTGGCGGCCGAGGGTGAAGAGCAAAAGAGGAGGAAACCTGTTAGAGTCCGAAGGGGACTCAACGGCAAAAGAAGAAGTGAGCTCGAAGTGAGCTCAGGGAAGGCAAGGGTAAAGTCCGAAGTGGACTCGGAGAGGGAGCGAGGGAAGCAAAGATCCGTTCAAGATAAGACTAGTCTCGAAATGAGACGTGAGGAACACTCAGAGAATAAAGTAGAAGGCACTTTATTTAGTCCTATTTTGAACGCTGAGGTTCGACTACACATCGCGGGGGTCAGGCTATTTATAGACAAGTCCGGACTTGGCAGCGAAGGGCGGCCAAGGGAGGGAAAAGTGGGCGATCGAGCAGGGCGAAGGGGGCGATGCACGAACGAGGGCCGAGAAGGACCACCGAGACAGGCAGAGAACCAAAGCGAGGGAGGCGCAAGCAAAAGCGAAGCACCTGGCAGGAGAAACGTGCAAAGGCGAAGCAATGTGACTCAACGTCCAAGAAGCGGATTGGTCAAGTATAAGGTTGGGGCAAATGCATGCGAGATGAACAAGAGATCGGGGCGGTCAGGCAGGTCATGAGTCACCGGTGGTGGGACACATGACCGGCAGCCGAATTGCAACCAATCGCAGCAAGGCGCGTGCACAAACAAACCGGCGCGTGCGAAGAAGACAAAGGAAGCGGAGCAGCGCGGGGAAACGGAAGTGCGGAAGGAGCGGAAATGGCAGGCAAAAGGCGGAAAATTGGAGGGGAACTGCAAAGCTACACACAAACAAACAGAAAGGCAAAAGAACAGCCAAGTGTGCAGTCAAAGTGGAGAACAAGCAGAAGCTATCCCTAACATCATCCCCTTCCTTAGCGACGAACTCCGGGCGTCGCCTTCGGCTTTGAGGGATAGCGAAGGTGGAAGTCAGCAACAAGATCAGTGGCGTGGGAAACATTGTGTTAGAGTCCAAAGGGGACTCAACGGCAAAAGAAGAAGTGAGCTCGAAGTGAGCTCAGGGAAAGCAAGGGTAGAGTCCGAAGTGGACTCGGAGAGGGAGCGAGGGAAGCAAAGATCCGTTCAAGATAAGACTTGTCTCGAAATGAGACGTGAGGAACACTCAGAGAATAAAGTAGAAGGCACTTTATTTAGTCCTATTTTGAACGCTAAGGTTCGACTACACATCGCGGGGGTCAGGCTATTTATAGACAAGTCCGGACTTGGCAGCGAAGGGCGGCCAAGGGAGGGAAAAGTGGGCGATCGAGCAGGGCGAAGGGGGCGATGCACGAACGAGGGCCGAGAAGGACCACCGAGACAGGCAGAGAACCAAAGCGAGAGAGGCGCAAGCTGTTAGGGATAGCTCCTGCTTGTTCTCCACTTTGACTGCACACTTGGCTATTCTTTTGCCTTTCTGTTTGTTTGTGTGTAGCCTTGCAGTTCCCCTCCGATTTTCCGCCTTTTGCCTGTCTTTTCCGCTCCTTCCGCACTTCCGTTTTCCCGCGCTGCTCCGCTTCCTTTGTCTTCTTCGCACGCGCCGGTTTGTTTGTGCACGCGCCTTGCTGCGATTGGTTGCAATTCGGCTGCCGGTCATGTGTCCCCCCACCGGTGACTCATGACCTGCCTGACCGCCCCGATCTCTTGTTCATCTCGCATGCATTTGCCCCAACCTTATACTTGACCAATCCGCTTCTTGGACGTTGAGTCACATTGCTTCGCCTTTGCACGTTTCTCCTGCCAGGTGCTTCGCTTTTGCTTGCGCCTCTCTCGCTTTGGTTCTCTGCCTGTCTCGGTGGTCCTTCTCGGCCCTCGTTCGTGCATCGCCCCCTTCGCCCTGCTCGATCGCCCACTTTTCCCTCCCTTGGCCGCCCTTCGCTGCCAAGTCCGGACTTGTCTATAAATAGCCTGACCCCCGCGATGTGTAGTCGAACCTTAGCGTTCAAAATAGGACTAAATAAAGTGCCTTCTACTTTATTCTCTGAGTGTTCCTCACGTCTCATTTCGAGACAAGTCTTATCTTGAACGGATCTTTGCTTCCCTCGCTCCCTCTCCGAGTCCACTTCGGACTCTACCCTTGCTTTCCCTGAGCTCACTTCGAGCTCACTTCTTCTTTTGCCGTTGAGTCCCCTTTGGACTCTAACATCATTTTGAACGCTCCCTCTTGGCTTCCCGGCCTTTCTTCTTCTTTCGCCTCTCTTTCCCTCGTCGATCCGATGGCTGAGCCTGCTGCACCCCCGGCAGATCTCAATGCGTACCTGGCGCGCATGGAGGAGCGTATGAACGCCCTCATGACCCAGAACGCTGCTCTCCATCGTCAGATCCAAGATCTGCAAGCTCCCGCCGCCGCTCCCCGCCAGGTCTACCAGGTGAACAAGCCCAAGGAGTTCCTAGGTTCCCGCGACGAGACGACGGCCTTCCTCGCCCAGTGCCACCTCGTCTTCCTCGCCGATCCTGCCTTCTTTGCGCCCGAGCGCCAGAAGGTCCTTTATGCCACCTCCTTCCTCCGCGGCGAAGCTTTCAAATGGTACGAGGCCGCCTTTTATATGGCCAACCGCTTCCCGGCTTCCTTCGCGGATTTTGAAGTTGCCCTCAAGTCGACCTTCGGTGAGGACACGGCCTCCTCGCAAGATAAGGCCTTGAACGACCTCAAACGCTTGGTCCAGCTCAAGTCCTGCCAAGCCTTCGCCACCCGCTTCGTCCAGCTCGCCGCCCGCGTCCAGACTGACGAACCCACCAAGATGCACTTCTTCAAGGAGGGTTTGAAGTCTGAGGTCAAGTTCCACCTCATCGGTCTCCGCCCCGCTCCCGCTTCCTTGCCCGAGTTGATCAAGGCAGCGGTCGAGTACGACGATGCCCTCCATCGTCTCAAGGTCTCCTCCCGTTCCCAACCTCCTCCTCCTTCTTCTCGCTCTGCTCCCCATCACCACCATTCTCCCGCGCATGTTTCTTCTTCCTCCTCTTCTGCACCCACTCCCATGGACCTTGACTCTGTCTCGGTCCGCCCTGCTAAGCTCTCCGACGTCGAGAAAAAGCGACGTCGTGAGCAGGGTCTCTGCTTGTACTGCGGGGAAAAGTCTTGTCCCGGCAGTCGCGATGTTCAGCAGTGCCCGGTTCTGGTCAAACGGAACTCGGGAAATGCTCACAGCCGAGCAGCACCTCGCAAGTAAGCGAGGTGGTCTGTTCGGCGATACGAACATCTTCCCCCTCTGACTCGTCACTATCGGACGATAAGCTTCTTCTTCCGGCCACTCTTATCGTCATGAGTCTTTCTGGCCCGGTCTCCATCTCCCTTTCTGTTTTTATTGATGATGGATGTTCCGCTCTTGCCCTCATTGATCCTGCCTTTGCCGATCTCCATAAACTCTCTCTTATCCCTCTTTCTACTCCTTACTCCGTTTCCCTTGCTGATGGTTCTTCGGCCGGTTTCATTCGTTTCCAAACCGCGCCTTTGACTCTGACCATTGGTTCCCACACCGAGTCGATTTCTTTTCTTGTGACTCGACTCTCCACCACTCCCATCACTCTTGGTCTTCCCTGGATGCGCTTGCATAATCCAGTTGTTAATTGGAAGTCCCTCTCCCTTTCATTCTCCGATCCCTCTTGCCTTGCTGATGGACACATCCTCGCGGATGTCTCTGCTTCTTCCTTGGACACTCCGTCCGCTTCCGGCTCCTCGCCTCCCCCTTCGGGCACTTCGCCTTTGACTCCTCCTCCCTCCGGTCCTTCCCTTACACCGGTTCCCTCCTTTGGCACTTCGCCTTCCCTTTCTTCCCGCCTTGACTCTGCTTCGCTTTCTGAAGAGCCAACGGCTTTATCTTCACCCGACATTGAGCTCGTTAATGCGGCGAGTCTTCTCCGTCTTGCACGGGAAGACAAGCTCGACATTTTCGCTGCCCAAATGGATATCCGTCCTCCTTCGCCGGAGACGTATCCTACGGTGTCGATAAGGTCCGTGCTCACGACGAAGGTGTATGCCGAGTCTGGCACCCCTGTTGACTCTCGAGGCGTCCCACTCAAATACAATGAGTTTGGCGACGTTTTCAGCCTCAAGTCTGACCCTCCTTCTTCCTTGCCTCCTCATCGTCCGTATGACTTGTCCATTGAGTTTGTACGGACCGAGGATGGAAAGGAACCTCGTTTGCCAAAGCCGGGGAAAGTCTATCCTTTGTCCCCGGCCGAGGAATCTGCTCTTTCGGAGTATCTGACCAACGCCCTCGCACGTGGTTGGATCTCCAAATCCTCTTCTCCCGTTGGTGCTCCCTGCTTCTTCGTGAAGAAGCCCAATGGTGGTCTTCGCCTTTGCGTCGACTACCGAGGCCTCAATGCCATCACGAAGAAGAACCGTTACCCACTTCCCCTCTTCCAGGATCTTCTGGATAAACTTTCTTCTGCCCGCGTCTTCTCACACCTCGACCTTCCTGATGCTTACCACTTGGTTCGTGTCAAGAAGGGCGATGAGTGGAAGACTGCTTTTGTTTGCAAATCTGGCTCATTTGAGTACAATGTTATCCCCTTTGGTCTTTCGAATGCCCCCGCTGCTTTTCAGTTTTTTATGAACGACATCTTCTCGGACCTCCTTGGTGTCTGTGTTGTCATTTATCTTGACGACATCCTGATCTTCTCAAAAGATCCCCAGGAGCATGAGGAGCATGTTAAGCTTGTTCTCTCTCGCCTTCGTGAACACTCCCTTAAGGTCAATCCGGCCAAGTGTTCTTTTGACCTTTCTGAAGTTGACTTTCTCGGCATGATCATTTCTGCCGATGGCATCAAAATGGACCCTGCCAAGGTCGAGGCCGTTTCCCTTTGGCCTGTTCCCTCTTCTGCTCGCGATATCCAAGTCTTTATTGGTTTCGCAAACTTTTACCGCCGCTTCGTCAAGGACTTTTCCGCACTTGCTCGTCCTTTGACTTCCCTCACTACCAAATCCTCCACCTTCTCTTGGTCTCCCGAGGCCCAAGAGGCTTTTGATTCTCTTAAACTTTCCTTCACTTCCGCACCTATTCTTCGATACTTTGATTTCTCTAAACCCGCTGTCATCGAGCCCGATGCTTCTGACTTTGCTTTGGGTGCCGTCCTTTCTCAGTTTGACCCTGACGGCGCTCTTCACCCCGTTGCTTTTCACTCTCGGCAATTCCGTCCCGCCGAGGTGAATTATGACACTCACGACAAAGAGCTCCTCGCCATTGTCGATTCCTTTACCGCCTGGCGTCATTACTTGATGGCTGCCGACCCTGATATTCCCACTCTTGTTTTCTCTGATCATCAGAACCTTACCCGGTTCACTGCCGCTTCTCAACTTTCTCGCCGCCAGTTCCGGTGGGCCCAATTCCTTTCTGACTTTGCTTTTCGCATTTACCACCGCCCTGGTCGTCTCAACACCAAAGCCGATGCTCTCAGTCGCCGTTCTGACTTTGAGATAAAGCCTGGTGACTCCCTCCACTCCACCAACTTCCTTCAGCTGTTCGAGTCTATTTCTCTCGACAGCATCACTGTTATCGGCTCGAATCCCGACTTTCTTTCCGAGATTCGAGCTGCCACCCTTTCTTGTTCCCTCCTTTCTGACTTTAACGCCAAACGTCTTGATGGCGATTACTCCTTCCGTGACGGTCTCCTTTACTTTAAAGACCTGATCGTTGTCCCTTCCCCCGAGCTCCAGCTCAAAGTGTTTGAGCAACGTCACTGCTCCGCTGCCGCTGGTCACTTTGGTCTTGCCAAGACCGTTGAGCTCGTCTCCCGGGACTTTCACTGGCCCCGGCTTCGTAAGTCTGTGCGTCGCTTCATTGCTAATTGTGAAGCGTGCCAGCGAGCCAAGCCGTCCCGTCACTCCCCTTATGGTTTACTTCATCCTCTCCCCGTTCCTTCCGAACGTTGGTGGGACCTGTCGATGGACTTCATCACGGATCTCCCACCTTCGAACGGTTTTGACTCGATCTTCGTGGTTAAGGACCGCCTGTCCAAACAAGCACACTTTGTGCCCACCACGAAGACGGTTACAGGCGAGCAAACCGCCGAACTCTTCCTCTCCCACATCTTCCGCTTGCATGGTTGTCCCCGGTCTATTGTTTCGGACCGAGGAACTCAGTTTACTTCGGCCTTCTGGAGGCGCTTCAATGAGCTTCTGAAGACGAAGATTTCCCTTTCTTCTGCCTTCCACCCCGAGACCGACGGTTCGACCGAGGTTCTCAACCAGGTCATCGAGCAGTATTTGCGTATCCATTGCAATTACCTGCAAGACGACTGGACCCTTCACCTTCCCCTTGCCGAGTTCACTTACAACAACTCGGAAAACACCTCCACTGGCATGACTCCCTTCTTTGCAGTCCATGGCCATCACCCCATTTTCGATCCCTCTATCATTCGTGATCCCTCTGTTGTGCCCTCTGCCGAAGAACGTGTCGACCGACTTCAGACCGTTCTCGAGGATCTCAAGGCCAACCTCCGGGTTGCCCAAGAGTCCTACACTGTGCAGGCCAACAAATCCCGTCTCCCCACTCCCGACATCTCCGTTGGCGACCTCGTTTTTCTGGATCGTCGCCACATTCCGCACCCTTCGTCCCTCCAACAAGCTTGATCCAGAAAAAGCTTGGCCCCTTTAAAGTTCTTCGCCGCATCAACCCCGTTGCCTTTGAAGCTTAAACTCCCTTCCACACTCAAAGTCCACCCCGTCTTTCATGTATCCCTCCTTGAACCCCGAACGAAGGACATTGTTCCCGAGTTCACCCAACCCGAACCTCCACCCATTCTTGTTGACTCCCAGGAAGAGTTTGAGGTCGAGACTGTTCTCGATTCTCGGCTCTTCCGTGGTCGCTTACAGTACTTGGTTCAGTGGAAGGGCTATTCCGAGACTGACCGGTCTTGGGAGCCCGCTGCCAATGTTTCCCACGCCACTGATCTTGTTGCTGACTTCCACCTTCGCTATCCCTCAAAGCCGAAGGCGACGTCCGGAGTTCGTCGCTAAGGAAGGGGATGATGTTAGGGATAGCTCCTGCTTGTTCTCCACTTTGACTGCACACTTGGCTATTCTTTTGCCTTTCTGTTTGTTTGTGTGTAGCCTTGCAGTTCCCCTCCGATTTTCCGCCTTTTGCCTGTCTTTTCCGCTCCTTCCGCACTTCCGTTTTCCCCGCGCTGCTCCGCTTCCTTTGTCTTCTTCGCACGCGCCGGTTTGTTTGTGCACGCGCCTTGCTGCGATTGGTTGCAATTCGGCTGCCGGTCATGTGTCCCCCCACCGGTGACTCATGACCTGCCTGACCGCCCCGATCTCTTGTTCATCTCGCATGCATTTGCCCCAACCTTATACTTGACCAATCCGCTTCTTGGACGTTGAGTCACATTGCTTCGCCTTTGCACGTTTCTCCTGCCAGGTGCTTCGCTTTTGCTTGCGCCTCTCTCGCTTTGGTTCTCTGCCTGTCTCGGTGGTCCTTCTCGGCCCTCGTTCGTGCATCGCCCCCTTCGCCCTGCTCGATCGCCCACTTTTCCCTCCCTTGGCCGCCCTTCGCTGCCAAGTCCGGACTTGTCTATAAATAGCCTGACCCCCGCGATGTGTAGTCGAACCTTAGCGTTCAAAATAGGACTAAATAAAGTGCCTTCTACTTTATTCTCTGAGTGTTCCTCACGTCTCATTTCGAGACTAGTCTTATCTTGAACGGATCTTTGCTTCCCTCGCTCCCTCTCCGAGTCCACTTCGGACTCTACCCTTGCTTTCCCTGAGCTCACTTCGAGCTCACTTCTTCTTTTGCCGTTGAGTCCCCTTTGGACTCTAACACAAGCAAAAGCGAAGCACCTGGCAGGAGAAACGTGCAAAGGCGAAGCAATGTGACTCAACGTCCAAGAAGCGGATTGGTCAAGTATAAGGTTGGGGCAAATGCATGCGAGATGAACAAGAGATCGGGGCGGTCAGGCAGGTCATGAGTCACCGGTGGGGGGACACATGACCGGCAGCCGAATTGCAACCAATCGCAGCAAGGCGCGTGCACAAACAAACCGGCGCGTGCGAAGAAGACAAAGGAAGCGGAGCAGCGCGGGAAAACGGAAGTGCGGAAGGAGCGGAAAAGACAGGCAAAAGGCGGAAAATCGGAGGGGAACTGCAAGGCTACACACAAACAAACAGAAAGGCAAAAGAATAGCCAAGTGTGCAGTCAAAGTGGAGAACAAGCAGGAGCTATCCCTAACATCATCCCCTTCCTTAGCGACGAACTCCGGACGTCGCCTTCGGCTTTGAGGGATAGCGAAGGTGGAAGTCAGCAACAAGATCAGTGGCGTGGGAAACATTGGCAGCGGGCTCCCAAGACCGGTCAGTCTCGGAATAGCCCTTCCACTGAACCAAGTACTGTAAGCGACCACGGAAGAGCCGAGAATCGAGAACAGTCTCGACCTCAAACTCTTCCTGGGAGTCAACAAGAATGGGAGGTGGTTCGGGTTGGGTGAACTCGGGAACAATGTCCTTCGTTCGGGGTTCAAGGAGGGATACATGAAAACGGGGTGAACTTTGAGTGTGGAAGGGAGTTTAAGCTCAAAGGCAACGGGGTTGATGCGGCGAAGAACTTTAAAGGGGCCAAGCTTTTTCTGATCAAGCTTGTTGGAGGGACGAAGGGTGCGGATGTGGCGACGATCAAGAAAAACGAGGTCGCCAACGGAGATGTCGGGAGTGGGGAGACGGGATTTGTTGGCCTGCACAGTGTAGGACTCTTGGGCAACCCGGAGGTTGGCCTTGAGATCCTCGAGAACGGTCTGAAGTCGGTCGACACGTTCTTCGGCAGAGGGCACAACAGAGGGATCACGGAATGATAGAGGGATCGAAAAATGGGGTGATGGCCATGGACTGCAAAGAAGGGAGTCATGCCAGTGGAGGTGTTTTCCGAGTTGTTGTAAGTGAACTCGGCAAGGGGAAGGTGAAGGGTCCAGTCGTCTTGCAGGTAATTGCAATGGATACGCAAATACTGCTCGATGACCTGGTTGAGAACCTCGGTCGAACCGTCGGTCTCGGGGTGGAAGGCAGAAGAAAGGGAAATCTTCGTCTTCAGAAGCTCATTGAAGCGCCTCCAGAAGGCCGAAGTAAACTGAGTTCCTCGGTCCGAAACAATAGACCGGGGACAACCATGCAAGCGGAAGATGTGGGAGAGGAAGAGTTCGGCGGTTTGCTCGCCTGTAACCGTCTTCGTGGTGGGCACAAAGTGTGCTTGTTTGGACAGGCGGTCCTTAACCACGAAGATCGAGTCAAAGCCGTTCGAAGGTGGGAGATCCGTGATGAAGTCCATCGACAGGTCCCACCAACGTTCGGAAGGAACGGGGAGAGGGATGAAGTAAACCATAAGGGGAGTGACGGGACGGCTTGGCTCGCTGGCACGCTTCACAATTAGCAATGAAGCGACGCACAGACTTACGAAGCCGGGGCCAGTGAAAGTCCCGGGAGATGAGCTCAACGGTCTTGGCAAGACCAAAGTGACCAGCGGCAGCGGAGCAGTGACGTTGCTCAAACACTTTGAGCTGGAGCTCGGGGGAAGGGACAACGATCAGGTCTTTAAAGTAAAGGAGACCGTCACGGAAGGAGTAATCGCCATCAAGACGTTTGGCGTTGAAGTCAGAAAGGAGGGAACAAGAAAGGGTGGCAGCTCGAATCTCGGAAAGAAAGTCGGGATTCGAGCCGATAACAGTGATGCTGTCGAGAGAAATAGACTCGAACAGCTGAAGGAAGTTGGTGGAGTGGAGGGAGTCACCAGGCTTTATCTCAAAGTCAGAACGGCGACTGAGAGCATCGGCTTTGGTGTTGAGACGACCAGGGCGGTGGTAAATGCGAAAAGCAAAGTCAGAAAGGAATTGGGCCCACCGGAACTGGCGGCGAGAAAGTTGAGAAGCGGCAGTGAACCGGGTAAGGTTCTGATGATCAGAGAAAACAAGAGTGGGAATATCAGGGTCGGCAGCCATCAAGTAATGACGCCAGGCGGTAAAGGAATCGACAATGGCGAGGAGCTCTTTGTCGTGAGTGTCATAATTCACCTCGGCGGGACGGAATTGCCGAGAGTGAAAAGCAACGGGGTGAAGAGCGCCGTCAGGGTCAAACTGAGAAAGGACGGCACCCAAAGCAAAGTCAGAAGCATCGGGCTCGATGACAGCGGGTTTAGAGAAATCAAAGTATCGAAGAATAGGTGCGGAAGTGAAGGAAAGTTTAAGAGAATCAAAAGCCTCTTGGGCCTCGGGAGACCAAGAGAAGGTGGAGGATTTGGTAGTGAGGGAAGTCAAAGGACGAGCAAGTGCGGAAAAGTCCTTGACGAAGCGGCGGTAAAAGTTTGCGAAACCAATAAAGACTTGGATATCGCGAGCAGAAGAGGGAACAGGCCAAAGGGAAACGGCCTCGACCTTGGCAGGGTCCATTTTGATGCCATCGGCAGAAATGATCATGCCGAGAAAGTCAACTTCAGAAAGGTCAAAAGAACACTTGGCCGGATTGACCTTAAGGGAGTGTTCACGAAGGCGAGAGAGAACAAGCTTAACATGCTCCTCATGCTCCTGGGGATCTTTTGAGAAGATCAGGATGTCGTCAAGATAAATGACAACACAGACACCAAGGAGGTCCGAGAAGATGTCGTTCATAAAAAACTGAAAAGCAGCGGGGGCATTCGAAAGACCAAAGGGGATAACATTGTACTCAAATGAGCCAGATTTGCAAACAAAAGCAGTCTTCCACTCATCGCCCTTCTTGACACGAACCAAGTGGTAAGCATCAGGAAGGTCGAGGTGTGAGAAGACGCGGGCAGAAGAAAGTTTATCCAGAAGATCCTGGAAGAGGGGAAGTGGGTAACGGTTCTTCTTCGTGATGGCATTGAGGCCTCGGTAGTCGACGCAAAGGCGAAGACCACCATTGGGCTTCTTCACGAAGAAGCAGGGAGCACCAACGGGAGAAGAGGATTTGGAGATCCAACCACGTGCGAGGGCGTTGGTCAGATACTCCGAAAGAGCAGATTCCTCGGCCGGGGACAAAGGATAGACTTTCCCCGGCTTTGGCAAACGAGGTTCCTTTCCATCCTCGGTCCGTACAAACTCAATGGACAAGTCATACGGACGATGAGGAGGCAAGGAAGAAGGAGGGTCAGACTTGAGGCTGAAAACGTCGCCAAACTCATTGTATTTGAGTGGGACGCCTCGAGAGTCAACAGGGGTGCCAGACTCGGCATACACCTTCGTCGTGAGCACGGACCTTATCGACACCGTAGGATACGTCTCCGGCGAAGGAGGACGGATATCCATTTGGGCAGCGAAAATGTCGAGCTTGTCTTCCCGTGCAAGACGGAGAAGACTCGCCGCATTAACGAGCTCAATGTCGGGTGAAGATAAAGCCGTTGGCTCTTCAGAAAGCGAAGCAGAGTCAAGGCGGGAAGAAAGGGAAGGCGAAGTGCCAAAGGAGGGAACCGGTGTAAGGGAAGGACCGGAGGGAGGAGGAGTCAAAGGCGAAGTGCCCGAAGGGGGAGGCGAGGAGCCGGAAGCGGACGGAGTGTCCAAGGAAGAAGCAGAGACATCCGCGAGGATGTGTCCATCAGCAAGGCAAGAGGGATCGGAGAATGAAAGGGAGAGGGACTTCCAATTAACAACTGGATTATGCAAGCGCATCCAGGGAAGACCAAGAGTGATGGGAGTGGTGGAGAGTCGAGTCACAAGAAAAGAAATCGACTCGGTGTGGGAACCAATGGTCAGAGTCAAAGGCGCGGTTTGGAAACGAATGAAACCGGCCGAAGAACCATCAGCAAGGGAAACGGAGTAAGGAGTAGAAAGAGGGATAAGAGAGAGTTTATGGAGATCGGCAAAGGCAGGATCAATGAGGGCAAGAGCGGAACATCCATCATCAATAAAAACAGAAAGGGAGATGGAGACCGGGCCAGAAAGACTCATGACGATAAGAGTGGCCGGAAGAAGAAGCTTATCGTCCGATAGTGACGAGTCAGAGGGGGAAGATGTTCGTATCGCCGAACAGACCACCTCGCTTACTTGCGAGGTGCTGCTCGGCTGTGAGCATTTCCCGAGTTCCGTTTGACCAGAACCGGGCACTGCTGAACATCGCGACTGCCGGGACAAGACTTTTCCCCGCAGTACAAGCAGAGACCCTGCTCACGACGTCGCTTTTTCTCGACGTCGGAGAGCTTAGCAGGGCGGACCGAGACAGAGTCAAGGTCCATGGGAGTGGGTGCAGAAGAGGAGGAAGAAGAAACATGCGCGGGAGAATGGTGGTGATGGGGAGCAGAGCGAGAAGAAGGAGGAGGAGGTTGGGAACGGGAGGAGACCTTGAGACGATGGAGGGCATCGTCGTACTCGACCGCTGCCTTGATCAACTCAGGGCAAGGAAGCGGGAGCGGGGCGGAGACCGATGAGGTGGAACTTGACCTCAGACTTCAAACCCTCCTTGAAGAAGTGCATCTTGGTGGGTTCAGTCAGTCTGGACGCGGGCGGCGAGCTGGACGAAGCGGGTGGCGAAGGCTTGGCAGGACTTGAGCTGGACCAAGCGCTTTGAGGTCGTTCAAGGCCTTATCTTGCGAGGAGGCCGTGTCCTCACCGAAGGTCGACTTGAGGGCAACTTCAAAATCCGCGAAGGAAGCCGGGAAGCGGTTGGCCATATAAAGGCGGCCTCGTACCACTTGAAAGCTTCACCGCGGAGGAAGGAGGTGGCATAAAGGACCTTCTGGCGCTCGGGCGCGAAGAAGGCAGGATCGGCGAGGAAGACGAGGTGGCACTGGGCGAGGAAGGCCGTCGTCTCGTCGCGGGAACCTAGGAACTCCTTGGGCTTGTTCACCTGGTAGACCTGGCGGGGAGCGGCGGCGGGAGCTTGCAGATCTTGGATCTGACGATGGAGAGCAGCGTTCTGGGTCATGAGGGCGTTCATACGCTCCTCCATGCGCGCCAGATACGCATTGAGATCTGCAGGGGGTGCAGCAGGCTCAGCCATCGGATCGACGAGGGAAAGAGAGGCGAAAGAAGAAGAAAGGCCGGGAAGCCAAGAGGGAGCGTTCAAAATGATGTTAGAGTCCAAAGGGGACTCAACGGCAAAAGAAGAAGTGAGCTCGAAGTGAGCTCAGGGAAAGCAAGGGTAGAGTCCGAAGTGGACTCGGAGAGGGAGCGAGGGAAGCAAAGATCCGTTCAAGATAAGACTTGTCTCGAAATGAGACGTGAGGAACACTCAGAGAATAAAGTAGAAGGCACTTTATTTAGTCCTATTTTGAACGCTAAGGTTCGACTACACATCGCGGGGGTCAGGCTATTTATAGACAAGTCCGGACTTGGCAGCGAAGGGCGGCCAAGGGAGGGAAAAGTGGGCGATCGAGCAGGGCGAAGGGGGCGATGCACGAACGAGGGCCGAGAAGGACCACCGAGACAGGCAGAGAACCAAAGCGAGAGAGGCGCAAGCAAAAGCGAAGCACCTGGCAGGAGAAACGTGCAAAGGCGAAGCAATGTGACTCAACGTCCAAGAAGCGGATTGGTCAAGTATAAGGTTGGGGCAAATGCATGCGAGATGAACAAGAGATCGGGGCGGTCAGGCAGGTCATGAGTCACCGGTGGGGGGACACATGACCGGCAGCCGAATTGCAACCAATCGCAGCAAGGCGCGTGCACAAACAAACCGGCGCGTGCGAAGAAGACAAAGGAAGCGGAGCAGCGCGGGAAAACGGAAGTGCGGAAGGAGCGGAAAAGACAGGCAAAAGGCGGAAAATCGGAGGGGAACTGCAAGGCTACACACAAACAAACAGAAAGGCAAAAGAATAGCCAAGTGTGCAGTCAAAGTGGAGAACAAGCAGGAGCTATCCCTAACACATTGGCAGCGGGCTCCCAAGACCGGTCAGTCTCGGAATAGCCCTTCCACTGAACCAAGTACTGTAAGCGACCACGGAAGAGCCGAGAATCGAGAACAGTCTCGACCTCAAACTCTTCCTGGGAGTCAACAAGAATGGGTGGAGGTTCGGGTTGGGTGAACTCGGGAACAATGTCCTTCGTTCGGGGTTCAAGGAGGGATACATGAAAGACGGGGTGGACTTTGAGTGTGGAAGGGAGTTTAAGTTCAAAGGCAACGGGGTTGATGCGGCGAAGAACTTTAAAGGGGCCAAGCTTTTTCTGATCAAGCTTGTTGGAGGGACGAAGGGTGCGGATGTGGCGACGATCAAGAAAAACGAGGTCGTCAACGGAGATGTCGGGAGTGGGGAGACGGGATTTGTTGGCCTGCAAAGTGTAGGACTCTTGGGCAACCCGGAGGTTGGCCTTGAGATCCTCGAGAACGGTCTGAAGTCGGTCGACACGTTCTTCGGCAGAGGGCACAACAGAAGGATCACGGATGATGGAGGGATCAAAAATGGGGTGATGGCCATGGACTGCAAAGAAGGGAGTCATGCCAGTGGAGGTGTTTTCCGAGTTGTTGTAAGTGAACTCGGCAAGGGGAAGGTGAAGGGTCCAGTCGTCTTGCAGGTAATTGCAATGGATACGCAAATACTGCTCGATGACCTGGTTGAGAACCTCGGTCGAACCGTCGGTCTCGGGGTGGAAGGCAGAAGAAAGGGAAATCTTCGTCTTCAGAAGCTCATTGAAGCGCCTCCAGAAGGCCGAAGTAAACTGAGTTCCTCGGTCCGAAACAATAGACCGGGGACAACCATGCAAGCGGAAGATGTGGGAGAGGAAGAGTTCGGCGGTTTGCTCGCCTGTAACCGTCTTCGTGGTGGGCACAAAGTGTGCTTGTTTGGACAGGCGGTCCTTAACCACGAAGATGGAGTCAAAGCCGTTCGAAGGTGGGAGATCCGTGATGAAGTCCATCGACAGGTCCCACCAACGTTCGGAAGGAACGGGGAGAGGGTGAAGTAAACCATAAGGGGAGTGACGGGACGGCTTGGCTCGCTGGCACGCTTCACAATTAGCAATGAAGCGACGCACAGACTTACGAAGCCGGGGCCAGTGAAAGTCCCGGGAGATGAGCTCAACGGTCTTGGCAAGACCAAAGTGACCAGCGGCAGCGGAGCAGTGACGTTGCTCAAACACTTTGAGCTGGAGCTCGGGGGAAGGGACAACGATCAGGTCTTTAAAGTAAAGGAGACCGTCACGGAAGGAGTAATCGCCATCAAGACGTTTGGCGTTGAAGTCAGAAAGAAGGGAACAAGAAAGGGTGGCAGCTCGAATCTCGGAAAGAAAATCGGGGTTCGAGCCGATAACGGTGATGCTGTCGAGAGAAATAGACTCGAACAGCTGAAGGAAGTTGGTGGAGTGGAGGGAGTCACCAGGCTTTATCTCAAAGTCAGAACGGCGACTGAGAGCATCGGCTTTGGTGTTGAGGCGACCAGGGCGGTGGTAAATGCGAAAAGCAAAATCAGAAAGGAATTGGGCCCACCGGAACTGGCGGCGAGAAAGTTGGGAAGCGGAAGTGAACCGGGTGAGGTTCTGGTGATCAGAGAAAACAAGAGTGGGATGATCGGGGTCGGCAGCCATCAAGTAATGACGCCAGGCAGTAAAGGAATCGACAATAGCAAGGAGCTCTTTGTCGTGGGTGTCATAATTCACCTCGGCGGGACGGAATTGCCGAGAGTGAAAAGCAACGGGGTGAAGAGCGCCGTCAGGGTCAAACTGGGAAAGGACGGCACCCAGAGCAAAGTCAGAAGCATCGGGCTCGATGACAGCGGGTTTGGAGAAATCAAAGTAACGAAGAATAGGTGCGGAAGTGAATGAACGTTTAAGAGAATCAAAAGCCTCTTGGGCCTCGGGAGACCAAGAGAAGGTGGAGGATTTGGTGGTGAGTGAAGTCAAAGGACGAGCAAGTGCGGAAAAGTCCTTGACGAAGCGGCGGTAAAAGTTTGCGAAACCAATAAAAACTTGGATGTCGCGAGCAGAAGAGGGAACAGGCCAAAGGGAAACGGCCTCGACCTTGGCAGGGTCCATTTTAATGCCATCGGCAGAAATGATCATGCCGAGAAAGTCAACTTCAGAAAGGTCAAAAGAACACTTGGCCGGATTGACCTTAAGAGAGTGTTCACGAAGGCGAGAAAGAACAAGCTTAACATGCTCCTCATGCTCCAGGGGATCTTTTGAGAAGATCAGGATGTCGTCAAGATAAATGACAACACAGACACCAAGGAGGTCCGAGAAGATGTCGTTCATAAAAAACTGAAAAGCAGCGGGGGCATTCGAAAGACCAAAGGGGATAACATTGTACTCGTAAGAGCCAGATTTGCAAACAAAAGCAGTCTTCCACTCATCGCCCTTCTTGACACGAACCAAGTGGTAAGCATCAGGAAGGTCAAGGTGTGAGAAGACGCGGGCAGAAGAAAGTTTATCCAGAAGATCCTGGAAGAGGGGAAGAGGGTAGCTGTTAGAGTCCGAAGGGGACTCAACGGCAAAAGAAGAAGTGAGCTCGAAGTGAGCTCAGGGAAGGCAAGGGTAAAGTCCGAAGTGGACTCGGAGAGGGAGCGAGGGAAGCAAAGATCCGTTCAAGATAAGACTAGTCTCGAAATGAGACGTGAGGAACACTCAGAGAATAAAGTAGAAGGCACTTTATTTAGTCCTATTTTGAACGCTGAGGTTCGACTACACATCGCGGGGGTCAGGCTATTTATAGACAAGTCCGGACTTGGCAGCGAAGGGCGGCCAAGGGAGGGAAAAGTGGGCGATCGAGCAGGGCGAAGGGGGCGATGCACGAACGAGGGCCGAGAAGGACCACCGAGACAGGCAGAGAACCAAAGCGAGGGAGGCGCAAGCAAAAGCGAAGCACCTGGCAGGAGAAACGTGCAAAGGCGAAGCAATGTGACTCAACGTCCAAGAAGCGGATTGGTCAAGTATAAGGTTGGGGCAAATGCATGCGAGATGAACAAGAGATCGGGGCGGTCAGGCAGGTCATGAGTCACCGGTGGTGGGACACATGACCGGCAGCCGAATTGCAACCAATCGCAGCAAGGCGCGTGCACAAACAAACCGGCGCGTGCGAAGAAGACAAAGGAAGCGGAGCAGCGCGGGGAAACGGAAGTGCGGAAGGAGCGGAAATGGCAGGCAAAAGGCGGAAAATTGGAGGGGAACTGCAAAGCTACACACAAACAAACAGAAAGGCAAAAGAACAGCCAAGTGTGCAGTCAAAGTGGAGAACAAGCAGAAGCTATCCCTAACATCATCCCCTTCCTTAGCGACGAACTCCGGGCGTCGCCTTCGGCTTTGAGGGATAGCGAAGGTGGAAGTCAGCAACAAGATCAGTGGCGTGGGAAACATTGGCAGCGGGCTCCCAAGACCGGTCAGTCTCGGAATAGTCCTTCCACTGAACCAAGTACTGTAAGCGACCACGGAAGAGCCGAGAATCGAGAACAGTCTCGACCTCAAACTCTTCCTGGGAGTCAACAAGAATGGGTGGA
This sequence comes from Polychytrium aggregatum, assembly GCF_025602895.1. Taxonomy (NCBI): domain Eukaryota; kingdom Fungi; phylum Chytridiomycota; class Chytridiomycetes; order Polychytriales; genus Polychytrium; species Polychytrium aggregatum. The sequence continues at coordinate 893,528 of NW_026516218.1, forward strand.
GGTTCGGGTTGGGTGAACTCGGGAACAATGTCCTTCGTTCGGGGTTCAAGGAGGGATACATGAAAGACGGGGTGGACTTTGAGTGTGGAAGGGAGTTTAAGTTCAAAGGCAACGGGGTTGATGCGGCGAAGAACTTTAAAGGGGCCAAGCTTTTTCTGATCAAGCTTGTTGGAGGGACGAAGGGTGCGGATGTGGCGACGATCAAGAAAAACGAGGTCGCCAACGGAGATGTCGGGAGTGGGGAGACGGGATTTGTTGGCCTGCAAAGTGTAGGACTCTTGGGCAACCCGGAGGTTGGCCTTGAGATCCTCGAGAACGGTCTGAAGTCGGTCGACACGTTCTTCGGCAGAGGGCACAACAGAAGGATCACGGATGATGGAGGGATCAAAAATGGGGTGATGGCCATGGACTGCAAAGAAGGGAGTCATGCCAGTGGAGGTGTTTTCCGAGTTGTTGTAAGTGAACTCGGCAAGGGGAAGGTGAAGGGTCCAGTCGTCTTGCAGGTAATTGCAATGGATACGCAAATACTGCTCGATGACCTGGTTGAGAACCTCGGTCGAACCGTCGGTCTCGGGGTGGAAGGCAGAAGAAAGGGAAATCTTCGTCTTCAGAAGCTCATTGAAGCGCCTCCAGAAGGCCGAAGTAAACTGAGTTCCTCGGTCCGAAACAATAGACCGGGGACAACCATGCAAGCGGAAGATGTGGGAGAGGAAGAGTTCGGCGGTTTGCTCGCCTGTAACCGTCTTCGTGGTGGGCACAAAGTGTGCTTGTTTGGACAGGCGGTCCTTAACCACGAAGATGGAGTCAAAGCCGTTCGAAGGTGGGAGATCCGTGATGAAGTCCATCGACAGGTCCCACCAACGTTCGGAAGGAACGGGGAGAGGGTGAAGTAAACCATAAGGGGAGTGACGGGACGGCTTGGCTCGCTGGCACGCTTCACAATTAGCAATGAAGCGACGCACAGACTTACGAAGCCGGGGCCAGTGAAAGTCCCGGGAGATGAGCTCAACGGTCTTGGCAAGACCAAAGTGACCAGCGGCAGCGGAGCAGTGACGTTGCTCAAACACTTTGAGCTGGAGCTCGGGGGAAGGGACAACGATCAGGTCTTTAAAGTAAAGGAGACCGTCACGGAAGGAGTAATCGCCATCAAGACGTTTGGCGTTGAAGTCAGAAAGAAGGGAACAAGAAAGGGTGGCAGCTCGAATCTCGGAAAGAAAATCGGGGTTCGAGCCGATAACGGTGATGCTGTCGAGAGAAATAGACTCGAACAGCTGAAGGAAGTTGGTGGAGTGGAGGGAGTCACCAGGCTTTATCTCAAAGTCAGAACGGCGACTGAGAGCATCGGCTTTGGTGTTGAGGCGACCAGGGCGGTGGTAAATGCGAAAAGCAAAATCAGAAAGGAATTGGGCCCACCGGAACTGGCGGCGAGAAAGTTGGGAAGCGGAAGTGAACCGGGTGAGGTTCTGGTGATCAGAGAAAACAAGAGTGGGATGATCGGGGTCGGCAGCCATCAAGTAATGACGCCAGGCAGTAAAGGAATCGACAATAGCAAGGAGCTCTTTGTCGTGGGTGTCATAATTCACCTCGGCGGGACGGAATTGCCGAGAGTGAAAAGCAACGGGGTGAAGAGCGCCGTCAGGGTCAAACTGGGAAAGGACGGCACCCAGAGCAAAGTCAGAAGCATCGGGCTCGATGACAGCGGGTTTGGAGAAATCAAAGTAACGAAGAATAGGTGCGGAAGTGAATGAACGTTTAAGAGAATCAAAAGCCTCTTGGGCCTCGGGAGACCAAGAGAAGGTGGAGGATTTGGTGGTGAGTGAAGTCAAAGGACGAGCAAGTGCGGAAAAGTCCTTGACGAAGCGGCGGTAAAAGTTTGCGAAACCAATAAAAACTTGGATGTCGCGAGCAGAAGAGGGAACAGGCCAAAGGGAAACGGCCTCGACCTTGGCAGGGTCCATTTTAATGCCATCGGCAGAAATGATCATGCCGAGAAAGTCAACTTCAGAAAGGTCAAAAGAACACTTGGCCGGATTGACCTTAAGAGAGTGTTCACGAAGGCGAGAAAGAACAAGCTTAACATGCTCCTCATGCTCCAGGGGTGTGAGGACCACGACAAGCAACGACACTGGACGACCAGGTGCTTGGCGAACAACGATAAGCTATATTACGACTTATCAGATAACAACAAGTGTTGTTCGAACTGAAGATACAAAATGGGTGCAAGAAAGGAGGGGCTTTATAGCCAAGAGGGAAACCGAAGGGCGAAAGTGGGCGAGAAGGGTGGAGCGACAAACGAGGGACGAGAAGGGGGTGCGAGGGAGGCGGAGCATCCAGCGAGAGGGGCGAAGCACAGCGCAGTCGGAGGCGAAGTAAGAGTCATCGGCGCCAGCCAATCAGGGAATACACGCCAAGACAAACAAACATGACTCACGGTGCATCACGCGCAGCAGTCCACACGTGTTCCCAACGTGCATGATCATCACATCATCCCCTCCCCAAACTACGGCCACTCCTACGAACAATAAGTCCAGGCTTGTCGGGGTACCGGCGGTGGAAGTCGGCTATCTTGTCGGGAGCGTTAACGTAGTTGGCGGGCTCCCAGCTGCGATGATCAGTCGAGTAGCCCTTCCAATCAACGAAATAGCTCAACTTACCGCGGACCAGCTTGGAGTCGAGGATCTCCTGAACTTCATACTCCAAGTGGTCGTCGACGCGGACTGGCGGAGGAGGGTCTTGGATGCGGCCGGGGAGGGTGTTCGACTTGTGGGGCTCGAGGAGGGAGACATGGAACACCGGATGGATCTTGAGATCCTTGGGAAGGTCGAGGCGGAAGGCGAGGGAACCGATGGCTTCGACGATCTTGTAGGGTCCGATGCGCTGGTAGTCCAACTTCTTGCTTGGACGGGTGGTCTTGATGTTGCGTGTTAGGACCCAGACTTGATCGCCAGGAGCGAACTTGGGAGCGTCGGACTTGTGGGCATCCGCAAAGCGCTTGTAGTCCGCCTTGGCCTTCTCGAGGTTCTCCTTCAGCAACGCCAAGTTGTGCTGAAGGTGTTCGACTCGGTCGGTCGCGGAGGGGACATCGAGACTGGAAGGAAGGACCGGAGACTCGAATCGAGGGTTGAAGCCGTAAGTCGCCAGGAACGGGGAGGCCTTGGTCGAGGTGTGCTCGAGGTTGTTGTATGAGAACTCGGCGAGCGGGAGCAGCATCGCCCAGTCATCCTGCTGGTACGAGGTGTAGCAGCGGAGATGCTGGTTGATGACTTGGTTGACCCGCTCAGTCTGTCCATCGGTTTGGGGATGGAACGCCGTGGACAGACTGGTCTTGATGCCGAGTTCCGAGCACAGGGCCTGCCAGAACCGCGAGGTGAACTGGCTTCCTCGGTCCGAGACGATGTTGTCCGGGAGACCGTGGAGGCGGAAGATGTTGTCGAGGAACAGCGACGCTGTTTCCTCGGCACTTGGGAGGGACCGACAGGGAAGGAAGTGGGCCATCTTGGTCAGGCTATCGACGACGACAAAGATGCAAGTCTTGCCGTTGGACTCGGGGAGGTCGGTGATAAAGTCCATCGTCACCAGAGACCAGGGTCGCGATGCCGTCGGGAGGGGCTGCAAGTATCCAAACGGCTTATGTCGAGGGACTTTCGAGCGTGCACAAGTGTCGCACGTCGAGACATAAGCCTGGACATCCTTGCGGATCGAGGGCCACCAGAACTGCCTCGAGATCAGTGCTCGGGTCCGCCGAATGCCAGGATGTCCAACAGCGACAGGGTCGTGGCATGACTTGAGGACGGGGACTCGACACGACTCTGGCACAACGATCTTGTCCATGAAGGTGAGGAGATCATCCTTCAGGACATACTTGGGATCGTTGCGGAGCTGGTCCAGGGACGGGTCCTTTGGTTGCTCCTCGGCAATGAGCTTGAGCAAGTCCACAGGGCGAGTGGAACTTGCATCCGAGGAGCGACGGACGGCACAGGCGAACGCCGAAGGTGGCAGCAACGGGGGAGGCTCCTTGGACACAGGTGCGGACGGAGGGACGTAGTCCGGGCGGCGGGAGAGAGCGTCGGCCTTGCCGTTCTTTGGACCGGGGAGGTATTGAATCCGGAGGTCGAACCGAGACAGGAACTGCGACCACCGGGCGTGTCGCTGGTTGAGGATGCGGGCCGACGCCAGGTATTCCAAGTTCTTGTGGTCGGTAAGGACTTGGACTGGGTGTTGGGCGCCTTCGAGGTAGTGTCGCCAGACCTCGAATGCCTCCTTGATGGCCAAGAGCTCCTTCTCATAGATGCTGTAGTTGCGTTCAGCATCCATGAGCGTGCGGGAGTGAAAGGAGCACGGGTGCAGGTGGCCATCGGAGCCGCGCTGGGACAGGACGCATCCGATCGCAAAGTCTGAGGCATCAGACTCCACGACAAAGGGCTTGGATGGGTCGGGGTGCGCAAGGACGGGCTCGGAGACGAAGGCTTCCTTGAGGGACTGGAAAGCCTTGTGGGCGTCGGGGGACCAGCGGAAGACCTGGGACTTCTTGAACAGGAGCGTGAGCGGACCGGCGATCTTGGCATATCCGTCAATGAAGCGACGGTAAAAGTTCGAGAACCCAATGAAGGAGCGAAGGTCGGAGACATTGCGGGGGACGGGCCAGTCGACAATGGCGGAGAGCTTTGCTCGTTCCATCTCGATACCCTTGGGCGAGATGACGTAGCCGAGGAACGAGACCTTGTCCTTGGAGAACTCGCACTTCTCCAGCTTGCAGTACAACTTTGCAGCCTGGAGCTTGGCCAGGACCTGCTTGACGTGATTTGCATGCTGAGTGGGGTCAGCGCTGTAAATCAAGATGTCGTCAAGGTAGGCAATCGCAAAGTTGTCCAGCTCCTCACGAAGGACATCGTTGATGAAGTGCTGGAAGGTGGCCGGAGCATTGGTGAGTCCAAAGGGCATCACCAAGTACTCGAACTGGCCGTAACGAGTGCGGAAGGCCGTCTTCCACTCGTCGCCTGCGCGGATACGCAGCAGGTTGTAGGCCCCGCGGAGGTCCAGCTTCGTGAACACCTTCGCGTCCCGGACTCGGTCCAGCATCTCGTTGATCAACGGTAAGGGATAACGATTCTTGACCGTGATCGTGTTCAATGCGCGATAGTCCACGCAGAGACGCAGAGAGCCGTCCTTCTTCTTGACGAAGAGGATCGGGGAACCGGCGGGAGAGGACGAAGGACGGATGAACCCTTTGACGAGGTTGTCGTCGAGGTATTCACGAAGGGCCTTGAGTTCGGGCTCTGACAGGGAGTAGAGTGGTCCGAACTTGGGGGTCTTGCCGGGCTCCAGGTCGATCGGGCAGTCGTACGTCCGGTGCGGGGGCAACGAGTCGGCTTCCTGCTTCGAGAAGACTGAGCCAAACGACTTGTACTCCTCTGGGATCGACGTCGAGAGGGGCGTCGGATCCGGATCGGTGGCAGGAAGGACGAGGACTTGGAACACAGTCAGGGGGTCGGGGCTAGACTGTGTGTCGAGGACGGACTGCTCCAACGACTTGTACCTGATCGCTTGGACACGGACAGGAGCGGGGCTGGGAGCAACGGGACCGGGGAGACCAGGACGGACGGAGACGAGACCGGAGGGACCAGGACGAGCAGCACAGGAACAGGGCACCTCACTCGGAACACAATCAGAATAACGTTGAGCGATCACTTTATTCTGATCATCTTCGCGAGTACAAACGGTGCGAGGCGAAGAAGCGAGCACCACAGTGGTGTCGGTAGAGGCACGAGGGAAAACATTGGGTGTGTCGCCAACAAGAGGAAGGGGAGAAGGAGAAACGGAAGAAACGGAAGGGAGGGAAGAGGCATCCACAACCTTGAGGATGTGGTTTGCAGGACGGGGAAGGCAAAGGAGTCCACGAGCCCAGTGGAACCTGGGTTCGATGGACTGCAGCCAGGGATAGCCAAGGATAACAGGTTGGTGGGGAGACTTAATGACATCAAAGGAAAGGTGTTGAGTGTAGTCCCCAAGAACAATCTTGAGGGGTTCCGTCTCAAAAGTGATGGGGCCGGAAGAAAGTGGCTGGCCATCGACACCTTGGACAGGGAGGGGAGTGGATTTGGAAACGAGGGGGACCGAGAAGCGGTCAACAAAGCTCTCGTCGATGAAGTTGCCGGAGGCACCAGAATCGACGAGAAGTTGGCAAGAGAGGGAGCGACCAGAAGGGAGAACAAGAGAAGCGGAAAAAACGGGAGAAGACGAAGAAATCGACGAGACGCACGAAGAAGGCTCGGAGCAGAGATCAGTGTCGGCAGCATGGTTCGAGCAGATGACCAAGTTCGCAGGTGGTGTGGAGATCGGGAGCTCTGTCAAAGACATCTGGGAGCCAGATGTGCCCTTAGAAGAGGCGGGTTTGACAGAGTGCGATCCACCACCGACTACATTGATCATTCCACACATAGCCATGCGTTCGACACTTACCTCATGCTCCTTACCATCGACGCTTGCTTCTGGAGGAAGGGGAGACGGCTCCAGATCTAAGCCTCCACTTAGATCTGGGCCTGGTCGTTTCCCGACTCGAAGTGTTCCTCCTCACCATCATCGTAGACGATGGTTCGGACAACCTTCGAACGGGGACGGGAGCCGGGAGCCTGAGGACGGGAGCCGGGGAAGCGGGAACCAGAGGCGGGAGCACGGGAGCCGGACTTGAGGGGGCAGGACTTGGCGACGTGGCCGGGCTTGCCACAGCGGAAGCAGAGGCGCTCCTGGAAGCGGCGGTTCTTCTCCTCGGGGGTCAGGCGGCTGACGACGGCGGCGTCGATCTGCATCGGCTCGGAGTAGAGAACCGGAGGCTCCTGGGCGGGCGGCTGGAAGGACGGGGTGCGGGAGTTGAAGGCCTGGGTGCCGAAGGAAACAGGGCCAGTGTTTCGGAGCTCGTTGTTGAGCTCGATGATGCGTGCATCGATCTTGAGGCAACGCTCGACGAACGGGACCAAGCGGAGAGGGAGAGGGTCGATGAAGGAGAGGCGCTGCTTGATCTCCCTCGACAGGCCACGGCGGAAGGCGGAGATCTTGGCTTCGTCGTTCCAGGGAAGGTCGGCGGCAACGCGGAGGAACTCTGAGGCATAATCCATGCACGAGCGGTTGCCCTGTGCCATGGAGGAAAGGAGCAGCTCGGCAGTGTGGGTGCGGTCGGGATCGTCAAACGCTTGGCGAAAGCGTTCCATGAACGAGTCGAACGAGTGCAGGATTTGATCGTTCGATTCGATCAAGGGAGTCGCCCACTGGAGGGCCGGACCAGTGAGCAAACTCAAGACGTAACCCACCTTGACTTGCTCGGACGGGAACCTGGATGCCTGGAGCATCATGAGCAGGCGGCACTGGTTGACGAAGGGGCGGAACTTTGACCTGGTGCCGTCGAACTTGTCCGGGGTCGGCATGTGCGGGAGCTGCGGGGCGGCGGAAGAGTGTGTGGTCCGGAGGAGGACCAGTTCCTCCTGGAGGGCAACGATTTGGGCCTGGAGTTGGTCCATGTGGGATATGGGGGCGGGGGGGAGAGTGCAGGGAAGACAACAGAGAATAGAAGGATGAGGGCAGCAACGAAGCCTCAGCCAAGCAGGTGGTCAGACAGAGAGAGGGAGTTCGAACAATATGTGAGGACCACGACAAGCAACGACACTGGACGACCAGGTGCTTGGCGAACAACGATAAGCTATATTACGACTTATCAGATAACAACAAGTGTTGTTCGAACTGAAGATACAAAATGGGTGCAAGAAAGGAGGGGCTTTATAGCCAAGAGGGAAACCGAAGGGCGAAAGTGGGCGAGAAGGGTGGAGCGACAAACGAGGGACGAGAAGGGGGTGCGAGGGAGGCGGAGCATCCAGCGAGAGGGGCGAAGCACAGCGCAGTCGGAGGCGAAGTAAGAGTCATCGGCGCCAGCCAATCAGGGAATACACGCCAAGACAAACAAACATGACTCACGGTGCATCACGCGCAGCAGTCCACACGTGTTCCCAACGTGCATGATCATCACAAGGGGATCTTTTGAGAAGATCAGGATGTCGTCAAGATAAATGACAACACAGACACCAAGGAGGTCCGAGAAGATGTCGTTCATAAAAAACTGAAAAGCAGCGGGGGCATTCGAAAGACCAAAGGGGATAACATTGTACTCGTAAGAGCCAGATTTGCAAACAAAAGCAGTCTTCCACTCATCGCCCTTCTTGACACGAACCAAGTGGTAAGCATCAGGAAGGTCAAGGTGTGAGAAGACGCGGGCAGAAGAAAGTTTATCCAGAAGATCCTGGAAGAGGGGAAGAGGGTAGCGGTTCTTCTTCGTGATGGCATTGAGGCCCCGGTAGTCGACGCAAAGGCGAAGACCACCATTGGGCTTCTTCACGAAGAAGCAGGGAGCACCAACGGGAGAAGAGGATTTGGAGATCCAACCACGTGCGAGGGCGTTGGTCAGATACTCCGAAAGAGCAGATTCCTCGGCCGGGGACAAAGGATAGACTTTCCCCGGCTTTGGCAAACGAGGTTCCTTTCCATCCTCGGTCCGTACAAACTCAATAGACAAGTCATACGGACGGTGAGGAGGCAAGGAAGAAGGAGGGTCAGACTTGAGGCTGAAAACGTCGCCAAACTCATTGTATTTGAGCGGGACACCTCGAGAGTCAACAGGGGTGCCAGACTCGGCATACACCTTCGTCGTGAGCACGGACCTTATCGACACCGTAGGATACGTCTCCGGCGAAGGAGGACGGATATCCATTTGGGCAGCGAAAATGTCGAGCTTGTCTTCCCGTGCAAGACGGAGAAGACTCGCCGCATTAACGAGCTCAATGTCGGGCGAAGATAAAGCCGTTGGCTCTTCAGAAAGCGAAGCAGAGTCAAGGCGGGAAGAAAGGGAAGGCGAAGTGCCAAAGGAGGGAACCGGTGTAAGGGAAGGACCGGAGGGAGGAGTCAAAGGCGAAGTGCCCGAAGGGGGAGGCGAATAGCCGGAAGGGGACGAAGTGTCCAAGGAGGAAGCAGAGACATCCGCGAGGATGTGTCCATCAGCAAGGCAAGAGGGATCGGAGAACGAAAGGGAGAGGGACTTCCAATTGACAACTGGATTATGCAAGCGCATCCAGGGAAGACCAAGAGTGATGGGAGTGGTGGAGAGTCGAGTCACAAGAAAAGAAATCGACTCGGTGTGGGAACCAATGGTCAACGTCACAGGAACGGTTTGGAAACGAATGAAACCGGCCGAAGAACCATCAGCAAGGGAAACGGAGTAGGGAGTAGAAAGAGGGATAAGAGAGAGTTTATGGAGATCCGCAAAGGCAGGATCAATGAGGGCAAGAGCGGTGCATCCATCATCAATAAAGACAGAAAGGGAGATGGAGACCGGGCCAGAAAGACTCATGACGACAAGGGTGGCCGGAAGAAGAAGCTTATCGTCCGATAATGACGAGTCAGAGGGGGAAGATGTTCGTATCGCCGAACAGACCACCTCGCTTACTTGCGAGGTGCTGCTCGGCTGTGGGCATTTCCCGAGTTCCGTTTGACCAGAACCGGGCACTGCTGAACATCGCGACTGCCGGGACAAGACTTTTCCCCGCAGTACAGGCAGAGACCCTGCTCACGACGTCGCTTTTTCTCGACGTCGGAGAGCTTAGCAGGGCGGACCGAGACAGAGTCAAGGTCCATGGGAGTGGGTGCAGAAGAGGAGGAAGAAGAAACATGCGCGGGAGAATGGTGGTGATGGGGAGCAGAGCGAGAAGAAGGAGGAGGAGGTTGGGAACGGGAGGAGATCTTGAGACGATGGAGGGCATCGTCGTACTCGACCGCTGCCTTGATCAACTCAGGCAGGGAAGCGGGAGCGGGGCGGAGACCGATGAGGTGGAACTTGACCTCAGACTTCAAACCCTCCTTGAAGAAGTGCATCTGGTGGGTTCATCAGTCTGGACGCGGGCGGCGAGCTGGACGAAGCGGGTGGCGAAGGCTTGGCAGGACTTGAGCTGGACCAAGCGCTTGAGGTCGTTCAAGGCCTTATCTTGCGAGGGAGGCCGTGTCCTCACCGAAGGTCGACTTGAGGGCAACTTCAAAATCCGCGAAGGAAGCCGGGAAGCGGTTGGCCATGTAGAAGGCGGCCTCGTACCACTTGAAGGCTTCACCGCGGAGGAAGGAGGTGGCGTACAGGACCTTCTGGCGCTCGGGCGCGAAGAAGGCAGGATCGCGAGGAAAACCAGGTGGCACTGGGCGAGGAAGGCCGTCGTTTCATCGCGGGAACCTAGGAACTCCTTGGGCTTGTTGACCTGGTAGAACCTGGCGGGGAGCGGCGGCGGGAGCTTGCAGATCTTGGATCTGACGATGGAGAGCAGCGTTCTGGGTCATGAGGGCGTTTCATACGCTCCTCCATGCGCGCCAGATACGCGTTGAGGTCTGCAGGGGGTGCAGCAGGCTCAGCCATCGGATCGACGAGGGAAAGAGAGGCGAAAGAAGAAGAAAGGCCGGGAAGCCAAGAGGGAGCGTTCAAATGATGTTAGAGTCCGAAGGGGACTCAACGGCAAAGAAGAAGTGAGCTCGAAGTGAGCTCAGGGAAGGCAAGGGTAAAGTCCGAAGTGGACTCGGAGA